>NC_041390.1:540278421-540328019 GCF_002162155.2 Triticum dicoccoides
ACCCCTTCCCTACTCCGCGCCGCCCCGCCACCCCTCCCCTACTCCGCACCTCCCTGATGACGAATACCCCCTCCCCTCTCCCCTCCACGACGGCGGCTACGTTGACAACATCTACGGCTACATCGATCGCCCCGGCTACGACTACGTCGTCGACGACGACTATATCGACGACGATGGCTACATCGACGACGGCGACTACATCATCTACATCATCGACGATCGACGACGGCAGGTACGTTGCTCTCCTCGATCCATCTCCCCTCGATGTTTAGATCTTCTAGGGTTCGGTAGATCCCCCTCGATGTTTAGATCTTCTAAGGTTCATGGGGATGGATCGACGCGGGTTAGGGTTAGGATTCATGGGGTTAGGGTTAGGGTATACGTTGCTCTCTGGTTCATGGGGTAGGATCCATGGGGATTCATGGGGATGATCTCCCTCTGGTTCATGGGGTTCATGGGGTTAGGGTTCATTTGTTTCATGGGGGTCTGAGTGCATGTTCTAAATTGCCTCCCTATGCATGATTTCAATTGTTGCTAAGAGTATATGCATGTTCTCAGGGGTTAGCCTACACAAAGCCACTTACTTGCAATTGTTGTTGGTCTATATGGGTTGATATAGCAAATCATGCATGCCTATGAGAATGTCCATAATTCTTTTTTTTATTCCATTCTGATGAGAATGTGCTACTGCACATTGATTATGATGAGTAATCTGATTTTGTATGGGGTTGGATTCATGGGGTTAGGGTTTTGTGGGGAGGTGGTTCTTTATTCTAGATTTTGTATGCTCTATTTGATTGTGCATCCCTGTCAATGACTCTGACATGGCCTGTGGCTTGATATTATTCTAGATTGTTGCTTGATGTTTTGCGTTGTCATGTGGATGCCCTGTGGCAGCTCATCCATGGCCTTGTTTGTCCTGCAGGTCATTGAGCAGCATCAGGAGGAGGAGCTCAAGCACGGCTACCACGATGCACCACCACAAAATTAGGTTATTGTCCATCTCCATCTCCCTCTCCCTCTGCTGCCAATCCTATTATTTGTTCTTGATTATGGTCACCACTAAATCTAAAGCTCTGTAGTTGTTGTTCCCATGCTATCTAGGGCTTGTAGGTTCCCATTCATGTTTGTTTTCTATCTTGTGAGCTCCTGCCATGCTTTGGTTTACATATGGATGATCTAGTTCCATAGCTATGTTCCTGGGTTTGCTAAATTGGTCAGTGGTAGTGCTGATCTCTCATTGCTTCCTATGGGACTTTGTTGTTCATATAGAAAGCTTCATGCTCACTGCACTACTAGAGTAGTTAATGTAGGTGTGATATATGCTCTCTGGGTTGGTCTAGTTAATTCATGGTGTTCATTACTAAATGATTAAGTCCATCTGCCATTTCTCTAAGCTTTATTCTATTGATTGCCTGGTTGTGTTAGTTTGTTACTTTGTGCTACTTTTATGTAATGACACCAATTAACTTAGTTGAGGTATGTACATTGCTACCCCCTGCTTTATGTAGTCAAGATTTTAAGTCATGCTTCATATCCTTCCTGTGTACATGCATGCTTGTTTAGTGCAATTACATGGTTGCTTAATTAATTTAACTACATCACTATATTGTTGATCCAGCAAGTTTGCTTCACATGTATTATTACTGATGCATTGCTACACCTGTGTGTGGATGCTGGTTCAAGTGCTTTCCTGTATTGATACAAGTGCATCATTCTACTTTGTCCCTGTTATATCTCATTCTTGTTTATTTTATTTTGCAAGCTATTATAGAAACGTTCCAACCACCTCAAGATCATCCATGGCAAGGATGACAAGGTCAAGCATGAGGCCAACCGTTGGTATGCAACTTGCTCCTTCTGGTTATACTGTCAGTTTCATAAAATTTGTGTCTTAATATGCTAAGTGAAATGCATTGCTGCAATCTGAATAAGCTGGCTTAATTGTGCATGTGTGTTGTTAGTCTTCCTTACCTGAATAACTAGGATTAAATGATAATAAATTTTCATAAGATATGTTTGGCTGCCTGTCCATGCATTCCAAACATGCACCTAATAGTTATGTTTCCTTTATCATGCAAAGAAGAGCCTCTCACCAAGTACGAGAAGGTTAGGGCTAGAAATATCATGAGGAACAATCGGATGTTCCAGTCCCTTGGCATCGGTGCAATAGCATCGATGATTAGGAAAACAAATGGTGTACAACAAGGTAGAAGTGATGAGGTTCAAGAAGGTAGTGGAGTTATCAATGATGACCCAGAGTACAATCCTAAGGATGATGAAGTTATTGATGGAGAGGAAGTGAATAATGTTGTAGTGAACAAGACTGTTAAGGTGCAAACTCTGTCTTGCTTGGAGGGTTGGGGTTCTTTTATGCTATGTTATTCCTTGTGCTCACATATTTCTCTTGTGATCTAATGCTTTTTTCCGTGCTGTTTATACGAGGAAATGAAGGAATCTAGGACGAAGAGGCCTGGTGTTAAGAAGACAGTCAACAAGAAGAAGAAGAGCTCAGAAACATCTGCTGCAATGCCTCCAGGAAGGGTGATGGCCCCAGCTCCAGGACAAAAAAAGAGGATCCTGGAACCTGATGAACCTGCCCTTGATAGAGTCACAAGGCAGAAAGCAAAGATGGCGACTGCGATGGACCATCAGGAAAGTCTGCTGCGCATGGACTTTGAGACCTTGGTGCAAATGGGTGATGAGTTGCCGCCCATGGATGAAGGAACCACTCTTAGCATGGATGGAAGTGGCACTATCTGCCTAGATGAAGTAGCAACCATCTGCATTGATGAAGCAGGCACTGTCCACACAGACCTCAGCCCTATTGCACCTTCTATTGACAGGAATGCTGTCATCAATGAAGAAGAACAGCAGCTTGTGCTTCAATCAGGCAAGTTGACCTTTGCAATGCTATCTTTTACTAGTGCATTTTCCAAATGGAATGATCATGTATGCTTTTGTCGATTCCTGCATTTGTCGATTTCTATTCTAATTTATGAGTTCAATTTCATTTTCAGATGCAATGACTACCAAGACTAGACTTAGAAAGGGCAAAGGGCTAGAGAGGATCACCAAGTCGCTTGGTAGCAAGGTGCCTATCCAAATTGCCGAAGGGATGAAGCGTCCAGAGAAGCCTTTGTAGGCAGCAAAGCTTGCTTCTGAGTGTGGACTCGTTGCAAGAAGCCATCTTCTGGTTCTTCCTCACTTCAAGCTATACAAGAAAAATGCTAGTCTATTGGAGAACTACATTGGGTAAGTTGCTGTAAGCTACTTGTTTCATAGTTAATGTGCTATCTATTTTCTGTTACACCTATGCATGATCACTAATATTGTTCCTACCTTGTTTGCTGTCTTGGTAGGCAATTTTTGAGATGAACACGGACTCGGAGACCATCAAGACCGCGTGCAAAGATATTCTACAGAAAAATTCAAAGAACAGACGCCATCAGATCAAGGAGAAGTATTTTGATACGGTAGCCGCAAATAAAGTCAGCATTAAGTCTCCCGTGCCTGATCTGACGGATGGTGAATGGCAAGCTCTGGTGGAGATGTGGTCTACCCCAAGACACAAGGTTTGTCTATGCTTTGTTTGATGCTTTATGCTGATAGTATGCTTTTTTTTAGGAAACCTGTGTGTCGAACAAGATGAATCGAGAAAAAGTCATGTACAATCAGAGAACTGGTTCCAGGCACTACACAACACACATTTTTTCCACTGTGAGAACTTTTCTCTATAGACCTTACCGTTTGATCCTCATTGAATAACATTTGTGATTCTTGCTGAATAACATTTTGATTTTTGTTGAAAAACATTTCAGAAAGAAGAGCGTAAGGGTGAGGAGCTGTCTGCGATTGACTTGTTTAAGGCCACCCACAACAGCAAGAAGCACGAGTTTTCGGAGCCAGTCAAGACTGCTATAGTAAGTCACTCCATGCTTTGCCCTGTTTGATTCATAGCTAGCTTTGATGCTTTGATGATTTGATGTTGTTTGATTCGGAGCCAGTCAAGAACACCCACTATGTTCCATGCTTTGATGTTGTTTGATAGTTCAACAAAGATATCAGAACTTGCTGTAGCTATTTGTTGCATTTTTTATGATATGATGAAATTTGATCTAAATGTTAGTTTGATGATCGGCTCACTCAGGAAGCCATCTTATATAGAACCACCATTTTAGGCTTAATGAAGCAATCATATTGTTCCAATTGCATGTCTCCAGGTCACTAGTCATCATCTTCTTGTATAGATTTTGTGTGCTGGTTTGGTTACTTCAAATAATCCATTTGTGTGCTGGTTTGGTTTCTCTTGCTTGGTTTGGTTTGCAAACTATGAAATAGATCTCCCACTAATGCCTATCATTTTCCTCCATATGCTAGCTTGAGATGAAAAAAATGAAGGACGCGCCGGTACCAGAAGATGAAGAGCCAAAGTCTGCTGTTGAAATTGCCTAAGAAGTGCTCAAGACCGAAGTCAAGCAAAGCACATTCCTCAGGAATGTTGGGCTCCAGTCATCTAGGAACTCCGGCAAAGCAACTGCTGAAGTGGCTGCTCATGTTCGTGACCTTGAGCAGAAGCTGGAGAGGTCTGAGCTTCAAGCTGAAGTGATGCAAGAAGAATTAGCGGCAATCAAGATGAAGGTGGAAGAATCTTAAGCTGCACGCGACAAGGAACTTGAGCTGCTGCGCAAGAAGTCTCAAGAGCAGGAAGAGAAGTTAGCCCACTTGATGGCTCTCTTTGGAGCTAAGGTAGTTTGATGGCTGTGTAGTTTGAGCAGGTAGTTGCATTGCTGCCTAGTTTGATGGCTGTGAACCTCTTGTGCAGTTTGTCTTTGAGCATTTTGTTGCATTGCTGCCTGTGAACCTATGAAGTGATGTGATCTTATGAACCTGTGAAGTTATGTGAACCTGTGAAGTTATGATCTTGTGAACCTGTGTTTATTTTCTGTGAAGTTATGTGGATCACTTGTGCACCTGGGCCTTGCTATTTGAACCTGGGCTTGTGGATCACTTGTGCACCTGGGCATTTCTGTTTATAGCAAAATAAGAACCTGGGCTCTAAAAAGGCCGAGGCCCAAACAAGAATTAGACTAAAAAGTCTTGGGCCTAAAAAAAATGACTGTAAGAAAAAAATTATGAAAGGCTGCATAACAGAAAATAAAAAGGCCAAGGCCCAAAAATTCGAACTAGACTAAAAAGGCTGTGGCCCAAAACAATAGTGGACTATACAAAAATTCATCAGAAAAAGGCTCCATTCCCAGAAAATAAAAGGCCAAATTATTGGGCCAGGCCCATGCAGATAAGCAAAATAAAGAGAAAAAAAATTAAATGGGCTGAATTATTGGGGTTGGCCCATGTAGACGGCTAAAATGGACCGGGATGATTCTATTTTACGACCTTTTCATTTGTTCGTAATTCTGCCACGTCAGCTTGCCACGGTGGATCTGACGTGGTGTGGTCGGATTGCTAGTGACCAAAATAATTGGTCGTTAAATCTACAACCTTTTTTTGGTCATAAACATCTACGACCATTCTAGAAGAAAGGTCGCTAATGTCAGTTTACGACTGCCAGCTTTTGACCTTATGTTTTTGGTCACAAAAAGGTCACAAATGGAAAACTGTGACCATTCAGTGACCAATAGTGGTGGTCACAAGTTGACATATTTCTTGTAGACAATATACTTTATTTCATATATAAGAAAACATAACCCATTATGTTGTCTTCCTTGTCCAACATCAACCTTTTAACATGTAATATTTTAATGAGTGATCACAATTACAAAAGATGTCCAAGATAGTATATTTATATGTGAAATCTCTCTTCCCTCAATATTCTTTCATGAATTGTTCAAGTGACCAATACAATGTTTGCTAACCTTCAATAAATTTACCACCTCTACTTCTTATATGTGAAGTCATTACTTCCCATGGGATAAGCATATTAAACATATATAATTTCAGATTTATTATATTCAATTCATTCAACCATTTACTCATAGGATATAAGTGAAGCACACGAGTAAATTACAAACTACTCCAAAAAGATATAAGTGAAGATCAATGAGTAGTTGAATAATTATATAGCTATGTGAAGACTCTCCCGTTTAATAATTTCAGATCCTTATATTCAAACAGCAAGCAAAACAAAATAAAATGACATCTAAGAATATCAAACATCATGTGAAGAAGCAAAAACTTAGGATCAACCGATAGTTGTCGAAGAAGAAAGGTGGGATGCCAACCGGGGCATCCCCAAGCTTAGACGCTTGAGACTTCTTGAAATATTATCTTGGGATGCCTTGGGCATCCCCAACATTGAGCATTTGTGTCTCCTTAATTCCTTTCATATCACGGTTTCCCTAAATCTTAAAAGCTTCATCCACATAAAACTCAACAAGAACTAGTGAGATAGGTTAGTATAAGTCCATGCAAAACCTTATCATTCTCTACTGTAGCAATTCACTAAAATTATTATTTAAAATTGAATACTAAATGCCTCTGCATATTTAAAATTCCTATCCTAAAATAGAATCATTAAACAAGCAATCATATGCAAACAATGCCAACATAACAGCAATCTGTCTAAACAGAACAGTCTGTAAAGAATGCAGCAAGATCCATACTTCCCTAGCTCCAAAAATTATGAAAGAAAATTCCCACTGTAGTAAATTTATCATAGCTTATTATGCAAAAGGTTTCAACATTTTATCACATTCTGATTTTTCTAGGGAATTTTGCAACAGTGGTAAACTTTCTATTTTCAAACAGCAACATGTAGACTTGTAAAATAGGCATAGTAAAGGCCATCAATGCCACTTTTATTGAAATAAAAGATGCAAAACATTTTTCTAAATAATAGCAAGCAAATCCTAACAAAATAAATTGATGCTCCAAGCAAAACACATATCATATGCTGAATAAAAATATAGCTCCAAGTAAAGTTACCGATGAACGAAGACGAAAGAGGAGATGCCTTCCGGGGCATCCCCAAGCTTAGGCTCTTGCCACTCCTTATTCCATAGTCCATCGAATCTTTACCCAAAACTTGAAAACTTTACAACACAAAACTTAACAGAAAACTCGTAAGCTCCGTTAGTATAAGAAAATAAATCACAACTTAGGTACTCTTGTGAACTCATTCTAAATTCATATTGGTTTTAAACCTACTGTATTCCAACTTTTCTATGGTTCATAAACTCTATTACTAGCTATAGATTCATCAAAATAAGCAAACAACACACGAAAAACAGAATCTATCAAAAACAGAACAGTCTGTAGTAATCTGTAGGTTTCGAATTCTTATGGAACCCCAAAAATTCTACAATAAATTTCTGGACGTGAGGAATTTATCTATTAATCATCTGCAAAAAGAATTAACTAAATATCACTCTCCATTAAAAAAATGACAGCAAATCTCGTGAGAGATAAAGTTTCTATTTTTTACAGCAAGATTGCAAAGACTTTCCCCAAGTCTTCCCAAAGGTTCTTCTTGGCACAAACACTAATTAAAAGCATAAAACCACATCTAAACAGAGGCTTAATGAATTATTTATTACTAAGCATGAGAAAAAATCAAAGAACAAAAATAAAATTGGGTTGCCTCCCAACAAGCGCCATCGTTTAACGCCCCTAGCTAGGCAGGATGATTTCAATGATACTCACATAAAAGATAAGAATTGAAACATAAAGAGAGCATCACGAAGAATATGACTAGCACATTAAGTATAACCCTCTTCCTATGCATAGGGATTTTGTGATTAAACAACTTATGGGAACAACAATCAACTTGCATAGGAAGGTAAAACAAGCAAATCTTCAAGATTTTCAACACATAGAGAGGAAACTTGATATTATTGCAATTCCTACAAGCATATATTCCTCCCTCATAATAATTTTCAGTAGCATCATGAATGAATTCAACAATATAGCTATCACATAAAGCATTATTTTCATGATGCATAAGCATAGAAATTTTATTACTCTCCGCATAAGCAAATTTATTGTCATGGATAATAGTGGGAACAAACTCGACAAAATAACTATCATGTGAGGCATAATCCAATTGAAAATTAAAATCAAGATGACAAGTGTCGGTGTCAAAACCGGCGGATCTTGGGTAGGGGGTCCCAAACTGTGCGTCTAGGCCGGATGGTAACAGGAGGCAACGGACACAAAGTTTTACCCAGGTTCGGGCCCTCTCGATGGAGGTAAAACCCTACGTCCTGCTTGATTAATATTGATGATATGGTAGTACAGGAGTAGATCTACCACGAGATCGGAGAGGCTAAATCCTAGAAGCTAGCCTATGGTATGATTGTTGTTGTGTATGTTGTCCTACGGACTAAAACCCTCCGGTTTATATAAACACCGGAGAGGGTTAGGGTTACACAAAGTCGGTTACAATGGTAGGAGATCTACATGTCCACATCGCCAAGCTTGCCTTCCACGCCAAGGAAAGTCCCTTTCGGACACGAGGCAAAGTCTTCAATCTCGTATCTTCATAGTCCAGGAGTCCGGCCATCCGGACACCCCCTAATCCAGGACTCCCTCAACAAGTTTCATGGTTATCACCATTCTTTATAGCATACATGTCATCACAATAATCATCATAGATAGCAACTTTGTTCACATAATCAATTGGAACTTTGTTCATCACCAAGTAAAGTCATGACCTCTCCAAATCCACTTTCATCAATATAATCATCATAAATAGGCGGCATGCTTTCATCATAATAAATTTGCTCATCAAAACTTGGGGGACCAAAAATATCATCTTCATCAAACATAGCTTCCCCAAGCTTGTGGCTTTGCATATCATTAGCATCATGGATATTCAAAGAATTCATACTAACAACATTGCAATCATGCTCATCATCCAAACATTTAGTGCCAAACATTTTAATACATTCTTCTTCTAACACTTTGGCACAATTATCGGAATCCTTATTTTCACGAAAGACATTAAAAAGATGAAGCATATGAGGCATCCTTAATTCATTTTTTTAGTTTATTTTATAGACTAAAGTAGCGATAAAACAAGAAACAAAAAGATTCGACTGCAAGATCTAAAGATATACCTTCAAGCTCTAACCTCCCCGGCAACGGCGCCAGAAAAGAGCTTGATGTCTACTACACAACCTTCTTCTTGTAGACATTGTTGGGCCTCCAAGTGCAGAGGTTTGTAGGATAGTAGCAAATTTCCCTCAAGTGGATGACCTAAGGTTTATCAATCCATGGGAGGCGTAGGATGAAGATGGTCCCTCTCAAGCAACCCTGCAACCAAATAACAAAGAGTCTCTTGTGTCCCCAACACATCCAATACAATGGTAAATTGTATAGGTGCACTAGTTCGGCGAAGAGATGGTGATACAAGTGCAATATGGATGATAGATAAAGGTTTTTGTAATCTGAAATTATAAAAATAGCAAGGTGACTAATGGTAAAAGTGAGCGTAAATGGTATTGCAATGCTAGGAAACAAGGCCTAGGGTTCATACTTTCACTAGTGCAAGTTCTCTCAACAATAATAACATAATTGGATCATATAACTATCCCTCAACATGCAACAAAAAGTCACTCCAAAGTCACTAATAGCGGAGAACAAATGAAGAGATTATTGTAGGGTATGAAACCACCTCAAAGTTATTCTTTCAGATCGATCTATTCAAGAGTTCGTACTAGAATAACACCTTAAGACACATATCAACCAAAACCCTAATGTCACCTAGATACTCCAATGTCACCTCAAGTATCTGTGGGTATGATTATATGATATGCATCGAACAATCTCAGATTCATCTATTCAACCAACACAAAGTACTTCAAAGAGTGCCCCAAAGTTTCTACCGGAGAGTCAAGACGAAAATGTGTGCCAACCCCTATGCATAAGTTCACGAGGTCACGGAACTCGCAAGTTGATCACCAAAACATACATCAAGTGGATCACGTGATATCCCATTTTCACCACAGATAAGCACGTGCAAGACATACATCAAGTGTTCTCAAATCCTTAAAGACTCAATCCGATAAGATAACTTCAAAGGGAAAACTCAATCCATTACAAGAGAATAGAGGGGGAGAAACATCATAAGATCCAACTATAATAGCAAAGCTCGCGATACATCAAGATCATGCTGAATCAAGAACACGAGAGAGAGAGATCAAACACATATCTACTGGTACATACCCTCAGCCCCGAGGGTAAACTACCCCCTCCTTGTCATGGAGAGCACCGAGATGATGAAGATGGCCATCGGAGAGGGATTCCCCCCTCTGGCAGGGTGCTGGAACGGGTCTAGATTGGTTTTCGGTGGCTACGGAGGCTTGCGGCGGCGGAACTCCCGATCTATTCTGCTCCCCGATGTTTTTAGGGTATATTGATATATATAGGCAAAAGAAGTAAGTCAGGGGAGCCACGAGGGGCCCATGAGGGTGGGGGCGCGCCCAGGGGGCAGGGCGTGCCTCCCTGCCTCATGGCTTCCTCGAAACTTCCCTGACGTCTACTCCAAGTCTCCTGGATTGCGTCCGTTCCAAAAATAACTCTCCCGAAGGTTTCATTCCATTTGGTCTCCGTTTGATATTCCTTTTCTTCGAAACACTGAAATAGGCAAGAAAACAATAATTTGGGTTGGGCCTCCGGTTAATAGGTTAGTCCCAAAAATAATATAAACGTGTTTAGTAAAGCCCATAAACATCCAAAACAGATAATATAATAGCATGAATACTTCATAAATTATAGATACCTTGGAGATGTATCAACCTCTAAGCCAACATTAATGCTATCCGATGAGTGCAGGATGTCTTTGACCCGGCGCACCCAATGGGTCGTTGACTCGCCCTCTTCTTGGGCACATGCATCTAAATCCACAATCTACATGGGCTGCTTGCACGTATCTTTAATTTTGGATGAACCGGGCCTTTAACTCGGTCCATGACCCAATGGAATTGGCAGGCAGTCCCTTTAGCCAAGTACGGGCCATCCCATCCAGCATCATGGTGAAGTACTCGTCACATGCAGCATCGCTAACCTCCAACAGCTCCATGGCCATCTCGTAACTCTCAATCCACGCCTCAGGGGGTAAGTCGGCTGTATCGTTAGGTACCTTTCGAGGTCCTTTGAAATCCTTGGGCAAACGCTCATTTTGCAGAGCCGTTACTGAACATGGTATGCCCGTGGCTCTAGAGGTCACGCCTGCCTCCACCGAAGTTGTCAGATAAACCAGGGTAGGCTGATGAGCCGCTTGCTTAGCCGCCAGCTCAACCTCTCGACGTGCTCTGCCCTGGTCCAAAAAATTCTGAGCACCATCACGCGTCGGGTCATGCCCATGAAGTTGGTTATGGTGCCTGTCACTGCTTGAAACAGCTGGGGAGTCCATGTGTCTACTGTAACTCCGGCTTGGGCGAGGGGTTGAGTGAATCCTTTCACGACTGTAAGAATAAGCCTCCTGCTGCACCAATGCTGTCTGAAGAAGCTCTCTAGCCCTCCTTGCTTCAACCGCATATGGATACTCCCCTTCAATTGGGAGAGCTGCCAATCGTGTCGCCGCAGAGATCATATTATCCAACGGGTTAGAATAACAACCCGGTGGCGTTGGTACGTACTATGGCAAGGTATTATTTAGATGAGGCAGATCTGTTGTGCATGGTTGAGCAGACGCTCCAGTCCTAGGCATGGCCACCACACGATTTACCTCCAGCGGGTCACTGGTCCCTGCACCAGGTGTATTGAAGAGGTTCCTCGCCTCGTAAACCAGAGGCAGACGACTCCGGTGCCTTCTCCTCATGACTTCGTTTGAAGCGTTCTGATCCAACAAGAGCCGGAAGGAATTAGCCTGGATCCGTTGTGCCTAAGCATCCAGAGCAGCTTGCTCCGCAGTCATCCTCGCGTTCTTGGCTGCCAGATCTTCCTTGGCTTGAGCTATCTCATCTCTCAGTTTTGCGACTTCCGTGTTATGCTGAACTTGATTTGTCAGGTTTACGTCTGTAGTTAACAATGTTGTCAAGGTGTCCAATAATTCGGATAAGACTTGAGCCGGCGGGCGCACAGGGCCTCCTGCCCCGGCCGCCGTCGCCACTGTTGACCTGAAAACCATTGCCGCTGTAGTCGAAGAATTCTGCCCTGGCTTTGTACCGGCCATGAAAATTGCAACCCGATTTGGCGGCTCATAGGGGTCCGGAATACTATCGCCATTGGAACATCCCAAGCCTATCGTCTTGTAGTTGATACTTGATACAATGAAGTAGTCTCGCCTATGGACGACTCACCATCAGAATATATGGCTGTATCACCGCCAGACACGGATCCTTCCTAAAATTCTGCACCATGTATGAATCCAACAAAGGCGTGCTTCATGGAGGTTTGAACCCGGGCGGGTCATGCACGCTAAGCCGTCTCGATAATGTCGGTGCAAATGTCCGGCTTAGGGCCCGGTTTGCCGATCTTGCCGATGAAGACGTGGATTCTGCCAAAGGGGACCCGATACTCGTACTCGATCGAGCCGGCCTTGGGCCCCCAGCGTGCATTGTCGATGTAGAGCTTGCCGTGACGACTCTTGGTCATCCGGCCCATAGCGTATCCCTTGATCCCTTCGAAGCTGCCCTTCAAGAAATCAAAACCACCATGCGCTGGCCCAACGGTGGGCACCAACTGTCATGGAATTGTCACGGCAGATGTCCTAGTGTGAGGACTTAGTCATGGAGCGATCGCAATAGGGTTAGCTTAAAGGGGTTAAATGGGACAAAGGACACAGGGAGTTTATACTGGTTCGGCCCCTTGCGGTGAAGGTAAAGGCCTAATCCAGTTTGAGGTGGTATTGCTTATGTCTCAATTAACAGGGAGCAAATACGCTTAACCTAGCTTTCGATCTGTTGTCTCTTGCCCTAAGTCGCCGCCGGGTCGTCCCTTTATATATATAGGTCGACAACCGGCGGCTTACAGAGTCCCGGTCGGCTCATAAACAATGTGTCCAGCTCGGTAACTTAACTGTACATGCCTTGTAATACAAGTTACACATATACGGTGGTTTACACTTGTTTGGGACTTAAGTCGCCCCTAGGCTTCAGGCCCTCAATGAGTTTGCGTAGTGGACTACAATTTTAAGCATCTTTATGGGCTTTGTATTGATAAACCGCCAGGGGCTTAACCCGGCCCCTCCTGGGCGGGTTAACCCAATATTTATATCCCCAACAAGAACGATTCAGCCTGTCCTTTGCTATAAGAAGTATTGGGCTACATTGTTGCACCTTTGTTATCGATGCTACTTGTTACTTGTTACGAATTACCTTGTTATCAAACTATCTGTTACCGATAATTTCAGTGCTTGCAAAGAATACATTGCGGAAACCGCTTGTCATTTTCTTCCGCTCCTCGCTGGGTTCGACACTCTTATTTATAGAAAGGACTACGATGAATCCCCTATACTTGTAGGTCATCAATCAGGTTCCTGATGAGAGAGAGACAGAGATAGAGAGTGATAGATAGGAGGGAACCATGGGCCAACATAGATAACACTCGGTCATGGTTTCATTGATCTAGAAAATTTGTGCAGCCCACATGCCTCGCAATATAGTGGGGCACCAAAGTACGATACCATTGATCTAGTAATTACAAAACTTTGCCACCAAATACATATATAAAAACATTAGTGAAAACAAAAACAAACTAACTAAATAACAATATACTTGGTCATGATAATGTGACCTTGTGTTGGATTCTCGTGATCCGCCATAGTGGGGTGGGTGGGGAGTATAGGGATGGAAGGGGTGATGTTTAGAACCTTACCTAGTCGGTGAATAATCAGGAAAAAGCTAAAGTAATTTAGTACATTACTGATATTTTTATTATTAACAATAACTAATCTAGGTGAGTACATGGTGCATTTCTGTATATGAGGAAAAAGGTATTGATGCACTAAATGAGAATACATACAAGATACTACAAGTACAACCATCTGAAGACACCGAGTGACTTTCCTCTGAGTCAAGGTTTGTAGAATTGCTATCGCTTTAGTTTCGATGCTATGATTTAAGTAAAGTGCTCAAATTCCACATCACTCGAATGAGCTTAAAACAACAATCGCATAAACAGAATCATATAGTCTTTGTTGTATTGTTGAAATTCGAATAAACAGAATCATATAAATTGTTTCATGTTGAGACTAGATAAAATTATTTTGATGTTGTAAATCTTAAAGGCGCATAATTTTGACTTTCGGTGTAACGTACACCATAACATAAACCTTGTTTGTTGTCATGATATCTATCATAATTCATGCAAAAGACAAAACAAAAGTCATACTCTAGCTCGAAGCCAGATGTATGACGTGTTGGATAAGTGCTCCAGCAAAAAAGTGAGAGACAAGTTGACATCGATCTATCGAGCCACATTACACCCCTAATTGTTACAATCTGTCATCAACAAGAAAGAAATAAATAAACACTAAAAATGCATGGTTTCTTCACTACAATAAAAGAAGGTTAAATTTATTCGTTGGAGATGTTTGTGACATGATGGTCCAATTTCTTTGTCTGTCTTCTGCAGGGGCGAATTTGCATTCTGCAGCGATGAGTGCAGGGAGCTGTACATCAAATGGAAAAGGGTGTGCTCACTCAGATCCCGCAGGAAGGCCCCATCGAAGAAGTCCGGAAGCAGTGGGGGCTCGTGCGGCGGGCCAGGCTAACCCATTAGATTATACTAGCTCCTATTGATGTGTCATATATATATGTGGTACAATCTCCACCATATTTAAACCGTCCGTCCATGTATACAAGCTGTCTCGAATAATGGTCAGTTACATCACGTTTCATGAGTCAGTTTTGTCGTTTTGTTGCTGATATGGAGCTGCGAGATATTTACCTCCATAGTCTGCAGTATACTCGGCCTAGCGAGCAGGACAACCCACCCTCATGCACAATAACCATGTTGTCTGTGTGCCAAGTTGAGAGGTCTTGCACCCATACTGTCGGCTGTGCAGCTTGGCCTCGACCACCTCCGATCATTGCCTCCCTCCTTGTGGATTGTGTGCCCTATTCTAGCCACCCCACATGTTTTTTGAGCATTTTTGGCATAAGATGGACGGCTTCCTTGAGGTGGTTGTTGCTGCTTGGGATTCCGAGGAGCCGGATCTGGACTCCTTTTATCATATCTACTCGCACCACAAGTTCATGGCACGCCATCTCCAAAGTTGGAGCACACGCTGCATCGACAATATCTCTCTTCATCTGCTCCGATGCAAGACAAGAGGCCCCTCTAGCTTGAGGAGGCATGGCTGCGGTGCAAATTGAAGATGGCTTATTTGGGGCTAGCCTCCCTTGAGCGTTCCATCACTCGACAACGGGTGCACTTCTCATGGCTCCGCGCGGGGGTGCGTGGAAGGGGACATTATAACTTTGCTTTCTTCGAGATCCATGCATCTCATCGTAAGCAGAAAACCCGTATCTTTCCGATTCGTGTCAGTGATAAGGTCATCTCTGGCAAGGCGGCGATGGCTGAGGCCACATTCCATCACTTCTCCTACATCATTGGCTCGCCGAATGCGCGGGAAGTGTCCCTCACTTTTGAGGTGTTTGGACCTTGATACTTTAGAGAACTAACTGTCACGGAAACCAAAAGGCTCTTGGCAGGGTGGCGAGGTTTGCTTGGATATCTTGATTGCATGCACTGGAGATGTAAGAATTGCCCAAAAAGCTCTGGAAGGGCAATATCAGGGCCATTTTAAGAAGCCAACCATCATTCTTGAAGCACTTGTATTCCATGTTCTCTGGATTTGGCATGCTTTGTTTGGCATGCTCGGGTCTCATAATGACATCAATATGCTGCAGCGGTCTCCGTTGTTTGCTAAGTTGACTAAAGGACAAGCTCCTTATCGGTGTCAAAACCGGCGGATCTCGGGTAGGGGGTCCCGAACTGTGCGTACAGGCCGGATGGTAACAGGAGGCAAGGGACACGAAGTTTTACCCAGGTTCGGGCCCTCTCAATGGAGGTAAAACCCTACGTCCTGCTTGATTAATATTGATGATATGGGTAGTACAAGAGTAGATCTACCACAAGATCAGAGAGGCTAAACCCTAGAAGCTAGCCTATGGTATGATTGTTGTTCTGTATGTCGTCCTACGAACTAAAATCCCTCCAGTTTACATAGACCCCGGAGAGGGTTAGGGTTACACAAAGTCGGTTACAATGGTAGGAGATCTGCATATCCGTATCGCCAAGCTTGCCTTCCACGCCAAGGAAAGTCCCTTCCGGACACGGGACGAAGTCTTCAATCTTGTATCTTCATAGTCCAGGAGTCCGGCTGAAGGTATAGTCCGGCCATCCGGACACCCCCTAATCTAGGACTCCCTCAGTAGCCCCTGAACCAGGCTTCAATGACGACGAGTCCGGCGCGTAGATTGTCTTGGGCATTGCAAGGCGGGTTCCTCCTCCAAGTACTTCATAGAAGATTTTGAACACAAAGATAGTGTCCGGCTCTGCAAAATAAATTTCCACATATTGCCATAGAGAGAATAATATTTACAAAAATCTAATCTGCTGACGTATTCCGTAGTGTGACACACCACGGCCAAGCCTTTATCCGAGTCGTTTCATTATCCCACCTCAGCGCGTCATGCGAGGCGGTTTCCTTAGCACGTCTTGTTAAAGCAGAGATCGTGTCCCCTTATTCCGGGATTCTCATCATACGGGCGTGGGTAACCCAACCGCGCCATTGATTATGGCGCTTGGAGATAAGCGAGTTTTACCAGGCTGGTGGGGACACGTAGTTGCGTCAACCCATATAAGGGGATAAGGATCCACCTTTTCACCTACGCCTTCTTCCTCCCTTGCTTATCCATTCTCGTGCACTCGAGCTCCAGCGCCCAAGTCCGCACTCCCCACCTCAACCTTCTCTAGCCATGTCCAGAGTGGGAGGCAAGTGGATGGTCTCCTCCATCACGGAGGGACACATCAAAAAACTGAGGAAGGCCGGATACTTGTCTAACGACATTGCGTACCGGCTTCCCGAAAAGGGGCAGCTCATCCCCACCCCTAGGCCCCATGAGAGGGTGGTGTTCCTCCCCCATTTCCTCCACGGACTGGGCTTCCCTCTTCACCCATTTGTCCGGGGGCTCATGTTCTACTATGTCCTGGATTTCCACGATCTGGCCCCGAACTTTGTCCTCAACATCTCGGCGTTTATCGTCGTGTACGAGGCTTTCCTCCGCATCCGCCCCCATTTCGGCCTATGGCTCAAGACTTTCAATGTCAAGCCGAAGGTGGTGCGCGGCAAGCAGGCGGAGTGCGGAGGCGCCATGGTGGGCAAGATGGCCAACGTCTTATGGCTCAAGGGCTCCTTTGTGGAGACCCTGAAGGGGTGGCAATCGGGGTGGTTTTACATCAACGAGCCGCGCGACCCTGAATGGGTCGCAGCCCCCGAGTTTCGATCCGGATCCCCTACGCGGCTCACCTCCTAGAAGGAGATGGGCCTGTCGTGGGGTAAAAAAGGAGAGCTGACCGGACTCCAAACATGCATCCAAACCCTGGTGGACAAGAAGCTCAAACTTGTCAACATAGTCCAGGTTATGCTCATCCGCCTGATCCTCCCGTGTCAACAACGGGCTTTCAACATGTGGGAGTTCGACCCGGCGTGGCACCAAACTCTGAGCAGGCTCTTTGACACGACGTACGAAAATGCCTGGAAGGTGCTTTTCAAGGGCGCCGAGGCCCCCGCATTCGCTACCGAGGATCGCGGATTCAGTACGCAGCGTCACGCTCATGCGGTAAGCTGTTTTTCCCTTTTACAGTGTATCAGTTTTTCATAGTTTGACTCCATGCGGGATCTAAGCTCCCTTACCTTTGACAGGATTGGCAGGTGACGTTCGGACAGATCAACTGTCTGGCTCCTTTGCCCGAAGGCCCAGCGGACGCTCGCTTGGCGAAGCTGCTGGTTCCGGCACCCTATGTGGTGCGAGAGAAGAAGGCCGCAAAAAAGGCCACGGGGACTCGAAAGAGTGCCCGGCGCCAGGAGGTGTCGGATCCATCATCCGACGGTTCCGAGGCGAATTCCTCCCGTGAAGACGAGGAGGAAGAAGAAGAGACCTCTCCCCCTCCAGCAGGACGAGAGAAGAAAAGGAAGGCCGCCCTCTCTGGGGAGGCCGGAGGGTCCAAGAAGGGGAAAACCCTTCCTCCGGACTACTCCACCGACGCCAACGATGGCGGAGAGGAGTGGCCGCCCAGGGCCAAGCCCCTGGCAAAATCGTAAGTATCCGGATACCAGAGTAATTCATAGTATTCATTTATTGCACAGCTTTCCCTTATGTCGAATATGTTTATGCGGCCCACCCAAAGACCGGCTCGACGCGTCGTCGAGCGGCTCACTGGACTCGTCGGATGTGAACTCGCTTCCGACGGCTTCCTCCCCCCGCCCTACGGACGACACCGAAGTGTTGTCCCAACAGGTTCCAAGCCAGGAGGAGGTGGTCCTGGAGGCGCCGCAAGGCGACCTCCCGGACTCCAGGAGTAAAGGGGATGAAACCCCCCAGGGCTCCAAGTCCGGCTCTAGGCCGGACACCGCTCCGGAACCTTCAAAGGTTCCAGAGTCCGGCGGGGGACCTCCTTCCAAGAGGAGCAAGCCCACCGTGCCGGTGACCCCCGTCCAACCGGAGGCACCGGACAATCTGTTGGAGGCGCTCCAAGGCGCCTCCATCGACGAGGAGCACCGCACCATTATGAGTGCGGTGGTCCAGAAGGTTCGGTCCGCCAAGAGCGGATTGACTGAAGCTTGTACTAGCCTTTTAACAGGCTTTGAGGTAAGTAAAGATATGTAAATAATATTACCGCATAGACAGTAGCCCCTGATGCTCTGTTTGGCGTTCGGGAAGAAAAGCCGAATAGAGGATCAAATAAAATTCGCAGGAGTCTAACAAAGAGGAGTCAATATGCGTATGCAGGCTTCTCTGCTTGCGTCCGCCGCACTGACTGTGGAAGTGGACACCCTAAAGCAGAACCTCGAGCGATCCGAGCAAGAGCTCGGGCGTGCCAAGAAGCAGCTCGAGGACAATGAAGGTAAGAAATACCTTGTTTAAATATATATAAAGAGGTGCCATTGCAAAAAATGACAGGATTATCGTGGCTATTGTAGGGGCCACGTCTAAGGTGGCGACCCTTAAGCAAGCACTGGTCGAGGCCAAGAAGAGGGCGGCCACGGAGCGCACCGAGCGGGAGAAGTATGAGGCCGAGGTTGGCAAGGTACGACAAGAGCTCCAGGCTCTCATGGAAAAACATGAGAGTTTGGAGATTGACGCAAAGACGCGAGCGTCCGAGATCGCGGTGGCTATTGAAAATGCCAAGGCCGAATCCCAGAAGACCCTCCAGGAGTTGGATGAGGTGAAGAAGATAGCGGCGGGTAAGGCATTCTTTATGCAAAGCAAACACATAAACGTGAGTTACTTGTTACTTGCCCGAATCCGGAGCTCTCCAGGAGCGTTCGCAGATCTTCCCCGGAGTGTGTCCGATGCCGCCGCATTCTATCGAGCCGAGGAGGGCAGCTCGACAGAGAAGGTGTTCTGGTCTCAGTATGCTGAGGCCGGACACCTCGTGCCCGTGAGCGACCAGCTAAAGCAACTGGTCGAGCTCCACAAGGCGGCCGAACAAGCCATGAAGGGCCTCATAGTTCGGCTGTGGCCTGGAGGGGCTCTGCCTGGGAGCTATTTCGGGCTGGTGCAGTGGATGGTGGAGGTATGTCCAAGGCTCGAAGTCATCAAGCGCTCCGTCTGCATTGAAGGTGCCCGTAGGGCCCTTGCCCGTGCTAAGGTGCACTAGGGCAAGCTGGATGCTGAGAAGCTTGTGAAGGACGGGCCACCGCCGGGGAAAGAGCATCGCAAGCCCGAGAATTATTATAAGAATATTCTGAAGGGTGCCTGCCTTGTGGCGGATGAATGTTCTAGGGATGTAATTTCTGAGTGAAACTTGCTCGTTTTGTCCTGTGCACTGAAAACTTGTTCATATGCGCTAAGCAATGCTGTTGGAATTTAAAATATTACCTTTTGTGCGGCTGTTTATCAATTCTGAGAGATGGCAAGTCGTCAGCTTCTGCCCCCATGCCGCTAGTGCTGGGGTGTTCGGGGATAAACCTGAGCGCTCTTTTCCCCATGTTTGGGTCCTTCGAGGGAGGCGCTCAGCCCAACGAACAAGGCAATCGGACTATAATGCATGAACACTCTCACTTAGCCATAGAATTCTATAATTTTAAATTTCGGCGAAGCCCCTGGTATTCTGAAGACCGAGTTCGGGGCGCTATCCACGCCTTTGCCGGACAGAGCCGGCTCCTCGCTCTAAGCGGCATAAGTCTTTAGGGACTCGAAAAACCTCTCGAACAGTGACCAGCTCTCGCTTCATCATGACAGTCAGTTTTAGCTTTCTCCACTGAGGTGCTCGACCCAGCTCAACTGGGGCACAATCGCAGTGGTTCTCCTAGTGCTACCTTAGCCGATATAGCGGAACGTAAGGCACCAAAACATAGGAGCCGGGCAAACCCAACTATTGACCCAAGACCTGATTCGGAGCCGATGCATATAATGCTATAAGTTCGGGGTGCCGCACTTGTTAAAGTGTTCGGACTTCTCACACCATATTGAGGGGTACTAAAGCCCCTGGCGTATTTTGGTCGTACCAAAGTGTATGGATGCAACATGTCGTTAAGGAACATATATTAAAAAAGAGTAATGCAAAAATAGACAAAAGCTATGCATTGTTTATTAAAGAGGGCTGCGATCATAGAAGAACGATATAAATAATGCGATAAGCAAAAGGTTGGACTATTTAACGTGTCCGTTCCAGGGGCAAGCTGCGGAATAGTATGCGAAACAGGTATACTGCTCGTGGTAGAGACCACCTGGGAGTTCTGTAATGCGGTGTGGCTTGTCTGCTTCCCTGGTTCTTGCATCATTTGTTCGGCAATTGAACTACCGAACGGGCCTTCCAAATAGTGGAGTCCTGAAAGTAAGAGAAAATTAGAAAATCGGCAGGCCCTGCTGCGGTTTAAGCCATGTTTCGGGCGTGCCGTGATGGTGCCCCTCCCCCTGTACCCATGGTATTTCTAGAGCGTAGTTATGTACGCGAAGTACTGGTATCGCATTTTTGCGAGGGCTGGGTTGGGGCCGCATTGCTATGCCTGCTCGGGTCGTGCCAGGCGGTCTTGTTGTAGGTTACTCCGGGCGCGCTTGACGGTGTCCAGTCGTTTAATGGCCGGGCTGGAGAACTGCCTGGAGAGGCTGCTTTGTACTTCTGCTGCAAGGGCCGCCGTGTGCTCCTCCGTTCGGAGGGAGCATTCGGTGTTTCCATTGACCGTAATTACTCCTCCAGGGCCTGGCATTTTGAGCTTAAGGTATGCGTAGTGCGGTACCGCATTGAACTTGGCGAATGCGGTTCGCCCGAGCAGTGCGTGATAGCCACTGCGGAATGGGACTATGTCGAAGATTAACTCATCACTTCGAAAATTATCCGGAGATCCGAAGACCACTTCAAGTGTGACTGAGCCTGTACAGTTGGCCTCTACACCTGGTATTACGCCTTTAAAGGTCGTTTTGGTGGGCTTAATCCTCAAGGGATCTATGCCCATTTTCCGTGCTGTATCCTGCTAAAGCAGGTTCAGGCTGCTGCCGCCGTCCATAAGGACTCTAGTGAGATGAAATCCGTCAATAATTGGGTCTAGAACCAATGCGGCGAATCCGCCATGACGGATGCTAGTGGGATGGTCCCTTCGATCAAAGGTGATCGGGCAGGAGGACCATGGGTTGAACTTTGGGGCGACTGGCTCTACCGCGTATACGTCCCTTAACGCACGCTTCCGCTCCCTTTTGGGGACGTGGGTTGCGTATATCACGTTCACCGTCCGCACTTGTGGGGGAAAACCCTTCTGTCCATAGTTGTTCGGCGGCCGGGGCTCCTCGTCGTCATCGCTATGCAGCCCCTTGTCTTCATTTTTGGCGTTTAACTTGCCTGCCTGCTTGAACACCCAACAATCCATGTTGGTGTGATTGGCCGGCTTTTCAGGGGTGCCATGTATCTGGCACAAGCGGTCGAGTATTCGGTCCAAACTGGATGGGCCCCTAGGATTCCTTTTGAATGCCTTTTTCCGCTGACCGGATTTAGAGCCTATGAATCCGACATTAACTGTCGTATCCTCAGCATTGTCGCCGTTAATGCGGCACTTCTTCTTGTTGCGATGCGACCTGCCACTACTGTCCCTGGTATCCGAATTACCAGGGTTCTCGGTCATATTGTTGTTACGAGCAAGCCAGCTATCTTTTCCCGCGCAAAAGCGGGTCATGAGTGTCGTGAGTGCTGCCATAGACTTCGGCTTTTCCTGTCCAAGGTGCCGGGCAAGCCACTCGCCACGGATATTGTGCTTGAAGGTTGCTAGGGCCTCAGCGTCCGGACAGTCGACTATTTGATTTTTCTTTGTTAGGAACCGTGTCCAGAATTGCCTAGCCGATTCCTCTGGCTGCTGAATTACATGACTTAGGTCATCGACGTCTGGGGGTCGCACATAAGTGCCCTGGAAATTGTCGAGGAATGCGGCTTCCAGGTCCTCCCAACAACTGATTGATCCTGTTGGCAAGCTGTTAAGCCAATGCCAAGCTAGTCCTTTAAGCTTGAGTGGGAGGTATTTGATGGCGTGGAAATCATCAGCACGGGCCATGTGGATATGAAGGAGATAATCCTCGATCCATACCACAGGATCTGTTGTGCCATCATATGATTCGATATTTACGGGTTTGAAACCCTCAGGGATTTGATGATCCATTATTTCGTCTTCGAAGCATAGTGGCTGTGCGGTGCCTCTGTACTGGGCTATATCACGACGTACCTCCAATGAGCTTTGTCTACTGTGTTCGGCCCTGACGAATTTGTGGCCGGCATGACAGTTACCGTCTCGAGCCGTGGGGCGCCCACGCGATCCGTAGATCGATCTTGTTTGCCTTGCCTTGTCCTCCAACATATCTCGTAAGTCCAACGCATATTCCCGTGGCTTGGTATGGGGTGCGGCTTGAGTGGAGGGCCGAGAGGCGTCTCTGTCGAGGCCACGAGGTGGCCGGTCGGCCGCATCAAGTGCTTCCTCCTCTAATCGGGGTAGCAACCTGCACTTTGGGTAGCTCTTGGAGGGCGTTCGAGTTTATGCTCTTCGGCCGCAAGGACTTCAGTCCATCTGTCGACTAGCAAATCTTGATCAGCTCTAAGTTGTTGCTGTTTTTTCTTAAGGCTTCTTGCCATGGCCATAAGCCTGCGTTGAAAACGCTCTTGCTCGACGGGATCCTCTGGCATGATGAATTCGTCGTCGTCGAGGCTTGCCTCGTCTTCGGAGGGAGGCAGATAATTATTGTCCTCGACCTCTCTGTCTGCCGCTCTCTCATGAGGGCTGGTTTCTCCATCCTCCTGTGCTAAATCTTGCTGGAGGGGGTTTTCTTCGGCACTTTCCAGAGTATTATTATCTCCCGTGCTGGAATCACTGTATTTGTTTTGGCGGGATTTTGAGCGGCGCCGCTGACGCCGGCGCTTAGGCTGTTTCTTGGAGGGGTCATCCTCCGCTGTTCCATCGCCATCTCCTTCTTTTGGGGTGTCCACCATGTATATGTCATATGACGAGGTGGCTTTCCAGGGCCTGATAGGCGCTGGTTCTTCATCGTCTCCTTCATCGGCGTCCATACCGTCGATGTCTTCGGAGTCAAAGTCGAGCATGTCGGTTAAGTCGTCGACAGTGGCTACAAAGTGGGTGGTGGGTGGGCTTTGAATTTATTCATCGTCCGAATCCCAACCTTGCTGACCGTAGTCCAGCCAGGGCTCTCCTGATAAAGAGAGAGACTTCAGTGTCTTCAGAATATCGCCGAAAGGCGAGTGCTGAAAGATGTCTGCGGCAGTAAACTCCATAATCGGCGCCCAATCGGATTCGATCGGCACGGACGCGGAGGGTTCCGAGTCCGGAGAGGGGTCCGGCTCCTTGGAGTCACGAGTCTCACAGAGTGCGGGGCTGGTGTTCGGCTCGATCCCCGTTGGGATCGCAGCCCCCGAGGCGGCGTCCAACCACCCATCCTCGATCGACGCAGTTGGCTCTGAATTAAGGGTCGAAGCCGATGCGGGTGCGGCCTCCAGGGCACTGTTCGGTGGCAGAGCTAGATCATGCTCATCGTGACAGTGCAGTGTGCTCGGCAGTGGATCGAATCCGTCGAAGATCAAGTCCCCGCGGATGTCAGCCGTGTAGTTTAAACTTCCAAATCTGACCTGACGGCCAGGGGCATAGCTTTCGATCTGCTCCAGATGGCCAAGTGAATTGGCCCGCAGTGCGAAGTCGCCGAAGACGAAGATCTATCTGGGGAGGAAGGTCTCACCCTGGACTGCATCGCCATTGATGATCATAGGAGCCATCAAGCCTGACGGCGACGACACAGAGGAATTCTCAATGAAAGCACCATTGTCGGTGTCAAAACCGGCGGATCTCGTGTAGGGGGTCCCGAACTGTGCGTCTAGGCCAGATGGTAACAGGAGGCAAGGGACATGAAGTTTTACCCAGGTTCGGGCCCTCTTGATGGAGGTAAAACCCTATGTCCTGCTTGATTAATATTGATGATATGGGTAGTACAAGAGTAGATCTACCACGAGATCGGAGAGGCTAAACCCTAGAAGCTAGCCTATGGTATGATTGTTGTTCTGTATGTCGTACTACGGACTAAAACCCTCCAGTTTATATAGACACCGGAGAGGGTTAGGGTTACACAAAGTCGGTTACAATGGTAGGAGATCTGCATATCCGTATCGCCAAGCTGGCCTTCCACGCCAAGGAAAGTCCCTTCCGGACATGTGACGAATTCTTCAATCTTGTATCTTCATAGTCCAGGAGTCCGGCTGAAGGTATAGTCCGGCCATCCGGACACCCCCTAATCCAGGACTCCCTCACTCCTTCCAGCTACACTATTAGTGGACATCATTAGAACATGCGCCACCATCTGTAGACGATATCTATCCTCCGTGGGATACATTAGTTGAGACCACCTCTGAGTCAGTTGGTCAAAAAAGATATCACTTTACCCAAAGACAAGAATGAGCTAAAAAGGATGTGGAGAGGGCTTTTGGAGTGCTCCAATCCCATTTTGTAGTTGTTCATAAATATGCTAAACAATGGGATTCAGAGACCTTGCGGGAGGTGATGACATATTGTGTGATCATGCACAACATGATCATGGAGGATGTGTCACGACCGGTTTTCCGGGTAAGAAATTTCCAGAAAAGACCGTCGTGCTCATCAGCCCCAGGATTACTGTTAGCTGATGAGGCTCCAACTTGATACAAAAATTCCAAGCAGAAAACAAAATATGTAGTACAAGGCCATTCTGGCCTGTGAGTACAACAAATGGTTTCTAGTGGTTGATGGCGGAAGCGGGTTGTGAAACATCAGTGTCTATGGGACTCCATTTCCCACGGGAACAGCTGACCAGGTTAACTCCTATCTTCGCGAGGCTGCTATCTCCATTACTTAGGTTCCGGGGCTGTCATCGCGTCGCTCCTCTTCGTGCAAGAAAATCTGGCCAAGACAATAGCCAGGGACAAGCCAGTGAGTACTTTGAATGTACTCACAAACATTATGAACACAGGTATAATATAATAATGATGTGCTGAAAATATTTTATGCTCATGACGTCAGTCACAAAAGATAAATAAATCTCTGATGCGTGCAAGCAAGTTATTTATAAAATTGCAATAACATAGTAGTATTAAAATTTATGAAATAAATAACAAGCAAAGCCACAGTCGGGCGTCTTAGCGACACCACATAAAGGGCTTTAAAAGAAATGCCACAGTCGGGCGTCTGAGCGACACCACATAAAGGGCTTTAAAAGAAATGCCACAGTCGGGCGTCTGAGCGACACCACATAAAGGGCTTTAAAAGAAATGCCACAGTCGGGCGTCTGAGCGACACCACATAAAGGGCTTTAAAAGAAATGCCACAGTCGGGCATCTGAGCGACACCACATAAAGGGCTTTAAAAGAAATGCCACAGTCGGGCGTCTGAGCGACACCACATAAAGGGCTTTAAAATAAACAATCATAGTGAATATCCCGGAGGTAGAACCATCCCAGAGATACTCGATAATAACAATAATATCACGGGTTAGTCAACAATAATAATAATCATAATTATCACAAGTCACAGGTAGTAGTTCCAGTTCTGGTTAACAGTTTCACCTCCGAAGACCGACACTAAGACCGACACTTGACCCATCCCAGACTGTAATCCTTAACCATGGACACGGCTATTCGAATAGGTTTAATCTCTGCAGAGGGTGTACTCTTTACCCACGAGTAACGGATTTCTTTAGTCCATCGGGACTAATTCCGTCTACGGTCTTTTTGTTGAAAACACACCTAACTTGCACACACCAGCTTATCTCACACGTGTCTGTAATCACCCACGACACCTGTTAAGCAAACTCTAAGTGGGGAGGCTACAACCTCGCGTAGCATGGGATCAAATTTATATCGTGCGCTCTAAGGGGTGGCCTCCCCTCTCGGTCCCAACCGGAAACACCCATGCCCCCGGACCAGGTGGCCTGCCTACCAGCTACAACCGGTATCTTCCACCATGGCCTCTCTGTATGGTGTGTGCTAGAAAGAGGTTGACAACTTACTGAACCGTACTCTACTTGCTGTAGAGACGAGTGGTAGTACGAAACAAGTATGGGGGTTACTGGCACAAGACTCGATCTACGGTCGACTCAAGAGGTTTAAGTATTCCCTGCATGATTAGCATGACGAATATATTTCAACCAACAGAGTCACCGCTCATATCACCTTGCCATGCCATACCAGACATAACCGTCCCGACGGAGACCGGCGACAATCTCATGCCTACCCAAGGCAGAGGTTTTCCCGGGTTCCTGCCGGTATGCATGCAAGGCACATGAGGGTGATTATCATCACAAGTGTGTCCATTTCCAACAGCATGGAAATCAATAACATGCACCCATGCATATGATCATATCACATGAAATAACAAGTTTCTCCAAAGTGAGGTGATGTTATGAACGTGTCATCGAACACACAAAAATATTATGCCGGGGTTCAGAATGCTTGCCTTCAATGTGTGGAAAGGTAGGGTGCACTCCAAAACTTGAAACATTTCTCCTCTCTTCAAAAATCCTATTTTAGCAATATAAAAGAATTAACACACAAAATAAAAACAGCACCAAAAGTTGTTCTGAATTTTTTTCAAATAAATCTTAAAATAAACTAGGTGAAATTTGAGAGAGGTAGGAAAAAGAATCATTTCATTTGGAGTTGTATTTAAAAAGATATAACCAGTCAAAGTTTTGGTCAAATCTGATTTTAAATAAAACAGAAAAAGAAAAACGTTTCAGAATGGAATACGCTTTCGAAGCGGGAGAAACGTACCGGGGTGGATTACGCCTTCACTTAAACACGTGGACGGCGCGGTGAGACACTGACAGTGGGTCCCGAGGGCCCACTAGTCAGGTTTGCCTATTTCTTTTTCCCCCTTCTTTCTCTGTCCCGAGCGGAGGCGGAGCTCCGGCGATCGTCGCCGGCGACTGGCGGCTCCTCGCGGGGCCCCGAGGGTGGGGATGGATCCACCACTCCAGGGCGGTCCTCCCGGTGGTCGCCAGGCCGGTAGGGACGGAGGGAGTTGCCGACGGCGAGCTTCGCGGCGGAGAAGGCTTCGGTGGCAGAGTGGTTTTGGGGCGAATGTGGTTCCCGATCAAAATCGTGTAGGGGGTTGGGTTCCTGGAAGGAAGGAGGTGTTCTTGGTGAAGAGAAATGGGAGGGAGAGGCCCTGGTGGCGCTGGAAGAGCTGGGGCCATGGCGGCGGTCGCTGCTGCCGGAGGTGGGGAAGATGACCTCCCCGGGTTGATTGGCTGCCCCAAGGGGTCCTAGGGGATGGCTTAAGAGTCGCCTGCGTGCTCGGAAGGTTTTGGGGCGTCCTTTTATAGCGCGACGAGGTCGGTTCCGTGGCGGTGGATGAGGACACCGGCGAACCGCCCCTCTGTAGCTTGCATTGCGTCGTGGCGGCGACGAACGCTAGCGGACACGCTTGCGGATGAGTTCGGGCTGTGCCAGGGGCCAGGTGGCGAGCCGGGGTGGCTTGGGCGGCGCTGAACGGAGCAGAGGCTGTCGGCCGACGCCGGCGTGCCGCCAAAAGTACTCTGGCGGTGGCGCTGTAGGGTGCCAGGGCGGGCTGGCATGTAGTGGTGAGGCGGGGAGTGCGTGGCAGCTAGCTGCAGGTGGTCACGAGTCGGAACGGGTGCGGGGTGAGGCGTGGCGGCTCGGTTGCACGCGTGTGCCAAACGCACGCTCTGCTCACGCTCCGGGCATGCACGGGACGTGCTTGAAGAAATGCCAGTGCATGCTGCAGAGCTTGGGTTAGGCTGGAACTTAACAGATACAGGCCAGGAGCCACTGGGAGTCTAGTGGACATGTTAGTTCTATTAGGGGTGCAAGCTCCCAGTGCAATGTCAAAAGTCATGTCAAAACAGATCATGCCTATAAGGTGTTTGACAAAATGCTAAGGGCACTTAGGCATTTCTTGGGGTGGCCAAATCCTCTAGATCAGGGTCTCTTTGGATGCACAAGAGGGTGGTGAGGTTAGTTGGTGAAATGCACAAACTTGTTAGTGCAAGTCTTGCAAAACTACAATTCTGGACAGGAAATAAATGACATTATTTCATGAACCAAAATTAATCCAATGGGTGCATGCTCCTGGATTTAGGGGTTTGGTAGGGCTGTCTACAAGTAGGAGAAAACACAAGATCTTTGGAGCAAAATTAAATAGGTTTGCAGTAGAAATCACAAGGCTGGACCAGAATGAAAAAGAGGATGATTCACTCAATTTTTTTAAAGAACATAAATAGGTTTTTGCACAAAGTGGAATAATAGGCTCCTACTGACCTCCCCTAATTTTGGTAGAAGTTTTAAAGAAATATTTAAATAGGTTGTAGTGTAAAATTGCCCACTGGACCAGATTTGAAAACTTGGTGTAGAACTCAAAATATCCAATGAATGAAATATATTATTGCACATAAGTGATTTAGAGACATCACATGATATCTCCAAACTTTGGTGAAATTTTTAGTTAAATATATCAAATGGTTGTAGTTCAAAAAGAGCTCCAAATTTTAAAACAAGTCATTTAATGAACAAAGCTCAGGGTGAAATAATTCTATAAATAAATCTCCTGATTGAGAGATGTTTTTTTAAATGAGAGGGAAAATAAGTCCAATATATTTTGGAAGGATCCACTTGGGAAAAATTTCTTAATATTAAAAGAAAAGTTTTGAAATCAACAGAGATATACTTGCATGCAAAAATTTTAAACTCTTGGCAAAATTTTAATAACTAAAACCTGGTTAAATTTTTGGGGTGTTATAATACTACCCCCCTTAAGAAATATCTTGTCCTCGAGATTTGCTAAGAGCCGTTGTGAAAAACAAAAGTTCCATATGCGTTCGAGCGGTTGTGAGACTGTTGCCGTGGTGCTGCGTGAATAAAAATAATAATAATCCACGTAGTGAGGGGATAAATGATGCAGCAATTCAGTAAAAAGAAAACTCATACTAGGATCTTTCGCGGTTACACAAGTTAATCACGAAGAAAAATTACTCATACCAGTAGAAACTAAATACTCGACTCATCGCACAAATTTGGGGTACCATGCATAAGATACACGCAAATATAAATGCTGCAAAAACAAATACAGTAGTGACGTCTAAAATGAAAATGGTAACTGGGTGGGGTCCTGATAAAATGTCTCTGGTAAAGGGATACACTCCTCTTCTATCGGAGGAAGTGGATTGACCAGTCGATGTATGCGTCTCTCCGGGTCGGGCCTCAGTGGTCTGCCGATGGCAATCTGAGGATTCAGATCAGTGAGATTCTGGAGATAATCCATCACTCGTTGGTTCAAATGCTCTTGAGCAATGATGTACTGGATAAGGTTGGCCAGAACTGGGTCTCTCTCAATACGCCCACCGGGAAAAGACGTTACTTCTCCGGGTGCTGCACGGCTCGGAAAGTAATAATATCCTCGTTCGCGGGCATACAGTACTGCGGATCGAAGGCGAGCAATCGCTTCTTTCGCAGCAGCTTCTATGGCCAAGTGTGGGGTTGGCATAGATTTCCCCACGAAGGAAACTTCCGTTGGATCTTGATTGGAGTCTACGGGAGGGATGTGCACTGCTGCCCAATATTCCGAGGTGGATGGGGTGATTCTAGATTTGAACAGCTCGTACTGGGGTGGCTGGGTAGAACCCATGGTACTGCGGGTAAAGTCCCACAATATCTTGACAAAGCTACCTGGGGTTGCATCTGGGGTTCTCAGGTGAATGCTGGGGCTCGGCATGACCGGAAAAAGTTGTGAGTGTGGTGCACAAGGTGAGGGTTGCTGGGTAAGGTCACAAGGTGGCCTTTATATAGCAATGGAGCCGGATCATTTTACCGTGGTGAAAGGTAATAAATTTGCCAGCTTAGCTCCAAAGGTCGGGTCAGTGTCAGAGATACACATATCTCATAAAGAGACGTGTTACTGTGGTTGTCGTCGGGTTGGTTTTGGTAGTTGTGCCCAGAAAATGTGCAACTATGCGCTGACAAAGAAAATATGCAAGGCTGCCATTAAAACAGAGGCACAACGACAGGCTGCGTTAATACACACGGACGCATGATTACAAAGTGAGGATACACTGAGACTCGGTACTACTCGTACGGCTTAGTCTACCTCGTTAATGTCTAAACGGGCGTGCCTGGTGGATGTCGAGGCTTCTCCACGTGTCTCACTGCCGGGATTAGTCGGAGATGGCGGAGGAACGACAGGGTCGGGGTAGCGATGATGACCATCGCGGGGATTGTTAGCCACAATCCCGTTGGAGTGTGTTCCCAAAAGGCGACGAAGCACTTCTGGGGTCATCAAAGAATCTTGGTTGGTGGCTGGAGCTGATCTCGGGATCTCGATCGGTTGTCCAAACAGCATGACTGGGTTGTCGGCGTTGGGCTCGTTTTCTTCTCTCGCCAGGGCTCGACGAACCAGCTCTCCCCGAGCTGCAATTAAATCAATAGTGATTTGATCGCACAGTTCCTCTAGTGCACTTACATAGCGCACCAGGTGCAATAATGCAGGATCTGTCTTGTGATCTCCGTTGGCAACTTGGGGTGGTCTTCCATACCCTTCGCGTCTGGGGTAGTAGTGGAATGAGTGACAGTTAACTCTGGGCGACAAGTGCCTGAGATGAACTATAACCTCTCGAGCAGCTAGTTGTATGGCTTGTGGCTCAAAGTAAGTTGTTCTTCCGGTGAACCTGTAGGGGCGTTCGGGTGCTAGACCCCTACCGTAGATGTGCACAATGGCCCAGAATTGGTGGTCCTCACCGCTCATGGGTCCTTGGTACACAACATATTCTGGTGGCTCCTCTAACGCATAGGCACGACGGGTGAGGTTTGCGAGGATGGTCACAAAACCTCCAAGGTTGGTTGCTCTGGTCTCGTTGTGCACTATGGGCCAGGCATTGTGGCTCGGTTTGGGGTAGCGGCTGTGCTGTGCTGGGTTGAGACTAGCGTGCCCTTTTTATAGAAAAAGGGAACGGAGTCTTCTTTCGCACGCTTGCGAATGAGACATTTTTGCCATCGGTCACTGGTGTGTGACCGACAGGCTAGGCTGATAGGTTGGGCACCGACTGCCAAAAGTGTCGGGGTCACTGTGTGGCTATCTTGCACAAGAAGCTTGGCTGGGGTTTTGGTTAAGGTCTAGTGGGTTGGTTTGCCTAAGTTTTTCGACCTGGCTAAGATAGGATTATGGTCAGCCTGGCTCTGATACCAAGTCTGTCACGACCGGTTTTCCGGGTAATAAATTTCCAGAAAAGACCGTCGTGCTCATCAGCCCCAGGATTACTGTTAGCTGATAAGGCTCCAACTTGATACAGAAATTCCAAGCAGAAAACAAAATATGTAGTACAAGGCCATTCTGGCCTGTGAGTACAACAAATGGTTTCTAGTGGTTGATGGCGGAAGCGGGTTGTGAAACATCAGTGTCTATGGGACTCCATTTCCCACGGGAACAGCTGACCAGGTTAACTCCTATCTTCGCGAGGCTGCTATCTCCATTACTTAGGTTCCGGGGCTGTCATCGTGTCGCTCCTCTTCGTGTAAGAAAATTTGGCCAAGACAATAGCCAGGGACAAGCCAGTGAGTACTTTGAATGTACTCGCAAACATTATGAACACAGGTATAATATAATAATGATGTGCTGAAAATATTTTATGCTCATGACGTCAGTCACAAAAGATAAATAAATCTCTGATGCGTGCAAGCAAGTTATTTATAAAATTGCAATAACATAGTAGTATTAAAATTTATGAAATAAATAACAAGCAAAGCCACAGTCGGGCGTCTTAGCGACACCACATAAAGGGCTTTAAAAGAAATGCCACAGTCGGGCGTCTGAGCGACACCACATAAAGGGCTTTAAAAGAAATGCCACAGTCGGGCGTCTGAGCGACACCACATAAAGGGCTTTAAAAGAAATGCCACAGTCGGGCGTCTGAGCGACACCACATAAAGGGCTTTAAAAGAAATGCCACAGTCGGGCGTCTGAGCGACACCACATAAAGGGCTCTAAAATAAACAATCATAGTGAATATCCCGGAGGTAGAACCATCCCAGAGATACTCGATAATAACAATAATATCACGGGTTAGTCAACAATAATAATAATCATAATTATCACAAGTCACAGGTAGTAGTTCCAGTTCTGGTTAACAGTTTCACCTCCGAAGACCGACACTAAGACCGACACTTGACCCATCCCAGACTGTAATCCTTAACCATGGACACGGCTATTCGAATAGGTTTAATCTCTGCAGAGGGTGTACTCTTTACCCACGAGTAACGGATTTCTTTAGTCCATCGGGACTAATTCCGTCTACGGTCTTTTTGTTGAAAACACACCTAACTTGCACACACCAGCTTATCTCACACGTGTCTGGAATCACCCACGACACCTGTTAAGCAAACTCTAAGTGGGGAGGCTACAACCTCGTGTAGCATGGGATCAAATTTATATCGCACACTCTAAGGGGTGGCCTCCCCTCTCGGTCCCAACCGGAAACACCCATGCCCCCGGACCAGGTGGCCTGCCTACCAGCTTCAACCGGTATCTTCCATCATGGCCTCTCTGTACGGTGTGTGCTAGAAAGAGGTTGACAACTTACTGAACCGTACTCTGCTTGCTGTAGAGACGAGTGGTAGTACGAAACAAGTATGGGGGTTACTGGCACAAGACTCGATCTACGGTCGACTCAGGAGGTTTATGTATTCCCTGCATGATTAGCATGACGAATATATTTCAACCAACAGAGTCACCGCTCATATCACCTTGCCATGCCATACCAGACATAACCGTCCCGACGGAGACTGGCGACAAACTCATGCCTACCCAAGGCAGAGGTTTTCCCGGGTTCCTGCCGGTATGCATGCAAGGCACATGAGGGTGATTATCATCACAAGTGTGTCCATTTCCAACAGCATGGAAATCAATAACATGCACCCATGCATATGATCATATCACATGAAATAACAAGTTTCTCCAAAGTGAGGTGATGTTATGAACGTGTCATCGAACACACAAAAATATTATGCCGGGGTTCAGAATGCTTGCCTTCAATGTGTGGAAAGGCAGGGTGCACTCCAAAACTTGAAACATTTCTCCTCTCTTCAAAAATCCTATTTTAGCAATATAAAAGAATTAACACACAAAATAAAAACAGCACCAAAAGTTGTTCTGAATTTTTTTCAAATAAATCTTAAAATAAACTAGGTGAAATTTGAGAGGTAGGAAAAAGAATCATTTCATTTGGAGTTGTATTTAAAAAGATATAACCAGTCAAAGTTTTGGTCAACTCTGATTTTAAATAAAACAGAAAAAGAAAAACGTTTCAGAATGGAATACGCTTTCGAAGTGGGAGAAACGTACTGGGGTGGATTACGCCTTCACTTAAACACGTGGACGGCGCGGTGAGACACTGACAGTGGGTCCCGGGGGCCCACTAGTCAGGTTTGCCTATTTCTTTTTTCCCCTTCTTTCTCTGTCCCGAGCGGAGGCGGAGCTCCGGCGATCGTCGCCGGTGACTGGCGGCTCCTCGCGGGGCCCCGAGGGCGGGGATGGATCCGCCACTCCAGGGCGGTCCTCCCGGTGGTCGCCAGGCCGGTGGGGACGGAGGGAGTTGCCGGCGGCGAGCTTCGCGGCGGAGGAGGCTTCGGTGGCAGAGTGGTTTTGGGGCGAATGTGGTTCCCGATCAAAATCGAGTAGGGGGTTGGGTTCCTGGAAGGAAGGAGGTGTTCTTGGTGAAGAGAAATGGGAGGGAGAGGCCCTGGTGGCGCTGGAAGAGCTGGGGCCATGGCGGCGGTCGCTGCTGCCGGAGGTGGGGAAGATGACCTCCCCGGGTGGATTGGCTGCCCCAAGGGGTCCTAGGGGATGGCTTAAGAGTCGCCTGCGTGCTTGGAAGGTTTCGGGGCGTCCTTTTATAGCGCGACGAGGTCGGTTCCGCGGCGGTGGATGAGGACGCCGGCGAACCGCCCCTCTATAGCTTGCATGGCGTCGTGGCGGCGACGAACGCTAGCGGACACGCTTGCGGATGAGTTCGGGATGTGCCAGGGGCCAGGTGGCGAGCCGGGGTGGCTTGGGCGGCGCTGAACGGAGCATAGGCTGTCGGCGACGCCGGCGTGCCACCAAAAGTGCTCTGGCGGTGGCGCTGTAGGGTGCCAGGGCGGGCTGGCGTGTAGTGGTGAGGCGGGGAGTGCGTGGCAGCTAGCTGCAGGTGGTCACGAGTTGGAACGGGTGCGGGGTGAGACGCGGCGGCTCGCTTGCACGCGTGCGCCAAATGCACGCTCTGCTCGCGCTCTGGGCGTGCACGGGACATGCTTGAAGAAATGCCAGTGCATGCTGCAGAGCTTGGGTTAGGCTGGAACTTAACAGATACAGGCCAGGAGCCACTGGGAGTCTAGTGGACATGTTAGTTCTATTAGGGGTGCAAGCTCCCAGTGCAATGTCAAAAGTCATGTCAAAACAGATCATGCCCATAAGGTGTTTGACAAAATGCTAAGGGCACTTAGGCATTTCTTGGGGTGGCCAAATCCTCCAGATCAGGGTCTCTTTGGATGCACAAGAGGGTGGTGAGGTTAGTTGGTGAAATGCACAAACTTGTTAGTGCAAGTCTTGCAAAACTACAATTCTGGACAGGAAATAAATGACATTATTTCATGAACCAAAATTAATCCAATGGGTGCATGCTCCTGGATTTAGGGGTTTGGTAGGGCTGTCTACAAGTAGGAGAAAACACAAGATCTTTGGAGCAAAATTAAATAGGGTTGCAGTAGAAATCACAAGGCTGGACCAGAATGAAAAAGAGGATGATTCACTCAATTTTTTAAAGAACATAAATAGGTTTTTGCACAAAGTGGAATAATAGGCTCCTACTGACCTCCCATAATTTTGGTAGAAGTTTTAAAGAAATATTTAAATAGGTTGTAGTGTAAAATTGCCCACTGGACCAGATTTGAAAACTTGGTGTAGAACTCAAAATATCCAATGAATGAAATATATTATTGCACAAAAGTGATTTAGAGACATCACATGATATCTCCAAACTTTGGTGAAATTTTTAGTTAAATATATCAAATGGTTGTAGTTCAAAAAGAGCTCCAAATTTTAAAACAAGTCATTTAATGAATAAAGCTCAGGGTGAAATAATTTTATAAATAAATATCCTGATTGAGAGATGTTTTTTTTAAATGAGAGGGAAAATAAGTCCAATATATTTTGGAAGGATCCACTTGGGAAAAATTTCTTAATATTAAAAGAAAAGTTTTGAAATCAACAGAGATATACTTGCATGCAAAAAATTTAAACTCTTGGCAAAATTTTAATAACTAAAACCTGGTTAAATTTTTGGGGTGTTACAGGATGGGGTGAAGATGTTGCCAAAGATCTGAAATTTGAGAGCATGGGTGATCGTATCCAACTTCTACACTAGAAATTATCTATGTTTGATGAGTTTGTTCATATGCATCATCAAAATTAGCACCGATCAACTCATAAGAAGTTCAAGAAAGGTTTGGCTGAGCATCTATGGGCGATTAAAGGGGACAACTGGAACATATGTGAAAGTTGGATTCAAATTTAAACTATTTATTTGAAAACTTAGTTGGATTGTAATATTAAAATTATAATTTTTAATCTCACATTATAATATTTTTCACTCATCGAAGATTTGATATGCTATCATTCTGAGCTCATGGACTTAGAACACAAAGACGACCATTTAGGGGATTTTGAGCATCCGCAGCCAAGCGCCTCAAACAGGTCACAAACACCCAGGGGGACGGACCGGTCAAACAAAGTTGAACACCTCAAACCGGACCCAAACGCTAGGCTATCCGACACCCCTCATATCCAACCCAAATCTAGGGTGGATATGGGGAGGCTCGAGTGCGTCCTCCATCTTAGCCTGACCCACGCTGACCCACGCAAACCCTAACTCACTTCATTTTGCTCTGCCCTTCGTCTTTTCTCCTCCCTTTTCCCAATCCGTTCCCCTCCTCCTCTCCATCCACCTCTCCAGCTCCGGTAGTGATGGAGGCGGTGGGACTAGCGACGATTGGGACGCCTTCCTCCATGATGCGGCGGGTGACGAGGAGGATTTGTCCCTCCACCTCGTGTTGAAGCAATTGCGGGTGGACACAGGTGGTAGCTATGGCTATGCTCTGTCCCTAGCCACTCCACACCATAGTGCCAATGCTGGAGTCGGCTGGTCCCGCACCGTGCAAAGCTTCGCGCGGTGCGCCTGCTCACGGCCATGGCCCGCCGACGCCCTCCTAACCCTCCAACTTCTACTCCTCAAGGGTAGCCATGGGTTTAGTGCCCCGCTTTGTCGGTGCTACCGACACGAACACCTGAATCTGAGGTGTGCGTCGCCCACTGCGAGAGGCAGCGGGCTAGCGAGAGGGTGTCGGCCTCGAAGGCGGTAACACAGTCCTCCCACCTTCTGCCGCCGCTGGATGCCAATGGTGCCCGATGACGATGAGTGTATCCTCCCATGGGTCTACCGCTGCTCGCTTATGACAATGGAGACGGACGCCCACCGGCTCCGTCAGAAAATCCCGATGGCACTTTAGGTAGGACTATAGTAGTCAGCGTGCGAGGCGTTGGAGGCAACAGTAGGGGTGGCAAGGGCGGCCAAGCTGAAGAAGTAGCAGGACCACTCCGTTCGGAAGATGGTGGGCTTCATCAACTCCTCCTCGTCCTCCACATCACTGACGGCTCTGACTACCCACCTCTTGCCGCCACCGCCTATCGGGTGCCTATAGTAGCACCGGTGACCAGAAGGGCAAAGGGCCAGCAAGGAAGTGGTGAAGCTCGACACTCTCTCCATGTTTATTTCTGCTTTTAGTAATCTAGTTTAGAATTTGTCTGTCGGTTACGTGAATTATATGAACTGTGGTGATCTTTTAGTGATCGTTTATGTGGATTGTGTGCGTTTCTATGTCCATTTGATGATCTTCGTAGTGTGACCATGGAGCAGTCGCATGCACCGTGAAACGGGGTGGATGGACCTCTTGACTGGCGCGCCACTTCAATGTTGGAACGACATGAGAGGTCACTCTGCTTTTGGTCGGCATGAATGCGACACTTGAGTGGCGCTGACCGCTTCAGGTGGGAAAGTGTGCAGACGAGGAATAGGGTTTGGATATGCCAGGTTTATCGAATGCTTGTGCGACAGTGATCTGAACACCTGCAAAGCCCTACCTCGATTTGCTTCCGGTTTACTACAAAAAGAGTTAAATGCGCTGGAGGTCCTAAAAGTTTCATCGGTTTTTCACTTTAGTTCCCATTCTTCCAAAATGCACCTTTAGTTCCTATTTAGTATGTGGTTCATCCGAGGACCTTTTTCTCACAAGCGCTCGCTGACCTGCCCGCATGGCACGTTGACTGATGCCACATCGACTAAGGGCCCAACTGCTAGGCGAGAAAAATACACTGGAGGTCCTAAAAGTTTCTGGGCAATGTCACTTTAGTCCTACTTTTTTCAAAATACATGTTTAGATCCTAATTCTATAGTAAGTGGTTGACCCGAGGTCCTGTTTTGCTCGATTGTTCGCTGGCCTGCTTGTGTGACGTGTTGACCCATGCCACGTCAACTTACAGGCCACTATGGTTGCTCTTTTTTGACACAAAGCCCCTTATAACCCCCCCTCTTGACATTTCCCGGCCTCTGTCGAATCTCTCTCTCTCTCCCTCTCTCTCTCTCTCTCTCTCTCTCTCTCTCTCTCTCTCTCTTTCTCTCTCTCGTGCCCCCAACGTTGCCATGGCCAGGGCAGCAAGCTCCTTGGTAGGGAAGCGGGTGATGAAGAGGAGCGTTAAAGCATCGTCAGAGGCATTGCCTCCTCCACAAGCTCCTACCGCCTAACCTCAAATCAGACCAAGCGGTTTGAGAAACTTAATGAAATAGTGCAAATCAAACTAAATCAATGCCTACCGATAGTGATTGTGGTAGATTAGAGAAAATCACATAGCCGTGTCCAGTGATTTTCACCCACCCCGTGCGCACGGGGTATCTAGTAACTTTTGTGGTACCATGCACTACAAAAAAAATACACTTCCGTGATGATATGTGTTTGTCACAGTAGATCATGTTTTCTGTCATGCATGTACATCCATGACAAATTTATGACAGAATCAAGATAGTCATACCTGTGATGTCGTAGAAGTGTTCCATGACATTACCAAAATTATCATCACGGAAGTGTCCACTTCCATGACGATAAATCGCGCATCACAGAAGTGCTTTGATCAAGGGTGACCGACACGTGGCATCCACCGTAACGGAACGCTGTTAAGCTATCGTGTTCGGTTTTGGATCCGATAACCCGTTAACTGTCCGGACCAATGGGGATTTTCCACGTGTAAAATTCTGATTGGCTGACGGAAACATGTGTCAGCTCCGCGTTGGCACAGGTGTCACTCATCCAATGGGCGAGATGTGCCTATGATATGTTGACATGTGGATTGGCCCAAAACTGGCCCATAAAGTTTAAATGGGCCGGCCCAACTAAAGGCCCACAAGATTTTGCGGTCCATAATGGGCCGCCCCAGCAAAAGGCCCAGGAGATTTTGCGTATCACAATGGGTCGGCCCAGCTAAAGGCCCATGAGATTTTGCGGGCCATAATGGGCCAGCCAAGCTAAAGGCCCACAAGATTTTGCAGACCATATTGGGCTGGCCTAGCTAAAGACCCAACATTCTCAGTTAAGGCCCGTACGGCTAGTATAAAATCGGCCCGTCAACGGCCTGTCCTAAACTTGTCAACATCGCAACCCATGGTCACTTATGGCCCGTTAACAGTCCACTAAGTATATGGGCCAAATTACGGCCCAGTGTATTTCCGGCCTGTTAAAGGTCCTGCTTCATTTGGGCCCATTTATAGGACATTGAAACTTTTAGCCCATAAACGACCGTGAAGGATTTGGGTCATATTCGTCCATGTCTGACATTCGGCCTATTAGAGGCCCACTATAGATTTGGGCCACTTTCGGCCTGTTGTGATTTTTGGCCTGTTAACGTCGGATGAAATCCATGGGCCATATGTGGCCCAACATCACATTGGGCCCATTAACGGCGCATATAAAAATGACAATAATCTAGCCTGACCAAACTTCCGGCATGTTAAAGGCCCGTGTATTAGGTCAGCACATTTATGGCCCATCCGAATTTCGGCCTGTGAAAGATCCGCATCGTAAATGGGCCACCATTTCGGCCTGCTAAGACCAGTGGGTTATTTGGCACAATCAGGGCCCAATCTCACTTTCGGTCTTTTAAAGGCCCATGTTTTTATGGGCTCAAGATATTTACACCTGTAAACGGCCTATTGTTACTGAGGGCCCAAATTATGTTTAGGCCTGTTAAAGGCCCACTATGGGCACAGGCCTACCAGAAAAATATGAAATCTTATGCTGATTTAGGCCTAGATATTTTTAGTGGGCTGCATGCAAATTTCGGCCCATAATCATTTTTAGCCCAATTGGAATGGGCCCGATGAATGTTGGCATGTTGGGCTCCTATGAAGCTTTCGGCCGAATACATTACTAAGATAAACCTACACTATACAAAAATAGCACCGTAATTATTGCAGCCGTCGGCGGCATCATAAATGTTGTATCACAACAAAGTAAATTCTAACCATACAACAAAAGGCCTATTGGCATAAAGTTTACAGTCCTTGCAGATAAAAGCACCATCAGATGTATAGAAGCACAAATCATTTGACCTGAGTGCTAATGTTTCAGGCTGTAGAATCTGATGGAGCAACACGAAATTCACCTTTTTTCCGCCATTGCTCTTGAACAACAAAGCGAATGTCTGATAGTCTGGTTTCAAAACCATTCATATCTTGACGACATTTGCAACCACTATTCTTGTTTCCAAAACAACATCCATTAGGGATTGGACTTGTGTCTAGAGCACAGATATATCACTCTGTCTAGCAGGAAGATTTTGTTCAGTAGGCGATTTGGACGAGGTTACCTTGACAACCAACCCAGAATTACGCAGGAAGGTGCCTTTTGCACTGTTAGTGGAGAGATACTGACACACTGCAGCAAGAGGTGACATTGTGCCTGTGGTAGCCTCGTCACCTTCAGGTGGTTGTGGTTGTTCAATCATTTTTTCCATAGCTTCCTGAAAGTTCAAACTTGTAGATTAGTGTACCAGATAAGTTACTAATGAGATAAAAACAAACAAAGTAGGTTACACATTTATACATAACTTATTTTGGTGAACTATTGTAATACATTAGCATGTATTGTAGTGCCAACTACATAATAAAATCACTTTTGGAACATATTTCCATGTAGCATGCCTACTATATTGTCTATTTCCTCACATTCCTTGACATCTAAGGATAAAGAGACATGGTTTAAAGTAGGATCAACATAGTATGACATCATTCATATCATGGGCAAACAGATATAAAACAAACAGGGTATTTTATCATTGTGTGCGCATGTGAACATAACAACTAAAATACAGATCAAGACCAAAAGAATATCCTTCATCTCTTTTAAACCATGTAAGGTGAAATGATACGTTAAGACAACTGTGTATAAAAGTGAACAGAGTAACTGGCATTGGCTGCAAACCAAGTGGTTAAATGAACACATCACTGTACCAATCAGTTCAAAGGGAGGAGGAGTAAGGACTAACAACAGCGGCTTGAACTGGTGTGCTCATGCCCTTCATCTTGCTGGCGTGGCAATCCTTGAAGATTTGCATTGCATTCGGTTCAGGTTCTTTTTGGTCCGCATAGGCTTTCCTATGTATTTGGAACAAGTCAATATAGATACAATAATATGGCACAGAAAAAAGAATTAGAAGCTATTTACAAGAGCCTCACAGTGTGCAATATAGCTACGAGATCCTATTGTCTGTTGGAATTTCACTTTAAAATGGTTGGTCTTGTTCTTCAGACAGTGAGCCTAGAAGAAGATACACTTGTAAGGCACGTACATAAATACAAGTTCAATATGTGGTCTGATCAAATACATATAGCCTACCTGATACTTTGGATCAGACCAATGTTTAACGAGGGCTATCCAGTCTTCATCTGTAATATATTCCACTGGAGATGTTTGGGCAATTTCATTGTTAGCCTTGCCTTCAAAGTGAGATTTTCTAAGGTGGTACTGATACTGTCGCAGAGCAGACTAAAAAACATGAGAGCATGCTTGTTTACTTGCATCATCTTTCGGATCCAACTTGAACCTCATCTGTTGAAAAAAGAATGTGAGTCTTATTAGGAGGAAGCTAGAAAGTATGGGACAGAGCAAGACAATATTACTAATTGCGATGAATAACATTACTTATGGATAAATGGTCAAGGAAGGTGTTAAACTAGGTATTGTCTTTCTCATTCCTGTACTGGATCCACATTGGGAGGATACGTGCATGACACCTAACGGCAACGGTTGCCTCTGATACTAACTTGGCTGACTCTGTAGCATCACGTGGCCTTTTTAAACCTGCCTCAAAATGGATCTCCATTCTTCCTCCTTTAGATTTTGTTAATCTGTCAAGCATTATCCATGATGTCTGTTTCCGCTTGCGTTGTGGTGCTAGTTCAACAACGAATATGGAACGTGTTAGTGTACATCAAACTGTGAGAGTACATATAAAGGAGCATGCAACTGCAACTTGACTCGGTCAGGTACCGTCTTGGTGTTGATGCTCATGAGGTTCATCTGATCTTGCCAAGTCCTGTTGTGTCAGCAGTGCTTCGGAAGTAGTGTTAGGTGTTAAGGCAGCTTAGGAACTGGCCAGTTCCGGAGCAAACGAACGAGTAACTTGTTGAGATGCTGGTATAGTTGAAGCGGATGCTGCAGCTGGTGGAGCAGGTGATGCTGTGTTTGTAGATTTAGCCGGTGGACTTGGCCTTCTACTGCACTATAAGTACCAGCAGAATCTGGACGACAGATCCTTTTCTGTTTCATCCGACGAGTAACACCACTCCCTACTATATTATTTTCCTTGCTCTTTTTTGACTTTGCCATGTCAAGCCGTACCCACAACACAAAAGAATAAAATCGCTCTTCACAACTCACTGATGCATGATATAGACAAGCAATACTTTGATGTAAGACAACCATATGAGGATGGAATATGTAAGAAAAATAGGACGACATGACATATTCATAGCTATGATGTGTAAACTAAGCAGAAGGATTTTCAAGAAAATAGAAGTAATGCAAGCTATACACCATATGAAAGATGCAACAAATATTACTCTGCCAAGTTAAAAGTGCCTTGTCATAAGTGGCAATTCGAAAAATTAGAAGCAGTACAACATAGAAATCAATGCAAGATGCAACCACTATCAAACTGCCATGTTTAAAGGGTCCAATCATGAGTGACTGATGCGGGATACACAACAACAGTACTTTGATGTAAGAACATGGTATGATAGATAGATGCAGTGTATTCTAGACATAGAACGCCATGTCATATGCACATGTATAACGTATGAACTCAGCAGGTGCAATTTAATCAAAATATAAGAAATACAGGATAGACAACATATGCAACATGAAACCAATTATCACATTGTCAACATGAAACCAATTATCACACTGTCAACATGAAACATGCGCCCCACACCCCTATGATAGACACCGAGGCGCCGCTTACCCGGCGAACAGGCGGACTAGGTGCTCCGCGCGACTAAGCGGGTGCTGCTTCTTTTAATTGCGGTTCGACTGACCCTGAATTGAAATCCAGGCGGACTACTGACCTCTAGCAAAGGTGAAATAGTAAAGGGAGGAAGCCTTGTGCATTTAGTATCATGAAGAAGATGCAACAAGAAGCGCTCAACTAGTTTCTTTCGTGGGATGAATACGGTGTGAGCAGAGACGTAAGGTTTGCACGAATAAGGGAAGAGGAGTACCTCTTTATGCTGGCAGTGATGTGTCCTCCTTCTATTTTTCCAATGATCTTCTTGTGGTTCGCTTGAAACGAGAAGTTGTGGAGGACGTTGCAGCCTTGGTCGAACCCATGGCCAAGTTGTTGAGTGTGGTGCGGTGGCTCTGTCGGCGGCGGGGAAGCAGATCCGAGGCGGCGAACAACGGCGTAGCAGGAACAGCTCCGGTGCGGTGGACGGTTGCGATAGTGGAGAGGTAGCAGTGAGGCACAGGACGGCATAGTCGGAGTAGTTCTGGTATGGCGCATGTCAGCATCGGCGTCGTGGAGGTAGCTCTACCTCAGCTTCAGCTGCTAAGTCCTTGAGGGCGTTGCGGTTGCATTGGACGACGACGTTGGGGTACTGGCTCAAGTGTGATGGAGGAGGGCGGCGGTGGATTGGGCGCTATGGGGTGGAGGACGGAGGAGGCTGGGGTTTCGCGGCTGGTGGAGAGGGCGTTTTGGCGCCCACGGAGTATGAATGGGGAAACGGAGGGAGGCGGGGAACTTAAGGGGGAACAATGTTTTGGTTTGGGACACGCTTGTTTGAAATTTTGGGAAAGTTACAAACTTTGCCCCCATCTAAAGTTTCAGACATATTCCGGGTTGGGGGTAGGACAGTAATCTCAGGTGTCCCAAATTTGGGCGGATAGATTTCGGCCGAGCGCATGGGTGTTTAGGCGCCCACGGCGTATGAATGCCTCTCGAAGGCGGTTGAGACTGGCGTCTTGGTGAAGTTACAAACCGACCCTGGTTTAGACCTTTGGACATCGGGCCGATAGGCTACACGGGCCAGAGTCAGGACAGTAATTTCCTACCACCAAACATTAGTCTTGCGTGGTTTCGGGTGACATCGGGCCTATTTGGCGCTTCGTTCAATATTTGGGAGCAGAAGCATTAACATTTTTGGTTCTCTTGAATTGAAGATTCAGGATTTGTCAAACTTCACAAATCTTTACTCTTGAAAATCCTGAAGCTATGATTATTTTGGAATGGAGGTGGTACATTTGAATATACATTGTACACGAGTATATATTAAAAAAATATGCAACTTACCTCAGTTCATGCATGGTTCCAGATATAATCTCCTTGGTTGCAAAAAAAGTTAGACATGCGTATGAATATATATATATACACTAGTAGAAAAGGGGGCAACGGTCCAGGCCGGGTCAGCCCATTAGTCCCGGTTCAGTCTAGAACCGGGACCTATGGGGGCATTGGACCCGGTTCGTGAGCCCAGGGGGCCGGCCGGGCCACGTGGGCCATTGGTCCCGATTCGTCTGGACCTTTTGGTCCCGGTTGATGGGACGAACCGGGACCAATGGCCTCGCTCCTGGCCCACCACCATTGGTCCCGGTTGGTGGCTTGAACCGGGACCAAAGGCTCCCCTTTAGTCCCGGTTCATGCCACCAACCGGGACCATTGAGGTGCCTATATATACCCTCTCGCGTAAGAGCAGAGCACACTGCTCTGTTTTTTTCTAGCCGAGGGGGAGAGGGCTTGGTGGTGCTCTAGCTCACCTCTTATGCACACAAGGTGTTCGGTGGAATGCTCGAGCCACACTACTTAAGCTTTCTCCTCTCCAAGCTCAACCTTCAAGCTCCATTTTCCTCAATATTTGTCTAGGTTTAGCGGTCCGTCACGCCCCGTCCCCGTCTTCACCGCCGTCGATCACCCGTGCCGAGCTCATTGCCGACACCACCGTGGTGAGCCTCTTGTTCTTATCTTCTTTTTGAAAGGAAAAAATATTCTTACTTGTATGTTTACATAGAAACTTGTATTATTTTCTTACTTTTATTATTGCATCTTATATAGTGCGACGGTTTTGGTATCCGCCCCCGTCGGCCCTCGTCCTGTCTATGATTCGGATGTGGTACATATATTATCTTTATAACTATTGGTTCATTTATTGTTTATGAAAATTATGCCGACCAACATGACATAGATTTTATTTATGTAGGATGTATGTGAATCGGAAATTCCAACCGACCCTATTGTCGAGAGGTTAAATTTAGTTAAAGAAGAAAACAATTTGTTGAAGGAAAAAATAAAAAAATTGAGGAGGAGAAGATGATATTGGAGTTGCATGTTGCGGATGTCGTCGATGATCACAAGATCAAGATGGATGCAATGCGCTTGAAGATTAGAAAGATTAGAAAATATGCCATTCATACCGAGGCTTGGTATCACTATGCCATTGGATCAATTGTTACCTTGGTTGCGATTATGATCGCATTTGTCTTCGCATTGAAATGTTTTACATAGTTTCAATGTATGGTTTAATTAATTAGATGCTCTGGAGAGCTATATGTTGTTAGATGAGAACTATGTATGTACTTTGGTTTTAATGTGATGATGAACTTCTATTAATTTAGACACTTAATTATATATAATGCACGCAGATGAACCGGCAATGGATGTACAGTGACAGACACACCTCCGAGTACATTAACGGCGTGCATGAGTTTCTCGATGCGGCTGAGGCAAACAAGCAGAATGGTTTTATGTGTTGTCCATGCACTGAATGTGGGAATACGAGGTCTTACTCTAACCGGAAAATCCTTCACTCCCACTTGCTTTACAAGGGTTTCATGCCACACTATAATGTTTGGACGAGGAACGGAGAAAAAGGGGTTATGATGGAAGACGGCGAAGAAGAAGAGTACGATGACAACTATGTGCCCCCTAAATACGGTGATGCTGCAACGGGGGGAGCTGGTGAAGATCAAGAGGAACCAGACGATGTGCCCAATGATGCTGCAACGGGTGAAGTTGCTGAAGATCAAGAGGAACCAGACGATGTGCCCGATGATGATGATCTCCCCCGGGTCATTGTCGATGCAAGGACGCAATGCGAAAGTCAAAAGGAGAAGCTGAAGTTCGATTGCATGTTAGAGGATCACAAAAAAGGGTTGTACCCCAATTGCGAAGATGGCAACACAAAGCTCGGTACCGTACTGGAATTGCTACAGTGGAAGGCAGAGAATGTTGTGGCTGACAAAGGATTTGAGAAGCTACTGAAAATATTGAAGAAGAAGCTTCCAAAGGATGACGAATTGCCTGACAGTACATACACAGCAAAGAAGGTCGTATGCCCTCTAGGATTGGAGGTGGAGAAGATACATGCATGCCCTAATGACTGCATCCTCTACCGCGGTGCATACAAGGATCTGAACGCATGCCCGATATGCGGTGCATTGCGGTATAAGATCAGACGAAATGACCCTGGTGATGTTGACGGCAAGCCCCCCAGGAAGAGGGTTCCTGCGAAGGTGATATGGTATGCTCCAATAATACCACGGTTGAAACGTCTGTTCGGAAATGAAGGGCATGCCAAGTTGATGCGATGGCATAGTGAGGACCGGAAGAAAGACGGGAAGTTGAGAGCACCCGCTGATGGGTCGCAGTGGAGAAAAATCGAGAGAAAGTACTGGGATGAGTTTGCAAAGGACCCAAGGAACGTATGGTTTGCTTTAAGCGCGGATGGCATTAATCCTTTCGGGGACCAGAGCAGCAATCACAGCACCTGGCCCGTGACTCTATGTATGTATAACCTTCCTCCTTGGATGTGCATGAAGCGGAAGTTCATTATGATGCTAGTTCTCATCCAAGGCCTAAGCAACCCGGCAACGACATTGATGTGTACCTAAGGCCATTAGTTGAAGAACTTTTACAGCTGTGGAATGGAAACAGTGTACGTACGTGGGATGAGCACAGACATGAGTAATTTAACCTAAAGGCGTTGCTGTTCGTGACCATCAACGATTGGCCCGCTCTCAGTAACCTTTCAGGACAGACAAACAAAAGATACCACGCATGCACGCACTGTTTAGATGACACTGAAAGTATATACCTGGACAAATGTAGGAAGAATGTGTACCTGGGCCATCGTCGATTTCTTCTGACCAACCATCAATGTCGAAAGAAAGGCAAGCATTTCAAAGGCGAGGCAGATCACCGGAAGAAGCCCGCCATGCGTACCGGTGATCACGTACTTGCTATGGTCAATGATTTACACATAATCTTTGGAAAGGGTCCTGGCGGACTAGCTGTTCCGAATGACGCTGAGGGACACGCACCCATGTGGAAGAAGAAATCTATATTTTGGGACCTACCCTACTGGAAAGACCTAGAGGTCCGCTCTTCAATCGACGTGATGCACGTGACGAAGAACCTTTGCGTGAACCTGCTAGGCTTCTTGGGCGTGTATGGGAAGACAAAAGATACACCTGAGGCATGGGAGGACCTGCGATGTTTGCACGAAAAAGACGGCATGCCTCCGAAGCAGTATAAAGGTCCTGCCAGCTACGCTCTTAGGAAAGAAGAGAAAGAAATCTTCTTTGAATGCCTGCTCAATATGAAGGTCACGACTGGCTTCTCGTCGAATATAAAGGGAATAATAAATATGCCAGAGAAAAAGTTTCAGAACCTAAAGTCTCATGACTGCCACGTGATTATGACGCAACTGCTTCCGGTTGCATTGAGGGGGCTTCTACCGGAAAACGTCCGATTAGCCATTGTGAAGCTATGTACATTCCTCAATGCAATCTCTCAGAAGGTGATCGATCCAGAAATCGTACCAAGGCTAAGGAGTGATGTGGCGCAATGTCTTGTCAGTTTCGAGCTGGTGTTCCCACCATCCTTGTTCAATATCATGACGCACGTCCTAGTTCATCTAGTCGATGAGATTGTCATCCTGTGCCCGTATTTCTACACAATATGTTCCCCTTTGAGAGGTTCATGGGAGTCCTAAAGAAATATGTCCATAACCGCGCTAGGCTAGAAGGAAGCATCTCCATGGGCCATCAAACAGAGGATGTTATCGGGTTTTGTGTTGACTTCATTCCTGGCCTTAAGAAGATAGGTCTCCCTAAATCGCAGTATGAGGGGAGACTGACTGGAAAAGGCACTCTTGGAAGTGACTCAATAATATGCAGGGACGGATATTCTTGGTCTCAAGCACACTACACAGTTCTACAGAACTCTACCTTGGTGACCCAATATGCCGATGAACACAAGAACAATTTGCGCTCCAAACACCCGGAGCAGTGCGACGACTGGATTACATGTGAACACATCAGGACTTTCAGCAGTTGGTTGGAAACACGTCTCAGAGGTGACAACACTGTTTGTGATGAGTTGTACTTGTTGTCCAGGGGACCATCTTTGACTGTATTGACTTACAAAGGATACGAGATAAATGGGAATACATTTTGCACGATCTCCCAAGATCAAAAGAGCACCAACCAAAACAGCGGTGTCCGCTTTGATGCAGCAACCGAGAGCGGAAATGACACATATTATGGTTACATAGTGGACATATGGGAACTTGACTATGGACATGATTTTAAGGTCCCTTTGTTTAAGTGCAAATGAGTCAATCTGTTAGGAGGCGGGGTACAGGTAGACCCACAGTACGAGATGACAATAGTGGATCTGAAAAATCTTGGGTACACTGACGAACCATTCGTCCTAGCCAATGATGTGGCACAGGTTATCTATGTGAAGGACATGTCTACCAAACCGAGAAAAAGATAAGATAAGGAAGCGAATACATCATATGATGAGCCAAAGCGCCACATAGTTCTTTTAGGAAAAAGGGATATCCTGGGAGTGGAGGGCAAGACAGACATGTCTGAAGATTATGAAAAGTTTCATGAAATTCCTCCCTTCAATGTCAAGGCTAACCCAAGCATCCTGATAAACGATGAAGATTATCCATGGTTACAGCGCAATAAGCAAATGACACAAGCAAATAAAGTGAAGAATTTCTCCCGCAACTATTATGATGATACCATGCCAACTTTGTAACACACGAGTATGCTATGCCAACTTTTTCAGAGTTCATTTGAAAACTATGAATTTAGGTCGAATTTTCTCTATAGGTGCATCTATGTTCATTTTTTTAGTAAAGTTAATCACAAACTTGTGATTCACACAAATTTCAAAGAATTCAAATTTTAACTATTCAAATTTGAAAACTAATGGCACTAACAGAAAGTTTATAATTTTTCTAAAACTAATGGCACTAACAGAAAGTTTATAATTTTGCTGACCTAAAAGCAAAAAGAATTAA
>NC_041390.1:540329682-540331620 GCF_002162155.2 Triticum dicoccoides
AATGTGGATGAAATATGATGTTTTTTTGTTCATAGAACATGATGTTTTTTTAATTCATAGATTTTTTTTGTTCATGAGAGAGGAGGGGAAGTTGAGGGATCATAGATGTATTTTTTTAGAATTTTCTATCGTGCATAGACGGATTCTAGACCACGGGAGCACCCCCTCCCTATTGTTGCAAAATTTGCTAAGTGATATTAAGAAGGAAGGAAAAGAAGGATAGGAAAGAAAGAAAATAAGAAGAGGAAAGAAAGAAGAAGAGGAGAAATAAATAAGAGGAAGAAAAAAGAAGAAAAAGAAGAGGAGAAGAAGAAAGGAATAGTGGAGAAGAAGAGAAAATAGAATATATTCTATTTTTTCTTCTTCTCCTCTATTCCTTTCTTCTTCTCCTCTTTTTTTCCTCTTTTTTTCTTCGATCTTCTCATCTAGCTATTCCTTTCTTCTTCTCCTATTTTTATTTTTCTTCGTTTTCTTATGTATTATTGTGTATACTGCTTCTTTGTGTATATTTTGTATATATGTCAGTATATATATTGTGTATATTGCTTCTTTTCAGATTTTTTTTCATATATATGTTTGTATTTTGTATTTTATCGGGTCTGTCATCGTCGATATACCCCTCCCAATAACTTCAACACGAGGGGAGGGGGTTCGATATATATACCATCTCCCGATAACTTCAACACGAGGAGGGGTCGATATACCCTAAATAGCAAGTATCGTCGGTGTGAGATACATGTGGCTGTCGGTGTCAGACACTACATCCACGTCCCACAAGTGACGCGGGCTTCGATGCCCACGTCACTTGTGGGACGTGGATGTAGTGTCCGGCACGGACGGCCACATGTATCTCACACCCACGATACTTGCTATTTAGGGTTTCCTCTACCGCTCGGCGACCCTGACCCTCGACGACCCTCGTTCCTGATAAAAAAAGAGGAAGAAGAAGAAAAAAAGAGGAGAAGAAAGATTGTCACCGAGCGGTAGAGGAAACCCTAAATAGCAAGTATCGTCGGTGTGAGATACATGTGCTCGTCGGTGTCGGACACTACATCCACGTCCCACAAGTGACGCGGGCTTCGACGCCCACGTCACTTGTGGGACGTGGATGTAGTGTCCGACACCGACGGCCACATGTATCTCACACCCACGATACTTGCTATTTAGGGTTTCCTCTACCGCTCGGCGACCCTCGACAACCCTCGTTCCGACAAAAAAAAGAGGAAGAAGAAAAAAAAAGAGGAGAAGAAAGAATAGAGGAGTTCTTACTCCTCTATTCTTTCTTTTCCTATTTTTTCTTCTTCTTCTTCCTCTTCTTTTTTTATCCTTGAAGCATTGTCGAGGCCACCCCAAACCCTAGAGAAGCAACATCGAGGCCACCCCAAACCCTAGAGAAGCAGCGTCGAGGCCACTAATTAATATTAGTTCTACGTTTGCCACTAATATATCCATCTGTCATGTTTGAATAATAATTGCCATGTTGTAAATATTTGTAGAAACTATGGACACCGCCCGAGACGAAGTACAAGAAGAGTTGTTGGGGGACATAATCGCACGAGGAAGTGATGACGTCTACTCGTTGTTCCTCAACGACACCGATGGTCTAGAAGCAGCTGGCTATGATTGTGATGGCTCCGGTGACCTAATGCCGGTGCAAGGAGACCGTGAGGACGGCTCCAGTGACCCAATGCCGGTGCAAGAACGAGACCGTGATGATGTCTTCGGTGACCGAACCGAGTCCGGCCTGGTATATATATTAGTTAAGCTTGTGCTGACTAGCTAATTGATGCATTCATTGTTTTGGTATGTACACATATTAATTAAGTATTTGTTCTTTTTTCTAGCCCTTCGGATCGAGCACAACTTCGGTAAAGAGACGAGGCCCGAAGAAAAACTTGAGCCGGATGAAAAGTTTGAGATCATAGCAATCGCGCCCGA
>NC_041390.1:540331630-540332412 GCF_002162155.2 Triticum dicoccoides
GGCCAACCGATTGAACCCCTCCAGACAAAGAGCACATTTGTTGCTCAGTGTGGGGTTCTGGTTAGGGACAAGATCCCGATCAGCATCTAGCAATGGTTAAAGCCAGCTACAGAAGACCCTGAGGTGTCTTATGTCAATGATATGCAGAAAAATGATCTTTGGACTGAGCTGAAGTCAAATTTCACCCTACCGCCAGAGGGTGATCCAGAGAAGCCAGTTAAAGATCAATTAATCAAGTCTTTTGCTCTTAAGAGGATGGCAGAACTATTCAGGAGGTGGAAGAAAGAGCTGAATAAGTTTGTCGAAAATAAAGAGACACCAGAATTCAAGGGCAGATATGAGAAGATCAGAGATCACTGGCCCGCATTTGTGGCCCACAAGACATCGGAAAAGAGTAAGAAGATGTCGGCGACAAACAAGAAAAATGCTATGAAGAAGAAGCATCACCATCGCATGGGGTCAGGTGGCTACCTCGCAGCCCGGCCTAAGTGGGCCAAGACTGAGAATGATCTGGTTGATAAAGGGATCGAACCAGAGACAATTAACTGGCTAGACCGTTGCCGGACTTGGTTCTTCGGGGCTGGCGGAACCTTGGACCCTGTATCAGGGAAGTGCATTTGGACGAATGATCAAATGGACATACCAGTCAAGAAGCTTCAGCAGTATATCGAAGCAGCGCAGCAAGGGACGTTCGTTCCAAACAGAGAGAACGACGAGCTCACAATTGCCCTCGGGAATCCTGAGCACCCTGGACGGACACGAGGCACGCCAGGCTCCATTCC
>NC_041390.1:540332422-540338290 GCF_002162155.2 Triticum dicoccoides
TGGAAGGTTGGGTTTCCGGACGCAGGCGGTTACAAATGCCATGAGAGGAGGAAGAAAATGGAGCAGACCCAACTGCAGGCGCTGCATGCTAGGGTACAAGTGATAGAGGAACGAGAAGCAAATCGCAGCAAACGGACTGCCGAAGCTTCCCCCGAAGCTACCCCGCCATCTCAGCGGAGAAGTAGCGTGGCTTCGACTGAGCTGCTTCAGCCGGAGCATGTCTTGACGGCTCCTGACAGCTATCCCGTGGATGCTATCATGGAGTCCCAAAATTGCCACCTTATGATGCAATGGATTAATATGAAGGTCAAGGCGGCTGTTGGCTCTGCTTTTCCTACTGAACCCGGTGCAACTTTTCACTGCCAGCCGATTCCAGAAGGATATTCTAGGGTGATGGTGCATGAAATAACGGTGGGATTTGAGGACCTCCAGCTTGACCACCCTACCGGTGAAGGGGAGACTCGGCTGGGTTCTGCTCTGAAGACTCCATGCCTATGGCGGAAGGAGCTCATCAACCTTCCGAACTGGACGCCTCCGCCTCCTCCTTCTCCTCTGGCGAGTCAGGGCACTCCGCCTCCTCCACCGCCTCCTCCTCCGGCGAGTGACGATCAGGGCACTCGGCCGGCTCCTTCTTCGGCGCGTGGCAGCACTCCGCCTCCTTCTCCGCCTGCGCCGGCGCGCCCAAGCAGCCAGCCTCCTCCTTCTCCGCCTCGTCAGCAAGGGCGGAAGAGACCTACCGCCGCTCTGGCTGCTCCGGCGCGTCGTAGTCCTTCTCCTCCGCCTCGTAAGCAAGTAAAGAAGACAACCGCTCCGTCTGCTCTGCCGGTGTCTAGCAGTACAGCTAGAGGCGGGAGGACATACAGATTCGGTCCTTCTCTGAAGACTCCAGAGAAGTTACCATACCAGAGGACCCCGGAGGAGAACGCTGAGATCGTGTGAGAAGAAGTGAGGAACTTCTTTGAAGGGTGAAAGCAAAGAAACATCCACCTCCGGAGGAGAAGGTAGTTCCGGTGAAAGCGAAGCGCACTCTGGCTGCCCTGACAAAACCACCCAAGGCTCCACCGAAAGGAAACTATGAGCGCATTACTGGAAAGGAATTTGCCGAAGCGGAGCGGTTGGGAAGTACTGTCAGTGATCAAAGGCTGAAAGAACGACGAGCTGGGAAACAAATTGCCCAGCTCGGCAAACAAGCGAAGCAATCTGCCCCCCACTCAAGGTGCCTAGCGACATCGTCGCTAATGATCTGAGGATGGTTTCCGGTTATAGCAATCTTGGAGATTACCTGCCGGACAATGTACATTATGATTTCATGGAGGTGCAGATACAAAGATACGAGTACAGGAAGCCTCTCGTCAATATAAAAGATCTCTATCAATGATGATGCAAAGATTGCATGATTGGTACTTGAAAATCTGCAGAGAGTCTGGGAGGAGGAGTACTTTGTATGTGAGAGTTAAAAGGAGCATGACCTCGTTGGAATTGAACTGTTGCCTGTTCCATTTGAGGAGTTCTTTCAGTTTTTCAATCAATTGGCCCTCGATAAAGCAACAGTCACCTGCTACTGTCTGTAAGTAGTACTACTTCTGTCATTAATTAAATCTCTCTATATAGCTCAGCTCTTTCATTGCATGTATTTATAATTATCCTCACTATATTATGCAGATTGAAGATCATCGAATTGAAGAAAAGACAAATCAGTGATATTGGGTTCATTAACACAAATCTCATAGATGCAACTCAGGTTAAATTTCATGTCGCAGATACCGAGGCCAACTTGCTACGATCGTTGGTAATAAATGAAAACAAAGATATAATACTCTTTCCTTACAACTTCAAGTGAGTGTTACTGTCTTGTGCATATTCGGTTTCCCTTATATATTAGTCAAGGTTATAGTAATGTAATTGATGAGTTATGCATGTGTGTGCAGTTTCCACTATATTCTCCTAGAGATTAAGCTTGAGCAGGGACTAGTAACCGTCTTAGACTCAAGACGAAAAGATCCCCAGGACTATGCGGATATGACTCAAATGCTCGAGAAGTAAGTTAAATCGATCATTATCCACCATATCAGCAACTTTGTTCATTTCCTGATATATCAAGTAATTGTTTTCTTTGTCTGGCACAAAAAAAATCTCCGGGACTCCCGAAGAAGCTGCAATTTAGACACCCGAAAGTAAGTACTATAGTAGCATGTTCCGCACATCTCCTAGTGATTCAAGCGCTAGTTTCATCAATACCATTTGGCATTCTTGCTTATCAGTTTGATTGACCTCTATTTTTTGTAAAGTGGTTGTGGCAGGAACAAGTGAATGATTTCTGTGGATACTACGTTTGCGAGCCCATCTGCCACACGACCTGTGAGCGGGGCTACTCTAACGAACAATTTGAAGTGCGTAAATAACAACATTCACAATTTTATTTTATTACCATCATTTGTGTTGAGTTTCATTCATTCATATATATATGTATTGACCCCCTTCTTCAAATTAGATGTTTCGGAAGCGGGATGAACTCCTAGCACCAGCTCGCATGCGAGCAATTCAAGAGGAATTGGCGGCATTCTTTCTTGACCACGTGGTCGCTGAAGACGAAGAATACTATGTGGACCATGAGTCCGTATGTTAGGAGATTATATTTGTAAGAGATAATTATTGTATATATGTAGCCGGTAGTGTCGGATAGATATACCGGAACTTGTTGTTCGACCAATCTCTCGGAGAAGGAGAGGTGGTCGATATCACTTCTCTCTGTATGCATATATGTTCATGATGATCTTCTGTTTCCTTCGTTTGCTTACTAGCTGGCTAGCGTGTCTAGTCCTCTCTATACGTATGTATAGTACGTAGCGTCGACCAAACACGGACATAAGAGAGGACACTTCTCTCTATTAATTATAGCTAGCTAGCACAATTTATGAAACACCTAAATTAACCCCCCAAAACCCCCAAACCCCCCCCCCTTTCAAAAAAAACAAAAACCCCAGCCACAGAAATGCTGACGCGTGGATGCCTATTGGTCTCGGTTGGTGCCACCAACCGGGACCAAAGGCCCTCCTGCCTGGGCTCCGCGCACAGGCCACGTGGAGGCCCATCTGTCCCGGTTCTGGATTGAACCGGGACTAAAGGGACAGGGCATTAGTACCGACCATTTAGTCCCTGTTCAGGAACCGGGACAAAAGGCCCTTACGAACCGGGACAATAGGCCCTTTTTCTACTAGTGATAGGATGTTCAAACGCACAACAAAGATTGATGCCCCCTTTTACATCTGATTTACAAATGCCATTATCTCGAGTTCAAATAGATGAAAGCACTTCCTATGAATTCAAATCTTCAAAACCCTCTTTATGTTGAATTCAACATGTATTCTATTTCGTAGCTAGCAATTTGGAATGTATCCATGCAAGTGACAAATGTATAAAGTGCTTCACACTAACAACATGGAGTGCACTAATTAATGTTCATATATGAATTGCAAAAGCATCCATTGCATGTATTTCAAACCACTCTCACTCTATGGAGTGATAATATGAAATAAACACATGCACATGCTCGAATTCAATAGAGTATGGGTGTCTGATACACTGATTTTCGTCCATATGCAATTTGCAAAATTCATGATCTCATCCAAAAATAATAATGCCATTTATATTTTAATTTAATGTGTAGAACTGCTTTTTACACGTAGATGCACTATGCCTCGGCCCGTTCTCACAAATGCGCTATATATCTCTCTATCTATCGCATAAGTGCACACACTTTATATGCATCGGCATTTCTCTTTCACACATGCTCACAATCTCGCTCGGGGTGTCGGGGAGTCTCATATACATGCTCTCTCTGTATCTCTCTCTCTTTCTGACTACTATGTACCACTCTTTTCACTAATCTCAGTTGGAAAACACTATTTCTCTCACATGCATATATACACACGCATTGTCTCTACTAGGCCTCTATACGCATATATATACATATGTGTGCCTACGTGTCTCCCGCACGCACATTATCTTTAGGCCTCTCTCACACACATTGCCCCCCCCCCAACCCCAGACACACCTCTCTCTTAGTAGTTGGCAGATATGATTCCATCATATCATTCGGTAGGATATCCTTGACTGTTAGGCTAGGTGGTAATATGAGGCAAAGTTTTGCCCTAGTTCGGACCCTTGCAGTTGAGGAAAAAGCCTACTCCTGGTACTGTATATTAGTGATAGGGGTGTGTACAAAGTAGACGTGAATACCAGGCATTGTGCGTGTGTGTATACTATCTACGAACTAGCCCCCAAGCTTCTATAACATACTGGGGGCCTAGGGTTACAAATCATATATAGTCGGCTTATCACCAGTGGGGATAGAGTCCTCCGTGACTCTAGTAGCTAGCTTCGTGTTGTACGCCGAGTCCTCCACATGGGTCTTCGTATAACGTGTCTCGATCCAACCTATGTGGCGTAGGATGGAACCAACCCATGAGTCCTCATGTTGACCCACCACAACTAGAAATGATGTGCCCACCACACCACACACGCAATCGGCCACTAAGAAAATAAGCATATACAATAGTACAATGTTATACATGAAAGTTAATTGCATGATGCATCCAAAAATATTTGTTCTACATTGTGAATGTTTATATATTCTCCTAAAATATTAGTCACGAAAAAGAGAAACGAAGGGCATATCTCTCCTTCTCTCCACCGGACATCCCCTCTTTCTACACCACTTTCACGTACGCACACAAACTATCTCTCTGCCCACTAAAAGTATGCATGCCCACGACACATTCACGCATGATGGTCACTGTATTTCAAGCTAAAGCACTATATGGTCACTGGAGTTCAGAATATTCTCATTATGGTCACCGTATACATTCTCGTGGTGATCATACGGTATCTAGCTCATGATACGTCTCTGTATTTTCTTGATGACACTAACGGACTTTGCATTTGATGCATGCTCTGTATTTTGTTGATGACACTTACTATCATTGTATTTGAATCGAAAGCACGATATGGTCACTGGACTTCAGAATAAGCTCATCACGGTCACCACATACATTATGTCGTGCTAACCAACATGTGGTTGGATGGTTAGGAGGACAGTGGTTTGTCGAGCCCACCGGGGTTAAAGTCTCGGTGCTCGCATTTATCCTAGATTAATTTCAGTATTTTCCAGCGATGTGCGTTCAGTGGGAGGAGACGTTCCACTCGACTACGAGGCACCTATGGTGACTTCATAAAATCTCAAGATCATATGCTGGCTCACTCTCTCGAAGGTGCTCATAGGGGTAGGGTGTGCGTGTGTGCGCTTATAGCGGTGAGTGCTTGCGCGTATATATGAGCCCTTGCGTCTGTACCGTGTTAAAACATATACATGTCATGATTATGCGGTCACTGGCTCACCCGTACAACTCCGTATTTTGTTGATGACACAATCAATTGACCAGTCAAACGTTCCACGTGGCGCAACTAGTGTTGCACCATCAGGGCGCGTAACCGTGAGGCCCACCTTTCAGCCCGTATATGAAAGAAAGAAATGGTAGTTTGAGTCTGTACTGTGTTAATAAAATACATTTTAGGGTAATCATACGGTCACTGGCTCAGCATATAGCTCCATAATTTGTTGATGACACGATCATTTGACCAGTCAAACGGTCCACATTCAGTAGCGCACATTACCATAGGGCCCACCCGTCAGCGCGTATATGAAGGACAGAAATGGTAGTAAATTAGTCGTTGGTGGGTACTCGAAGTCGTGAGACCTCTGGTTGGCACTGTCACCAGCGGTGGGGGCGTTGATTGGGCGGTGGGGTGGGGATCACCGGAGAAAAAGCTCGGTGCGGGGGGGCCTAGAGGGATGGCCGGTGCGGCGGC
>NC_041390.1:540338300-540345840 GCF_002162155.2 Triticum dicoccoides
CATCCACGTCCCACAAGTGACGCGGGCTTCGACGCCCACGTCACTTGTGGGACGTGGATGTAGTGTCCGACACCGACGGCCACATGTATCTCACACCCACGATACTTGCTATTTAGGGTTTCCTCTACCGCTCGGCGACCCTCGACAACCCTCGTTCCGACAAAAAAAAGAGGAATAAGAAAAAAAAGAGGAGAAGAAAGAATAGAGGAGTTCTTACTCCTCTATTCTTTCTTTTCCTATTTTTTCTTCTTCTTCTTCCTCTTCTTTTTTTATCCTTGAAGCATTGTCGAGGCCACCCCAAACCCTAGAGAAGCAACATCGAGGCCACCCCAAACCCTAGAGAAGCAGCGCCGAGGCCACTAATTAATATTAGTTCTACGTTTGCCACTAATATATCCATCTGTCATGTTTGAATAATAATTGCCATGTTGTAAATATTTGTAGAAACTATGGACACCGCCCGAGACGAAGTACAAGAAGAGTTGTTGGGGGACATAATCGCACGAGGAAGTGATGACGTCTACTCGTTGTTCCTCAACGACACCGATGGTCTAGAAGCAGCTGGCTATGATTGTGATGGCTCCGGTGACCTAATGCCGGTGCAAGGAGACCGTGAGGACGGCTCCAGTGACCCAATGCCGGTGCAAGAACGAGACCGTGATGATGTCTTCGGTGACCGAACCGAGTCCGGCCTGGTATATATATTAGTTAAGCTTGTGCTGACTAGCTAATTGATGCATTCATTGTTTTGGTATGTACACATATTAATTAAGTATTTGTTCTTTTTTCTAGCCCTTCGGATCGAGCACAACTTCGGTAAAGAGACGAGGCCCGAAGAAAAACTTGAGCCGGATGAAAAGTTTGAGATCATAGCAATCGCGCCCGATGGCCAACCGATTGAACCCCTCCAGACAAAGAGCACATTTGTTGCTCAGTGTGGGGTTCTGGTTAGGGACAAGATCCCGATCAGCATCTAGCAATGGTTAAAGCCAGCTACAGAAGACCCTGAGGTGTCTTATGTCAATGATATGCAGAAAAATGATCTTTGGACTGAGCTGAAGTCAAATTTCACCCTACCGCCAGAGGGTGATCCAGAGAAGCCAGTTAAAGATCAATTAATCAAGTCTTTTGCTCTTAAGAGGATGGCAGAACTATTCAGGAGGTGGAAGAAAGAGCTGAATAAGTTTGTCGAAAATAAAGAGACACCAGAATTCAAGGGCAGATATGAGAAGATCAGAGATCACTGGCCCGCATTTGTGGCCCACAAGACATCGGAAAAGAGTAAGAAGATGTCGGCGACAAACAAGAAAAATGCTATGAAGAAGAAGCATCACCATCGCATGGGGTCAGGTGGCTACCTCGCAGCCCGGCCTAAGTGGGCCAAGACTGAGAATGATCTGGTTGATAAAGGGATCGAACCAGAGACAATTAACTGGCTAGACCGTTGCCGGACTTGGTTCTTCGGGGCTGGCGGAACCTTGGACCCTGTATCAGGGAAGTGCATTTGGACGAATGATCAAATGGACATACCAGTCAAGAAGCTTCAGCAGTATATCGAAGCAGCGCAGCAAGGGACGTTCGTTCCAAACAGAGAGAACGACGAGCTCACAATTGCCCTCGGGAATCCTGAGCACCCTGGACGGACACGAGGCACGCCAGGCTCCATTCCGTGGAAGGTTGGGTTTCCGGACGCAGGCGGTTACAAATGCCATGAGAGGAGGAAGAAAATGGAGCAGACCCAACTGCAGGCGCTGCATGCTAGGGTACAAGTGATAGAGGAACGAGAAGCAAATCGCAGCAAACGGACTGCCGAAGCTTCCCCCGAAGCTACCCCGCCATCTCAGCGGAGAAGTAGCGTGGCTTCGACTGAGCTGCTTCAGCCGGAGCATGTCTTGACGGCTCCTGACAGCTATCCCGTGGATGCTATCATGGAGTCCCAAAATTGCCACCTTATGATGCAATGGATTAATATGAAGGTCAAGGCGGCTGTTGGCTCTGCTTTTCCTACTGAACCCGGTGCAACTTTTCACTGCCAGCCGATTCCAGAAGGATATTCTAGGGTGATGGTGCATGAAATAACGGTGGGATTTGAGGACCTCCAGCTTGACCACCCTACCGGTGAAGGGGAGACTCGGCTGGGTTCTGCTCTGAAGACTCCATGCCTATGGCGGAAGGAGCTCATCAACCTTCCGAACTGGACGCCTCCGCCTCCTCCTCCTCCTCTGGCGAGTCAGGGCACTCCGCCTCCTCCACCGCCTCCTCCTCCGGCGAGTGACGATCAGGGCACTCGGCCGGCTCCTTCTTCGGCGCGTGGCAGCACTCCGCCTCCTTCTCCGCCTGCGCCGGCGCGCCCAAGCAGCCAGCCTCCTCCTTCTCCGCCTCGTCAGCAAGGGCGGAAGAGACCTACCGCCGCTCTGGCTGCTTCGGCGCATCGTAGTCCTTCTCCTCCGCCTCGTAAGCAAGTAAAGAAGACAACCGCTCCGTCTGCTCTGCCGGTGTCTAGCAGTACAGCTAGAGGCGGGAGGACATACAGATTCGGTCCTTCTCTGAAGACTCCAGAGAAGTTACCATACCAGAGGACCCCGGAGGAGAACGCTGAGATCGTGTGAGAAGAAGTGAGGAACTTCTTTGAAGGGTGAAAGCAAAGAAACATCCACCTCCGGAGGAGAAGGTAGTTCCAGTGAAAGCAAAGCGCACTCTGGCTGCCCTGACAAAACCACCCAAGGCTCCACCGAAAGGAAACTATGAGCGCATTACTGGAAAGGAATTTGCCGAAGCGGAGCGGTTGGGAAGTACTGTCAGTGATCAAAGGCTGAAAGAACGACGAGCTGGGAAACAAATTGCCCAGCTCGGCAAACAAGCGAAGCAATCTGCCCCCCACTCAAGGTGCCTAGCGACATCGTCGCTAATGATCTGAGGATGGTTTCCGGTTATAGCAATCTTGGAGATTACCTGCCGGACAATGTACATTATGATTTCATGGAGGTGCAGATACAAAGATACAAGTACAGGAAGCCTCTCGTCAATATAAAAGATCTCTATCAATGATGATGCAAAGATTGCATGATTGGTACTTGAAAATCTGCAGAGAGTCTGGGAGGAGGAGTACTTTGTATGTGAGAGTTAAAAGGAGCATGACCTCGTTGGAATTGAACTGTTGCCTGTTCCATTTGAGGAGTTCTTTCAGTTTTTCAATCAATTGGCCCTCGATAAAGCAACAGTCACCTGCTACTGTCTGTAAGTAGTACTACTTCTGTCATTAATTAAATCTCTCTATATAGCTCAGCTCTTTCATTGCATGTATTTATAATTATCCTCACTATATTATGCAGATTGAAGATCGTCGAATTGAAGAAAAGACAAATCAGTGATATTGGGTTCATTAACACAAATCTCATAGATGCAACTCAGGTTAAATTTCATGTCGCAGATACCGAGGCCAACTTGCTACGATCGTTGGTAATAAATGAAAACAAAGATGTAATACTCTTTCCTTACAACTTCAAGTGAGTGTTACTGTCTTGTGCATATTCGGTTTCCCTTATATATTAGTCAAGGTTATAGTAATGTAATTGATGAGTTATGCATGTGTGTGCAGTTTCCACTATATTCTCCTAGAGATTAAGCTTGAGCAGGGACTAGTAACCGTCTTAGACTCAAGACGAAAAGATCCCCAGGACTATGCGGATATGACTCAAATGCTCGAGAAGTAAGTTAAATCGATCATTATCCACCATATCAGCAACTTTGTTCATTTCCTGATATATCAAGTAATTGTTTTATTTGTCTGGCACAAAAAAAATCTCCGGGACTCCCGAAGAAGCTGCAATTTAGACACCCGAAAGTAAGTACTATAGTAGCATGTTCCGCACATCTCCTAGTGATTCAAGCGCTAGTTTCATCAATACCATTTGGCATTCTTGCTTATCAGTTTGATTGACCTCTATTTTTTGTAAAGTGGTTGTGGCAGGAACAAGTGAATGATTTCTGTGGATACTACGTTTGCGAGCCCATCTGCCACACGACCTGTGAGCGGGGCTACTCTAACGAACAATTTGAAGTGCGTAAATAACAACATTCACAATTTTATTTTATTACCATCATTTGTGTTGAGTTTCATTCATTCATATATATATGTATTGACCCCCTTCTTCAAATTAGATGTTTCGGAAGCGGGATGAACTCCTAGCACCAGCTCGCATGCGAGCAATTCAAGAGGAATTGGCGGCATTCTTTCTTGACCACGTGGTCGCTGAAGACGAAGAATACTATGTGGACCATGAGTCCGTATGTTAGGAGATTATATTTGTAAGAGATAATTATTGTATATATGTAGCCGGTAGTGTCGGATAGATATACCGGAACTTGTTGTTCGACCAATCTCTCGGAGAAGGAGAGGTGGTCGATATCACTTCTCTCTGTATGCATATATGTTCATGATGATCTTCTGTTTCCTTCGTTTGCTTACTAGCTGGCTAGCGTGTCTAGTCCTCTCTATACGTATGTATAGTACGTAGCGTCGACCAAACACGGACATAAGAGAGGACACTTCTCTCTATTAATTATAGCTAGCTAGCACAATTTATGAAACACCTAAATTAACCCCCCAAAACCCCCAAACCCCCCCCCCTTTCAAAAAAAACAAAAACCCCAGCCACAGAAATGCTGACGCGTGGATGCCTATTGGTCTCGGTTGGTGCCACCAACCGGGACCAAAGGCCCTCCTGCCTGGGCTCCGCGCACAGGCCACGTGGAGGCCCATCTGTCCCGGTTCTGGATTGAACCGGGACTAAAGGGACAGGGCATTAGTACCGACCATTTAGTCCCTGTTCAGGAACCGGGACAAAAGGCCCTTACGAACCGGGACAATAGGCCCTTTTTCTACTAGTGATAGGATGTTCAAACGCACAACAAAGATTGATGCCCCCTTTTACATCTGATTTACAAATGCCATTATCTCGAGTTCAAATAGATGAAAGCACTTCCTATGAATTCAAATCTTCAAAACCCTCTTTATGTTGAATTCAACATGTATTCTATTTCGTAGCTAGCAATTTGGAATGTATCCATGCAAGTGACAAATGTATAAAGTGCTTCACACTAACAACATGGAGTGCACTAATTAATGTTCATATATGAATTGCAAAAGCATCCATTGCATGTATTTCAAACCACTCTCACTCTATGGAGTGATAATATGAAATAAACACATGCACATGCTCGAATTCAATAGAGTATGGGTGTCTGATACACTGATTTTCGTCCATATGCAATTTGCAAAATTCATGATCTCATCCAAAAATAATAATGCCATTTATATTTTAATTTAATGTGTAGAACTGCTTTTTACACGTAGATGCACTATGCCTCGGCCCGTTCTCACAAACGCGCTATATATCTCTCTATCTATCGCATAAGTGCACACACTTTATATGCATCGGCATTTCTCTTTCACACATGCTCACAATCTCGCTCGGGGTGTCGGGGAGTCTCATATACATGCTCTCTCTGTATCTCTCTCTCTTTCTGACTACTATGTACCACTCTTTTCACTAATCTCAGTTGGAAAACACTATTTCTCTCACATGCATATATACACACGCATGGTCTCTACTAGGCCTCTATACGCATATATATACATATGTGTGCCTACGTGTCTCCCGCACGCACATTATCTTTAGGCCTCTCTCACACACATTGCCCCCCCCCCCCAACCCCAGACACACCTCTCTCTTAGTAGTTGGCAGATATGATTCCATCATATCATTCGGTAGGATATCCTTGACTGTTAGGCTAGGTGGTAATATGAGGCAAAGTTTTACCCTAGTTCGGACCCTTGCAGTTGAGGAAAAAGCCTACTCCTGGTACTGTATATTAGTGATAGGGGTGTGTACAAAGTAGACGTGAATACCAGGCATTGTGCGTGTGTGTATACTATCTACGAACTAGCCCCCAAGCTTCTATAACATACTGGGGGCCTAGGGTTACAAATCATATATAGTCGGCTTATCACCAGTGGGGATAGAGTCCTCCGTGACTCTAGTAGCTAGCTTCGTGTTGTACGCCGAGTCCTCCACATGGGTCTTCGTATAACGTGTCTCGATCCAACCTATGTGGCATAGGATGGAACCAACCCATGAGTCCTCATGTTGACCCACCACAACTAGAAATGATGTGCCCACCACACCACACACGCAATCGGCCACTAAGAAAATAAGCATATACAATAGTACAATGTTATACATGAAAGTTAATTGCATGATGCATCCAAAAATATTTGTTCTGCATTGTGAATGTTTATATATTCTCCTAAAATATTAGTCACGAAAAAGAGAAACGAAGGGCATATCTCTCCTTCTCTCCACCGGACATCCCCTCTTTCTACACCACTTTCACGTACGCACACAAACTATCTCTCTGCCCACTAAAAGTATGCATGCCCACGACACATTCACGCATGATGGTCACTGTATTTCAAGCTAAAGCACTATATGGTCACTGGAGTTCAGAATATTCTCATTATGGTCACCGTATACATTCTCGTGGTGATCATACGGTATCTAGCTCATGATACGTCTCTGTATTTTCTTGATGACACTAACGGACTTTGCATTTGATGCATGCTCCGTATTTTGTTGACGACACTTACTATCATTGTATTTGAATCGAAAGCATGATATGGTCACTGGACTTCAGAATAAGCTCATCACGGTCACCACATACATTATGTCGTGCTAACCAACATGTGGTTGGATGGTTAGGAGGACAGTGGTTTGTCGAGCCCACCGGGGTTAAAGTCTCGGTGCTCGCATTTATCCTAGATTAATTTCAGTATTTTCCAGCGATGTGCGTTCAGTGGGAGGAGACGTTCCACTCGACTACGAGGCACCTATGGTGACTTCATAAAATCTCAAGATCATATGCTGGCTCACTCTCTCGAAGGTGCTCATAGGGGTAGGGTGTGCGTGTGTGCGCTTATAGCGGTGAGTGCTTGCGCGTATATATGAGCCCTTGCGTCTGTACCGTGTTAAAACATATACATGTCATGATTATGCGGTCACTGGCTCACCCGTACAACTCCGTATTTTGTTGATGACACAATCAATTGACCAGTCAAACGTTCCACGTGGCGCAACTAGTGTTGCACCATCAGGGCGCGTAACCGTGAGGCCCACCTTTCAGCCCGTATATGAAAGAAAGAAATGGTAGTTTGAGTCTGTACTGTGTTAATAAAATACATTTTAGGGTAATCATACGGTCACTGGCTCAGCATATAGCTCCATAATTTGTTGATGACACGATCATTTGACCAGTCAAACGGTCCACATTCAGTAGCGCACATTACCATAGGGCCCACCCGTCAGCGCGTATATGAAGGACAGAAATGGTAGTAAATTAGTCGTTGGTGGGTACTCGAAGTCGTGAGACCTCTGGTTGGCACTGTCACCAGCGGTGGGGGCGTTGATTGGGCGGTGGGGTGGGGATCACCGGAGAAAAAGCTCGGTGCGGGGGGGCCTAGAGGGATGGCCGGTGCGGCGGC
>NC_041390.1:540345850-540347724 GCF_002162155.2 Triticum dicoccoides
CACCCTCTCGAGTCCTCTCGCACCCATCGTCTATCTGCAGGTCGACATCACACACATATGTGCTCTTTACACCCTACCCTTAGAACTTCTAAAAAAAAAGACGCCGCACATATTTTATTTTAGCTCACATGTCGCACACTTATACTATTAATCTTGTGGCGAATGTTCTTTGGGCATAGTATATTGTACTCGCACGAAGAGAAGCGGTGCACGCACGCACTAGTTCTCTCACACCCACTCGCGGGTACACGTAGGAGCGCATATATTTTAAGCTTGTACAACAAAATCACTCCAATATATATATAAGAAGGAGCCTTAGAGCTTGCTTTACTAGGGTTCCTCTCGTTCACTCTCTCATGCTATTCTGATCTAAGCAAGACATAGGTGGCACACACTCTCTCTCTCAGCTCATGGCTGGTCACAAATCCGGTCGGACAAACTCGACCGGGGCAGGGGTGTAGGTGCATCATTCACACTGTCGTCGGCGGCGAGGGAGGAGACCAACGGCTGCCCGCGTGTCCCAATCGGTGGTCGTGTCGTTCTCTCCGAGAGAGCGCCGGCTCCGGAGGGCCTTCGACCCCTTCTTCCTCCCTACGGTATTGTGGCCAAGATGCGGCCTCCCGACGCCGTCTTTGCCACATGCCGACGACCCTCAGGTATATATTCCTTTGAAACCTGCCTTGCTCTACTGCCCCAGCTCCACACTTGGCTTCGTGTGGATCTTTTTCCACTTCCGTCCGCTGTTCCAAAGACACCTAGACTTTTACTATTATTAGAGGTAAAGCTAGTTCATACAGTCGACTCTAAGAGTTGGTTCAAATAGGGAAGAAAGTGGGAAAGTTGTAGCATGAATCTAGGACTTGGTTCTAAGAGGAAACAGGGAAAGTAGTAGATATTGGCTACCCAACCGGTCTCTTGGTTGAAAAGACGAAGAAAGCATGGTGGATGGCGAAGGGTGGGGGGAAGTGGACCTATCTCTTAGTTGAAAAAGGAAAGGAAGTGACGGGTGTTGGGGGACAATGAAAATGAGAATGAGCATGTCTAGATTTCCTGTGCTCACATGGGAAAATGACGCTGAGGAGATAAAAAATGGGACAAATGCAGACATGCTGCCTGAGTGTTTGCCGCTCTCGGCAACCACATCTGCCTCACCACTTTATACCCCTATTGTCCCTACGCCCATATCGCTACCGTTAATGTAAAATCACACGAAGCATTAAGCAATGTCACCTAATGTCACTAATAAGTAATGGTCTAGTGTCGTCGATAAATTGAAGCAATGCCACCACCATTTTATGAAGTGCTTTCGTCTTGCTTTATTTCCCACGGATTATGTTTTTTGCGGTTACACTTAAATCTCACACCGCTAACATTGCTTCATCCCAGTGGAACTGCACAAATTTGATTGCACATTTACTGACCATGTGCTACTCTCATGACAGTAAAACTAATGCTATTTTTCTGCATGTTAATCTAGCGGCAGTGTTGATGTGATGTGATGCTACTTACTTAAGGATACTTTCATACTGTCAATCTAGTGCCAATTATAACACAATAGATGCTGTTGTTAATCATACGCCACTGCAAATATCTGTCACTATTTAAATAACCGTATTTCGTATTTGCACAAACAGGGATGTCTGTCTCCATATCGTTTTGGGATGTATGTCACCATATCATTTCTATCCGCGCAATCAAAAGCACACACCTCAGTTTTAGAAGAACTGCGCAAAATGAGATGGCTATCCCTCGTTGCCGTCGTCTAACCACCCGTCTTCCAGGTATTCCTACATTGGTAGTTACTAGGTAGAATGACCAACGCAATATAAAAGAAGTTGAATTGTACGTTTTACTTCCTGATTGCAGTGTAGGTA
>NC_041390.1:540347734-540349382 GCF_002162155.2 Triticum dicoccoides
AAAAAAAAATCAGTTATGATACCGAAGATTCTAGAACAAAGGAGAAGTGCTTGTGTTTTGAGGTTTGTGCATTATGCTAAGTTCAACCATGAAGTCTTCTAAATTGTACATGTGGCAGATCTGGTGGAATGTTGATGATATCCAACGGCCAGTAGTGCTTGAATTTTCCATCTCTGCACTGTCGGATTAGCTTCATCCAGCGACCATCTTTCAAGTTATTCGCACACTATATAGTTCTTGTGCCAAGTTACATGTCTTGGAAAAAAGCTACTAGTGGGTTGTACTAGCTATTTAGGAATAGAAGATGTATACATGGAAGTTGAAGGAAAAGAGATGACATGGAGTATCTCAATTCCTATGAGTAGGGATTGGAAAAGAGATGTCATTTGGTTGACATCATAGGAACTTTTCTATTGAATCTAGAGATGCCATGTATCTCAATTCCTATGAGGAGGGATTAGAAAAGAGATGTAATTTGCTTCATATCATAGGAACTTTTCTATTGAATATACGCTAATGTTTATTTTCCTTTGAAATTAGGGGAGTATAGGAATCCATTCGTATGAACCAAGTGGCTCTAAAGCTATAGAAATGATATCATGTTTATTTCCTTTGAAATGTGGAGTATATGAATCTATTCCTATGAACCAATTGGCTATAAAGGAAAAAATCCTATAAAAATCATATCATATAGACTTCCTATGATATTCCTCCACACCAAAGGATGGTTGGAATTGCTGCAGTTGATACGATGGTCTTTCTTTGTAGACTCCTCCCCCATCTTTATAGTTACCTCTCGAAGATGAACGAAATGATATATACAGGGTATTCTACATGTGCAATTTGGTACACAAAAACTCGGTAAAAGTTTGCGAGGTTCGAATTTTCAATAAAGCTATATGCACTGCATTTTGGAACAGAGGGACCATATGGCAGTTGCTAACACTCACATGGAAGATTTGTGTGTAGGAGGAGTGGTTGTTCTGTTAAATGACATGGCAAAACTGACACTGTCGGATGCCGATCTAACGGGTCTTATGACGTTCGTCAGGAAAAGGCTTGTGGCGAACGTTTGTCGGATAATGATTTACGGACACATGCATTGCATTGCTACGTTCCCCCCTCTCTCTCATGCACATGCACCCTCTCGAGTCCTCTCGCACCCATCGTCTATCTGCAGGTCGACATCACACACATATGTGCTCTTTACACCCTACCCTTAGAACTTCTAAAAAAAAAGACGCCGCACATATTTTATTTTAGCTCACATGTCGCACACTTATACTATTAATCTTGTGGCGAATGTTCTTTGGGCATAGTATATTGTACTCGCACGAAGAGAAGCGGTGCACGCACGCACTAGTTCTCTCACACCCACTCGCGGGTACACGTAGGAGCGCATATATTTTAAGCTTGTACAACAAAATCACTCCAATATATATATAAGAAGGAGCCTTAGAGCTTGCTTTACTAGGGTTCCTCTCGTTCACTCTCTCATGCTATTCTGATCTAAGCAAGACATAGGTGGCACACACTCTCTCTCTCAGCTCATGGCTGGTCACAAATCCGGTCGGACAAACTCGACCGGGGCAGGGGTGTAGGTGCATCATTCACACTGTCGTCGGCGGCGAGGGAGGAGACCAACGGC
>NC_041390.1:540411020-540412349 GCF_002162155.2 Triticum dicoccoides
CCTCAAGAGGGACACGCACATCGCCTTGGTACATCATGACACGTGGGACCGCATGACAGGCCGTGCTCCCCCGCCGATCGCTCGGTAAAATCACCTCATTTTTACTACTATACTTCCTCCGTATCGGTTTACTACATGACATGCACGTCATTCTAGGTTGAGAATTTAACTGGCTATATATGTGATGAACAGTATATGTTTGGAAACTACATCCGCTTAATAATCCAATGATATACTTTTTGTGACATAGTAACTCAGATTTAGTTAGTCAAATGGATGACCTAGAACTATGTGCACGCCCTATAAACCGAGACGTCTAAAAACGAGACGGAAAGGGTAGTTCAGTACGTATCTTTTTAGATCAATATAGTCAGGATTCACCAAGGAGCAAGACCAAGTGGTAGGCTGCACCTGTCGTGTTAGCATAGCGACTCAAGCAGGGTCAGTCCGCACATGAAATGGCGACACACTTAACAGGACCCCTTTGGCCGACATGTGGCTCATCCACCGTCTTGTTCCACGTGCGATGAACCAAATTAAAGTTCGAAGCAGTGGTTGGAACTGGAGGCACCCCGGTCATAGCGCCGTAGTAGTAGTGAGCGATGAGGGGTCAAATCACAAAGCCCCACCTTTCCCGCATTAAGCTGGGCGGACGAAGCAACCATCATTTCTCTCTAGGGCGCAAGAGCATAAAGAAAAGAGAAAACCAATGATGTGTGCGGCAGCTACCTAGGGCACCCTAGGGTAGGGGTCTGCACTACAGATCTTTTTTTTGAAAGTGCCTCCACTATAAATCGGCTTCTCCCTCGTCCTCTTGAAGAAAACCGATGATGCGTGCGATGGTAGTGTTTGTAGGAGTACTACTAGGGCGTGCGGGGCCATGTCGTAGTAAACGGGAGAGGGATTGAGTTCGAGTCGACGCCTTAAATATGTGTGGGCCGCTTGGTTTAGGGGAACAAGGCAGCATTTCAGGTTCGGGGACCGGTGGAGATATAGTACGTACAAAAAATTGTGGACGTAGGTTCGACCGAAAGGCAATGATGCATGGGCCCTGCTTTTTGATATACCCGGGGCCGCGTGAAATTTTCTACTCTACTCAAAACAAGGTACACATGCATTGAACGCATGAGATTTTGAAACCAAATTATGAATAAATACACACTATAGCATGTAAAGCTTTGAGTCATATATGCATGATGTAGATGTTTGTTTAGTTCTTATAGTTCATCTCATTCAAAATCAATTAGTTTTACAAAAATGTTAAGATTCATGGGGTTGTGCACCGTAAAGCATAAAGTAAAAAAATGACAATTCATTTAGAAAAAAAAA
>NC_041390.1:540412768-540413881 GCF_002162155.2 Triticum dicoccoides
AAAAAAAAATCAGTTATGATACCGAAGATTCTAGAACAAAGGAGAAGTGCTTGTGTTTTGAGGTTTGTGCATTATGCTAAGTTCAACCATGAAGTCTTCTAAATTGTACATGTGGCAGATCTGGTGGAATGTTGATGATATCCAACGGCCAGTAGTGCTTGAATTTTCCATCTCTGCACTGTCGGATTAGCTTCATCCAGCGACCATCTTTCAAGTTATTCGCACACTATATAGTTCTTGTGCCAAGTTACATGTCTTGGAAAAAAGCTACTAGTGGGTTGTACTAGCTATTTAGGAATAGAAGATGTATACATGGAAGTTGAAGGAAAAGAGATGACATGGAGTATCTCAATTCCTATGAGTAGGGATTGGAAAAGAGATGTCATTTGGTTGACATCATAGGAACTTTTCTATTGAATCTAGAGATGCCATGTATCTCAATTCCTATGAGGAGGGATTAGAAAAGAGATGTAATTTGCTTCATATCATAGGAACTTTTCTATTGAATATACGCTAATGTTTATTTTCCTTTGAAATTAGGGGAGTATAGGAATCCATTCGTATGAACCAAGTGGCTCTAAAGCTATAGAAATGATATCATGTTTATTTCCTTTGAAATGTGGAGTATATGAATCTATTCCTATGAACCAATTGGCTATAAAGGAAAAAATCCTATAAAAATCATATCATATAGACTTCCTATGATATTCCTCCACACCAAAGGATGGTTGGAATTGCTGCAGTTGATACGATGGTCTTTCTTTGTAGACTCCTCCCCCATCTTTATAGTTACCTCTCGAAGATGAACGAAATGATATATACAGGGTATTCTACATGTGCAATTTGGTACACAAAAACTCGGTAAAAGTTTGCGAGGTTCGAATTTTCAATAAAGCTATATGCACTGCATTTTGGAACAGAGGGACCATATGGCAGTTGCTAACACTCACATGGAAGATTTGTGTGTAGGAGGAGTGGTTGTTCTGTTAAATGACATGGCAAAACTGACACTGTCGGATGCCGATCTAACGGGTCTTATGACGTTCGTCAGGAAAAGGCTTGTGGCGAACGTTTGTCGGATAATGATTTACGGACACATGCATTGCATTGCTA
>NC_041390.1:540414104-540414612 GCF_002162155.2 Triticum dicoccoides
CACCCTCTCGAGTCCTCTCGCACCCATCGTCTATCTGCAGGTCGACATCACACACATATGTGCTCTTTACACCCTACCCTTAGAACTTCTAAAAAAAAAGACGCCGCACATATTTTATTTTAGCTCACATGTCGCACACTTATACTATTAATCTTGTGGCGAATGTTCTTTGGGCATAGTATATTGTACTCGCACGAAGAGAAGCGGTGCACGCACGCACTAGTTCTCTCACACCCACTCGCGGGTACACGTAGGAGCGCATATATTTTAAGCTTGTACAACAAAATCACTCCAATATATATATAAGAAGGAGCCTTAGAGCTTGCTTTACTAGGGTTCCTCTCGTTCACTCTCTCATGCTATTCTGATCTAAGCAAGACATAGGTGGCACACACTCTCTCTCTCAGCTCATGGCTGGTCACAAATCCGGTCGGACAAACTCGACCGGGGCAGGGGTGTAGGTGCATCATTCACACTGTCGTCGGCGGCGAGGGAGGAGACCAACGGC
>NC_041390.1:540416701-540417914 GCF_002162155.2 Triticum dicoccoides
CTTGTTTTTTCCTAATTTGTAAACCTTCTCACAACTTTGTCTTTTGCTGTGAACTAATATATGTTTGTTATGTTCTATGAATCATTGAGATGTATAAAATTGCTTAGCTTATGCTTTTCAAGTTTTTTATGAAGCCGAGTTTAATGTGAGTGTTGCACATGAACACTGGACTAGCATGTGAACGTTTGGAATTTACATTGTAGCCTTAGTTAACTGCATGAACCACTATAACAAGATACATAGTTGCTTATATGTCAGACAGCAGATTGTTGATTGTTAGCTAGTCGATAGCCTAGTGTTGAAGCGAGCTGAGCCAATGTGCCGTGTTTTGCACAACTACTTACAAGTGGGGTAGCACCAACAGTGTTTACAAGTACTTATGTATACGTCGGCGCACAGTTCTGAAATGAGTACTCTATTTCATCAAAACACACACTGCTCGTATGATAAAACTAGTGAGGACGCATCTGTTTCAGCAACAATTACGGTGATTCACGGGCACACAAAAGTAGCAGCAGTTCCCATAGACGGATTCAAACAGAGTACTAGCCCAGAGGGCTCGATAACAAGCAAGGTTCGGATAATTAGACAGAATCCAAAATACTATTAAACACTAGCTGGGGCAAGTATTTCATGCCTCGATCTAATTTGGGCTAGACACAAGACGGACCTTGCCATGAACATCATCGAGGACGTCCGGCAGCAGCTCAATCCTATGAACCTTCATGAAGACAACCTTGTGGCCTTGCCACTCATAAACTTGTTTGTGGATGCATGCCATGTCATCTTCCTGCGTAAGCTTGACAAGAACAGTATGCCTCACAAACGAAGGAGTAGCTTTGAACTTCTTGTGCTCCAGTACACCCTGGACAACATGCCTGACAACAGTGAGGCTGGAATACAACTCTTCATTGGTATAAGCGCAAATGGCTTCCAGGATCCAACAGCCTAAAAACTTTGTTTTCCCAATGGGTATATTCAGGTCATTCGCCTCATAGCGAGTGACATGTACAAATGTACAACCACACAATCCTTGTCTGCATCAGGGCTCTAATTGAAACAAACAAATTCTAAATTACTTTCCAGTATAAGAAACACAAGTTATTTAAACCACTATGTATAGCATGGCATCGAAGCTAATAATTTTTTGCATTATTCATCACCACATACTTAGATGAAAAACCACAATCAAGATCGGCAAAGAAGAAAATAA
>NC_041390.1:540418031-540424842 GCF_002162155.2 Triticum dicoccoides
CAGTGCCATGGGGGTTGTAACCTCAAACGGAGCGTTGACCATCTCAGTAGTGGCCGTGAGCGTATCTGGGGTCGGCTCCGTGGTTGCCTCCATCTTCTTGGAGCTGTCTGTCTCGTGGGGATCAGCCTCTCGCGTCTGCTCTAATATCAGCAGATCTTTGCCTGGTTCTCCTTGGTCCATCATGAAACTGAGGAATACTAGGAGACCACTGAAAGGAAAACACAATCGCAATGACAATGAAACAAAAAAGAGAGTGAGGATCAGTTACTGCTTTGCAAAAGTTCTTTTTTTTCTCTGAACGAAAATATACCAACATCACGGATGCGCTTACCTTCCCTTCGTTGGGAGAGAAGAACGGTGGCAGATGCGAGTGTTTCCTTTCTTGAAGACGATGGGGGAGAAGGGGATTCAACGAAGAGTGAAATGATGTTGCTTCGTCCATCAAACTTAGACTGCGGGGAGGTGGGGTTTTGTGATACGACGGGTCGTTATTGCCGCGCTACGACCGGGGTGACTCTCTGCCTGCATACTTCCTTCTAATTTGGTGGATGGCATTTGGGCCCGCGCGCTACATGGCCCACATGTCGGTGAACAAAAGTATAACGACATTTAGTAGAGGGAGACGTTTCGATGACCTAGGAGGAGCCAAAGCGGTATTGTATCCACTGTACTAGTAGTAATTGTTTGTCTGGGTAGCTGTAGAGTGTCTCCACTGTACTAGTAGTAATTGTTTCTCTGGGCCCAAGACAAAACAGCCCATCCACCCTAGTAAATAGTAAAATCAATTCAAAAGTCCATATATTTACTGACTGAGAGGCGCTACCCACACCCAGCAGAGCGCCCCCCAAAAAAACCTGGGTGTTCTTCTTCCTCCTCACTCCCACCCACCTCATGTCAGCTCGCTCCACTCGTACCCCGAAATTCCTCACCTCACTCCTACAGAAAACCCCAGCTCCCCTTCTTCCTCACTAACACAGAAAACCCCCAGCTCCCCTTCTTCTTCACTCGCGCTACAACTAGGCTCATCATTCGTTACTCTGCTCAAATCCGTGAGCGCGACGGGACGCCCTCGAGGAAAATGGAGTCGGCTGACCCCAGCGCCAAGAAGATGAGGCTCCTGCCAGCGGCGACGCCTTTTGTAGATCCCGCACCCGGCAGCGCAGGGAGAAGCAGCGACCCCGCCCCCACCGGATCCCAGGAACCCATAGAATCTTGGGTGGACCACATCAGCGATCTCCCAGATGCTGTCCTTGGGGAGATCGTCTCGCTTCTCCCCACCAAGGATTGCTGCTGCACCCTCAATTCGGTGGCGCCCTCTATGGCGTGTCGTGCCCCTTAATCTCGACTGTCGTCAGCTATCACTCTTCAATGATTTTGAAATCCCCAGAGCCATCATCTCCTCCCACTAGGGCTCCGTCCAAAGCCTCTGCATCTCGTCATGCTACCTAAGCAAGCATACTGATAGGTCTCCAATGTATCTATAATTTTTGATTGCTCCATGCTATATTATCTACTATTTTGGACATTACTGGGCTTTATTATCCACTTTTATATTATTTTTGGGACTAACCTATTAACTGGAGGCCCAGCCCAGAATTGCTGTTTTTTGCCTATTTTAGGGTTTCGAAGAAAAGGAATATCAAACGGAGTCCAAACGGAATGAAACCTTCGGGAACATGATTTTCTCAACGAACAAGACCCAGGAGACTTGGACCCTACGTCAAGACACAAAAGAGGAGGCCACGAGGTAGGGGGGCGTGCCTACCCTCCGCGCCCTCCACCCTCGTGGGCCCCCTATTGCTCCATTGACGTACTCCTTCCTCCTATATATACCTACGTACCCCCAAATGATCAAATACGGAGCCAAAAACCTAATTTCACCGCCGCAACTTTCTGTATCCACGAGATCCCATCTTGGGGCCTATTCCGGAGCTCCGTCGGAGGGGGCATCGATCACAGAGGGCTTCTACATCAACACCATAGCCCTTCCGATGAAGTGTGAGTAGTTTACCTCAAACCTACGGCGGAGCATCTTGTATGATATGATTTGAGTCTTTACTTTTTAGTTTACCACAATCATCCTTGTTGTACACACCTTTTGAGAGAGCCATACATGATTTGGAATTTGTTAGAATACTCTATGTGCTTCGCTTATATCTTTTGAGTTATGTAGTTTTGCTCTAGTACTTCACTTATATCTTTTAGAGCACGGTGGTGGATTTGTTTTATAGAAACTATTGATCTCTCATGCTTCACTTAGATTATTTTGAGAGTCTTAAATAGCATGGTAATTTGCTCAAAATCCTAATATGCTTGGTATACAAGATTAATAATAAAACTTTCTTATGAGTGTGTTGAATACTACGAGAAGTTTGATGCTTGATAGTTGTTTTGAGATACAAAGATGGTGATACTAAAGTTGTGCTAGTTGAGTAGTTGTGAATTTGAGAAATACTTGTCTTAAAGTTTGTGATTCCCGTATCATGCACGTATGGTGAACCGTTATGTGATGAAGTCGGAGCATGATTTATTTTTTGATTGTCTTCCTTATGAGTGGCGGTTGGGGACGAGCGATGGTCTTTTCCTACCAATCTATCCCCCTAGGAGCATCCGCGTAATACTTTGCTTTGATAACTTGTAGATTTTTGCAATAAGTATATGAGTTCTTTATGACTAATGTTGAGTCCATGGATTATACGCACTTTTCTCACCCTTCCACCTTTGCTAGCCTCTCTAATACCACGCAACTTTCGCCGGTATCATACACCCACCATATACCTTCCTCAAAACAGCCACCACACCTACCTATTATGGCATTTCCATATCCATTCCGAGATACATTGCCATGCAACTTTCCACCGTTCCGTTTATTATGACACACTCCATCATTGTCATATTGCTTATAATGATCATGTAGTTGACATCGTATTTGTGGCAAAGCCACCATTCATAATTCTTTCATACATGTCACTCTTGATTCATTGCATATCCCGGTACACCGCCGGAGGCATTCATATAGAGTCATATTTTGTTCTAAGTATCGAGTTGTAAGAAAAATAAAAGTGTGATGATCATCATTATTACAGCATTGTCCCAGTGAGGAAAGGATGATGGAGACTATGATTCCCCCACAAGTCGGGATGAGACTCCGGACGGAAAAGAAAGAGGCCATAAAAAAGAGAGAGAAAAGTCCCAAATAAAAAAATGAGAGAAAAAGAGAGAAGGGACAATGTTACTATCCTTTTACCACACTTGTGCTTCAAAGTAGCACCATGATATTTATGATAGAGAGTCTCCTATGTTATCACTTTCATATACTAGTGGGAATTTTTCATTATAGAACTTGGCTTGTATATTCCAATGATGGGCTTCCTCAAAATGCCCTAGGTCTTCATGAGCAAGCAAGTTGGATGCACACCCACTTAGTTTCTTTTTGAGCTTTACTATAGTTATAGCTCTAGTGCATCCGTTGCATGGAAATCCCTACTCACTCACATTGATATCTATTGATGGGCACCTCCATAGCCCGTTGATACGCCTAGTTGATGTGAGACTATCTTCTCCCTTTTTGTCTTCTCCACAACCACCATTCTATTCCACCTATAGTGCTATGTCCATGGCTCACGCTCATGTATTGCGTGAAGATTGAAAAAGTTTTGAGAATGTCAAAAGTATGAAACAATTGCTTGGCTTGTCATCGAGGTTGTGCATGATTTAAATATTTTGTGTGGTGAAGATGGAGCATAGCCAGACTATATGATTTTGTAGGGATAACTTTCTTTGGCCATGCTATTTTGAGAAGACATGATTGCTTTGTTAGTATGCTTGAAGTATTATTATTTTTATGTCAGTATTAAACTTTTGTCTTGAATCTTTCGGATCTGAATATTCATACCACAATTAAGAAAAATTACATTAAAATTATGCCAAGTAGCACTCCGCATCAAAAATTCTGTTTTTATCATTTACCTACTCGAGGACGAGCAGGAATTAAGCTTGGGGATGCTTGATACGTCTCCAACGTATCTATAATTTTTGATTTCTCCATGCTATATTATCTACTATTTTGGACATTATTGGGCTTTATTATCCACTTTTATATTATTTTTGGGACTAACCTATTAACCGGAGGCCCAGCCCAGAATTGTTGTTTCTTGCCTGTTTTAGGGTTTCAAAGAAAAGGAATATCAAACGGAGTCCAAACGGAATGAAACCTTCGGGAACGTGATTTTCTCAACGAACAAGATCCGGGAGACTTGGACCCTACGTCAAGACACAAAAGAGGAGGCCACGAGGTAGGGGGCATGCCTACCCTCCCCAGGCGCGCCCTCCACCCTCGTGGGGCCCCTGTTGCTCCACTAACGTACTCCTTCCTCCTATATATACCTACATACCCCCAAAAGATCAGATACAGAGCCAAAAACCTAATTCCACCACCGCAACTTTCTGTATCCACGAGATCCCATCTTGGGGCCTGTTCCGGAGCTCCACCGGAGGGGGCATCGATCACGGAGGGCTTCTACATCAACACCATAGCCCTTCCGATGAAGTGTGAGTAGTTTACCTCAGACCTACGGGTCCATAGTTAGTAGCTAGATGGCTTCTTCTCTCTTTTTGGATCTCAATACAATGTTCTCCCCCTCTCTTGTGGAGAACTATTCGATGTAATCTTCTTTTTGCTGTGTGTTTGTTGAGACTGATGAATTGCGGGTTTATGATCAAGTCTATCTATGAATAATATTTGAATCTTCTCTGAATTCTTTTATGTATGATTGGTTATCTTTGCAAGTCTCTTCAAATTATCAGTTTGGTTTGGCCTACTAGATTGATCTTTCTTGCCATGGGAGAAGTGCTTAGCTTTGGGCTCGATCTTGCGGTGTCCTTTCCCAGTCACAGAAGGGGCAGCAAGGCACGTATTGTATTGTTGTCATCGAGGATAACAAGATGGGGGTTTTATCATATTGCATGAAACTATCCCTCTACATCATGTCATCTTGCTTAAGGCGTTACTTTGTTTTTAACTTAATACTCTAGATGCATGCTGGATAGCGGTCGATGAGTGGAGTAATAGTAGTAGATGCAGGCAGGAGTTGGTCTACTTGTCTCGGACATGATGCCTATATACATGATCATACCTAGATATTCTCATAACTATGCTCAATTCTGTCAATTGCTCAACAGTAATTTGTTCACCCATCGTAGAATACTTATGCTCTCGAGAGAAGCCACTAGTGAAACCTATGGCCCCCGGGTCTATCTTTATCATATTAATCTCCTAGTACTTAGTTATTTCCTTTGCTTTTTTCCTTTGCCTTTATTTTACATTGCATCTTTATCACAAATATACCAAAAATATTATCTTATCATATCTATCAGATCTCACTCTCGTAAGTGGTCGTGTAGGGATTGACAAACCCTATTCGCGTTGGTTGCGAGGATTTATTTGTTTTGTGTAGGTACGAGGGACTCGCGTGTAGCCTCGTACTAGATTGATACCTTGGTTCTCAAAAATTGAGGGAAATACTTACGCTACTTTGCTGCATCATCCCTTCCTCTTCGGGGAAAACCAACGTAGTGCTCAAGAGGTAGCACATACCATGCCCTGCACGGTGGACGCCTGGCTGAAATCCCCTGAGTTCACAAAACTATAGCTGCTTGAGTTCTACTATTCCCCAGGAAATCACCTACCACATACCGAACGTCATCTACCTGTGCCCTCAGCACCGATGTCCATCTCGCGGTTTTCCTCCTCTCTCCACACCGCCACCTTTGCGCTGTGCGACCTACTAGACAATCTGGTACTAAACCTTCAACTCCTATTTCTCAAGAAACTTTCACTTGTGCGGCTTCGTATATCGAAGGCCTCATTGCACAGCATTATCCACTCCAGTTGCCCTGCCCTGGAGTGCTTGGTGCTTGTTTTCACAGTTAGAATCGGTTGTCTCCAAATAAAGTCGCCTAACCTTGTAAGAATTGGAATTTGTTTTGACGGAAGGCAGCTCATCATCCAAGATGCCCCTTCACTTGAAAGGTTGATCCTTGATTCTAGTTATTCACCATTGCAAATAACCGTCCTCTCTGCGCCTAAACTGGAGACCTTGGGTGTAATACATGATCTCCGTGCTCATTTCAATATGGTGTTTGGTTCCACAATTCTTTGGGTAATTTACATTATCATCTACACTTGTAACCATAAGCTGCATTTTAAATTTCTGTGCATAAGTTATATGTCATTTTGGAGTACACTTTTTGTACTAATATTATGTTATATGCTCAATGAAGAGTTTCTCCATGGATGGCCTATCAATGGTGCTGGATTCTGTCAAGATTTTATATATCCAAATGAATAGTTTTGATCTGAACAAGATTATTGGCTTGCTTCAATGCTTTCCATGTCTGCAGAAGTTGTATATAAAGGTGATAATTTCACGCACATTGGAAGCCTGCATATAGTGTACTAGAATAACCGTTCAGCTATTGCTCTTTCGACACTCTTTTTTAGACCTTAACTCTTTTCAATCTTCATGTCTATTTAGGCAACAAGACGGGGTAAGAAAGTTATAACCAATCGGTGGATTCGTAAGCATCGGGATTTTCTCACTTCTCATGAGATTCGATTGAAGACAATAACGCTAGAACGATATGTAGCCAATCGTGCAAACACTAGATTTGTCACATTCTTCCTACTGAATGTGAGGTTAGTATTGTCCATCAGGCTTAAGTTTATCAGCAGCATGGTTTTGATGGATGGGTATCTGGAAGAGCAGAAAAAGGAGTTTCAGGTGGGCAAAAGAGCTTCTGAACGTGTCGG
>NC_041390.1:540425958-540427840 GCF_002162155.2 Triticum dicoccoides
CGTGACAGATTTGGATTCTGACATTTGCGACCCGCGAGGAAATAGCCTATCCAAGGTGGTGTCGACTTACTAGCCAGTCAACAAACGATTCTGCCTACCATCCGTTGGATTGACATCCAACATTTGTCGTGTATCTTCTATCTCTTGTCTTCTTCCTCCTCCAGCCACCCAAACCAAACCACCCCGTCAGCTCCGCCTACTCCCGCCTCCCATGGCTGGTTGCACCTCCGCCGCCCTACCGTACGTACCCTCCAACGTTGGTCAGTCCCTCCCTCTATTTCCCCACACGTCCTGTTATTCTCCGGCGACGTCGGCCCCAACACGCACCTGCACCCGAACCTGCGACTGGACTGGCGCATCTTCCACGGCTCCTATTTGTTCTGTCCGAGGCCTCGCCGTTGTCCTCCGCCTTGCGGCCTTGGTTCGCTCGTCGTGCGTGGTGCACCGCCCTCTTGCATTGTCAACGTCGTCAACAACCGAGAGGAACAAGGAGATGGCTGTACGTGGAGAGGATGATAGTAGGGACCCACCAGCGTCATGGCAGTATGCAAGCAAGTGCCTCTATATTACAAGCCCAAAAATATGGTTCCTCCTAATGGTTGGACATCTAGGGCTCACGCCATTGTCAACGTAGTCAATAAATAAGAGAATTACACTACGAGCGGCTGACACCAGGGACCCAACAGGTCGCGCAGTTTTTTTTGAGGAACAAGCAGTTGTTATTTATACTAGTTTTAGCGATGGATCAGGGTAACAACGGGGTTGTGCAGGGGCTGTGGCCTGTCTAGCCAGGGTTCTATTTATGTTTACCACATCATCAGCCTAGTTGTGTTTTTTTCTTGCTGAAAATGGCTAGCCCAGTTCTTCTTTTAATAAATACCCAAACGAGGCCTACTTGCTTTATCAGCCCTGCTGGGCTGCAAATCTTTCAAGGCGAGGAGAGTTTCATTCAGTTTGCCCAGAAATGGGCTGTACATTTTTAAAACACATCAAACCGGGAATTAGTTTCAATTTTTTTCATTACAAGATTTTAAATTCCATTGATTTATATGAGTGTACAACTATTTGGATTTTATATTTATATAAATTATTTTTCAAAATAGTTTGAATGTGAATCGATATTTCAGGATTAAAAACAGTTGACTGCACCGAAATATGCAAAAATTTGTATACTTTTTAACTGTGGCCACAATATGGGGTGTAATGCTAACAAAAAGAAGATGGGCTCCAAAAAAATTCTTAAGAATTAGCAAATGGGTTGTACATTATTAGAAATAATGCACACGAGAGCAGTGGCTGTTCGATGTCCATCCAACGGCTGTCATGCTTCTTCAATCTCTGCTTTTCCTGCTCCAGTCGCTCAAACAAGTGCCGGCGGGACTGCCTGCTCCCTCCTCCCGCGGCTGGCTATGCTAATGCGCAGGCCTCACTGCCCCACCATACTCCCATCGCTGGCCTAGCCATCCCTGTACTCACCCACACCTGTTGTTATTCTCCGGGGATGGCAGACGAACCAGTAAACCCTCGTACTCCTCCGCGTGGGAAACACCTGTCGAGTCTTCTCTAGCCCCGTGCCGTTCCCTTCCTAGGCCTCGCTGTCGTCCACCGCCCTGGTGCTCTCGGCGCGGCCTAGTCAATGTGGTCAATGAACGACATCCATCGGAAGTGGATTGTACGTGGAGAGGCTGACAGCTGGGTCCACGGCCGCACGCAAGGAAATGCCTCCTTCTTACGCGCAAAATAATGATCCCTCCACCTGACAGCTAGGACCCACGGGAAGGGCTTCTGTACTTCACGAAAAAAATGTTCCCCCCGCTGACAGGTCGAACCCACCAGCTATATCTTCGCACGCAAGGAAGTGCGTCCTTATGACACAAAAAAA
>NC_041390.1:540429120-540431655 GCF_002162155.2 Triticum dicoccoides
ACAAACCCCCCCACCCCGATCTCTCTCAACCACCCCTGATCCAGATCGGATCGGGCGCCTCGCCCCTGTGCCCCTCGCCGGTGCCCCGTCGCCTGTCACCGACACCGTCGCCGGAGGCCACCCCGTCGGACTGCTCCGCCATCGCCGGAGCCCCTCCTCGCCGGACGCGTCGCAACCCCTCCCTCGAGTCCCCGTCGCCTCTCCCTCGTCGGCCGACGTTTGCTGACGCCGCGCTCGTCGCTCGTCAACGCGCCGTCGTCGACCACCCCCTCGCCGCCCGTCCTCATCCTCCTCCCCGTCGGACCTCATCGAGCCTCGCCGCCTCCCTCTGCTCTCCAACGCCGGTGAGGGCCGCGCCCTCCTCCTCCCTCTGCCCCATGCGCCACGGCCTCGTCCGCGCGACCAACGCCGTGCCCGCCCACTCCGGCCGCTCGTCGCCCTCGCACGCCCGCGCCACAGCTCGCGCCGCCCGCCCTTAGTGGCCTCACCCGTCGCACGCCCCGCACCACTGGGCTCCCCTGCTGCGGCCACTGCTCGCCACTTCGTTGCGGGCAGCGCACCGCTCCGGCCACAGCATCGCCCCGGGCACCGCTTGCGCCGGCTGCGCCCTCTTCCCGTGCTCGCCAACATCGCTGCCGCCCCGCAGCACTGCTGCCACTGATAATACTCGCTCACGCCGGGGCGCACCCCCTGGCCGCGGCCCTCGCACGGCGCTCCGCCTTGCCCTGCTCCGTTCTGCCGCGCTTGTCGCGCACTGCCGTCTCTATCCCGTGCCCGCCCGCGTAGTCCACGCCCGCTCGCACCTCGCCCCACACTGACGGCCGTCCTCGCTAGCCCCTGGCCACCGGCCAGCGACTCCAGCCTCTGCCGCGCCCCTGGGCGTGTGCCCAAGCGGGCTGGCGCTCAAGCGCCCACACCCGACTCCCAGCACCTGCTATGGCCCCCTGGGCAGATGACAGATGGGGCCCACGCCCCCTGTCTTGTTAAAAAAACGAAAAAGAAAATGTAATTTAAAAATAAATATAATTAATTAAATAGGTAATTAATTGACTTAATTAACTCTGTTTTGTACCTAATTAACTTGATTAGTTAATTAAAATTGTTAATTAGTTGTTAGACTATGACAGAACGGCCCCACACATCAGGTTGACTAGGTCAACGGTCAACGTTGACTGCTGACATCATCAAACACTATTCTGGATAATATTAATTTAAAATAATTAAATAAATTCTAAAAATGTTTTAAATCTTTTGGAATTAATATAAAATAAACCGTAGCTCAGATGAAAATACTTTCTACATGAAAGTTTTTTTTACTATGTACTGCAAGGCAACAGCCTCACAATGCTTTATTAGAAAAAAATAATAGGTATACATAATTATAGAGAACCAGAAAGCAAAGAAAAGAAATACTTACAAGAGATCTATGAGAGAGAGGCTATCCAGGAGACTAGGCTATCCTTATATTTACATTTGATTTTATGAGTTAATAAGGAAATATCATGTATGAAGTTCCTCCTCCAAGAAATGAAGGTAGGTCTCTCATTTCTAAAGATTTTCCCATTCCGTTGAGTCCAGATGTTCCAAGTAGCAGTAAACACCACCTCAGTGAAGAAAGGATAATCAAAATCCCTCCTAGCAGCAAGAGCCATGTCATATGTATTCTGGTTGCGTTGAGCATTCTAAGAAATCCCAAGGTAATTCCAAACCCTCTGGCTGAAGTTGCAAGTAAAGAAAATATGTGCACGATCCTCATGTGTAGCAGAGACGCAAAGAACACACATATCATCCTGGATGATCCAGTTCCTGCGTTGCATCATATCCCTAGTGTTTAAACGGTCCATTAAAAGAAGCCATCCAAACACTTTAAACTTTAGCGTGCAAGCACACTCCAAATCCTTTTGAAGATGGGATCGACCACCAAATGGGAGAAGCAAGACTCATAATATATCTTCGATTTAAACTCCCCAGATTTGGATGGCCACTTCCATATGTCCTTACCCTCCTCATTCAAGTTGACTAAAGTGAGCAAGTCTTGAAGCTGAGTTAGTTCAATATATGCTTCTTGCGACAGAGGCAGATGGAAGTGCTCCGAGATCTCTGGAAGCTCAAACACTCTCTGACTGTGATTGTGTCATCAATGACAAAAGAATGAAGCCTAGGGAATTACTCGCACAAAAGGACCACATTATTACCCAGCTGCCAGCGATCAAGCCAAAATACCACCGTGTTGCCAGCATGCACTTGTGGGACGGCTAACTTGCAGAAGTTGGTGTACAAGCTCATGACATCCCTCCACCAAAAAGAGCCACAACTCTGTGTGACCTGTGGCGGCGAAGCAGCATAATAAGTGTCCCAAATTAATGTGACCCAAGGCACGTCCAATCTGTTAAAAAACTTGAAAAGATGCTTAAGTAACAAGGCTTCATTTTGGAGACCCAAATTAAGCACACCCAAACCACCACACTTCTTAGGTCTGCAGACTCGATCCCATGCAGCTAAGGATTGTCAAGGATTATCTGTGTTGCCTCTCCA
>NC_041390.1:540432741-540433987 GCF_002162155.2 Triticum dicoccoides
CTTACTGAAGTTGATGCGTAAACCAGTTGATGCTGCAAAGGTGGTGAGCATGTCCTTGAAAGCGATCAGCTGGTCATCGATCGCAGGCAAAATAATAAGTGTGTCATCCACATATTGTACGATCAGGTAGTCATTGGAGTTTGTTGGGATTGGTAAAGTGAGTATGTTTCTCAAGCACATCTCATTGACTATGAACTGAAGCAAATCCACCGCAATGACAAATAATAGCGGAGCTAGCGGGTCTCCTTGGCGTACACCAGATCTGCAAACAAAATGATTACCTGGCACACCATTTAAGAGAACAGAAGAAGAACCCGTGGATAAAATGCTATTAATCCAGCCAGTCCAACGAGCATCAAAACGCTTGCATTGTAGGATTCGGAGAATGGCCTCATGCTCAATTGTATCAAAGGCCTTAGTGAAATCAAGCTTGAGGAGGATGATGGGTCGTTTAGATGCTTTGCATTGATGAATATATTCAAAACACCAGGCTAGACAATCTTGGATAGAGCGGCAACGAAGAAAACCGTATTGGACTCCAGGACTATGAAGATACAAGATTGAAGACTTTGTCCCGTGTCCGGATGGGACTTTCCTTGGCGTGGAACGCAAGCTTGGCGATGCGGATATTTAGATCTCCTACCATTGTAACCGACTATGTGTAACCCTAACCCTCTCCGGTGTCTATATAAACCGGAGGGTTTTAGTCCGTAGGACAACTTCATCATACAACAATCATACCATAGGCTAGCCTTTAGGGTTTAGCCTCCTTGATCTCGTGGTAGATCTACTCTTGTACTACCCATATCATCAATATTAATCAAGCAGGACGTAGGGTTTTACCTCCATCAAGAGGGCACGAACCTGGGTAAAACATCGTGTTCCTTGCCTCTGTTACCATCCGGCCTAGACGCACAGTTCGGGACCCCCTACCCGAGATCCGCCGGTTTTGACACCGACATTGGTGCTTTCATTGAGAGTTCCTCTGTGCCGTCGCAATCAGGAAGGATGCCTCTTCCCTTCTTTAAAGACGGCGCCGTTACTAAGGGAGCCTTGGCTGTCGGCCAAACTCTCCGGCTAGGCGGTTTTCTCATGACCGCCTGTTCGGTCATTGCGCCGACGGTGGCCTCTCGGGTCATCAGAAGCAATCTTCACGTCAGCTCGGAACTCGTCGAGCAGTTAGATCCAATGGAGCTCTCTTCCATAAACGAGCTCTTGGATCACATCGCCGCCTTGGGGGTCACTA
>NC_041390.1:540437666-540487390 GCF_002162155.2 Triticum dicoccoides
CCCCCCCCCCCAACATCTTCCTGGAAAGGCTGTTCAAGCCATCCGTAGTATGGGAAGGGGAACATGGCAATATTAGCCCGGACCCAACCGCACTGTCCGACGCCGAACAATCTGACATAATCGGAGGCTCTGCCAATGAAATCACAACCTCAGCCCACGTACTAATGGTCGTTATCGCCCCGTGGACAGAACCATTCCTAGCCTACCTTACTAGGCAGGAACTCCCAGAGGACCAAAACGAGGCACGTTGTATAGTGCGGCGATCTAAAGCCTATAAAGTCCATGAGGGAGAACTTTATAAGAAAAGCACTACCAGAGTCCTTCAAAGGTGCATCTCTGAAGAGGAAGGGCGGAACCTGATGGCTGAAATTCATGCCGGACTCGGTGGCCATCACGCTGCAGCTCGGTCCCTTGTATGCAAGGCTTTTCGTACAGGCTTTTATTGGCCAACGGCCCGGGCGGACGCTCAGGACTTGGTCCAACGATGCGCCGGTTGCCAGCTTTTTGCAAACCAAAGCCATATGCCACCCACCGCCCTCCAAACTATCCCCATCACTTGGCCTTTCGCGGTCTGGGGGCTTGACATGGTGGGACCCCTAAAAGGCGGAACCCACAAGAAAAAAATACTTACTGGTCATGGTGGATAAGTTCACCAAATGGATAGAAGCCAAGCCTGTTAAGACGGCCGAATCCGGACCTGTGGCAGACTTTATATCCGGGGTCGTACACCGTTATGGCGTCCCCCACAGCATCATCACCGATAACGGCACGAACTTTACGGCCGATGAGGTAAGTCTCTGGTGCAAAAACATGGGCATCAAGCTCGATTATGCTTCCGTCTATCACCCACAAACTAACGGTCAGGTTGAACATGCAAATGGTCTCATCATGAGCGGCATCAAACCCAGATTAGTGCGGTCCCTCAAGGAATCTAACACGCACTGGGTAGAGGAGCTCGACTCCGTACTCTGGGGGTTGCGGGCCACACCAAATCGCACCACCGGATACACACCATTTTTTATGGTGTACGGCGCAGAGGCAGTCTTGCCCTGCGACATAATCCATGACTCACCTCGAGTGCGCATGTACGAAGAAAGGGAAGCCGAGCTCGATCGGCAGGACGGTTTGGACGCCTTAGAGGAGGAGCGTGACGTGGCAAAAGCCTGTTCCACATTCTATCAATAGCAGGCTCGAAGATATCAAAGCAGAGAAGTGCGGGCCAAAAACTACAACATTGGCGAATTAGTTCTACGCCTGCCGGACAAGAAAAAGGACAAGCTGAACCCCAAGTGGGAAGGTCCCTTCATAATCGACCAAGTCCTGACTGGTGGAGCATACCTCCTGCGAGATGCGTCGGATAACCGACTCGAGCCAAACCCATCGAACACAGCCCGTCTCCGAAGATTCTACGCCTAGGCCGGACTCTGTGTTTGTCTCCTTCCTCTATCCATTTTTTACATTTTCTGTCTTACATTTCTCTCCTTCCCCTCTTTTCTTTTATAGCCCTTAAAGGCTCCTCAAGTGACATGCTACTTGCACTCATTAAACCTGGGGGCTTCTTTAACAGAAGCTTATTTATACGGGCTTCACGCCCACCACATGTGTCAAACTTCCGCATGTACCTTTTGTTCACCATTATATGCATCGATATGACTTAAGTTTTGGCCAAGCTGGGTTGCCTGGCTCCTGTGCTTACCCCTACGTTCCCGATTGTTCGGCTAGGTGGTAAAGGGAGCACCTCTGCGATTGTTACTGCCGGATCAGCCGGATGTGTACCTCAGACTGGGTGAAGCCGAAAGCTAGAGTTCTTAAGGGAATATTTGGTCGGTGAACTAAAAGATGACCTTTTTTACTTATTTATGCCCCCAGATGATTTTCCTGCGTTTGCAGTTCGGACAAGCACTTTAGGGCATGCCTCCCAGAGAAAGGAACCCCTAACGGAACTATTCTCTCTGGAAGATGTTTCTTACTAACCATGTAATATAACATAACTAGTTGGGCACTTGTCTGATAAAGCACTAATGACCCCTACGCCTGGTCTCCATGCATACCCCGGTTCTTACATAACCGGTAGGGTATTCGGACACACTCCGAACCGTCAGGTCCTGAGGTTGAAGCGAAAAGGTCGGCAACGACAAACGATCTACAATCCGGCTAGAAGGCATTACACATGTCAATTAAAAAATTACATAGTCACTCTGACTGATTGTATTCCTCTTCAATACCATTTAACAGGCTGTCTAACTTAGAGTCCTACTGGGAATACTTTGTGGCCAATTCTACTTGGCCGTACACTAAGCTTACAGGGATCTCCTTCCCGTCAGGCCCCACAGGTCCAACCTCGGCCATGTGGTTTGGGTCAGACTTTGTGTACCGCGTCTTCACCATGGCCCAGGCCTCCCTAGCGCCTTGTCGGCAGGCCAACATCTTCCACAACTGGAAGCGCCGCCGAGCTCCCTTAAGCTTCTCCGAAAGCTCTCCAAGGCCCTCGGGCATGGAGTGGGAAGGCCATAAGGCTTGGCCAACACCTCGCATCGCCAGCCGAACTCGCTCGTGCAGTTGCGAGAGCTTGGGAAGAAGGTCACCTGTAGAACCGGGATCTCCTCTGCGGGACAACCCATTAGCATACCTACAGACATTACTCTGTTAGTCAACTTCCTCGCCGAACTCTTTTCTTTCAAAGATTCGCTTAAGCACTTACTAAATATGCCGCGTCGAAGCCACCGATTCTCCTTAGTAGAGTCCGACAACTGGCCACGAACATCTTTAAGTTCAACGTCCAGCTTGGTGTTGGCATCCTGAAGATCATTCTTCTCCCGCCTCACCCTTGTCAACATACTCTCACCGGCCTTTAGCCGGCGCAAGAGTTGTTGCCTCTTCGGATCTAGTCCGGCGTCATCTCAATATGATTTGTCAGATAGTACACCCACGCCGCACTTTGCAAGATACTAATCTTTCAAAGTGTATCTTACCAGAGGGGTTCTCTTTGGGATCCCCTGCCGCGGCTAGTGCGGTCTCCAGTTGGGCTTTGCACTCTTCCAGCTCCTGGGACAGTACGGTATTCTTCTCTGTAAGAACATGCATAACAAATGATCCTTAAATCAGTTACCCTAACTGTTTCAAGTCTCGGGGGCTACTGGTATATATATATATTTACCAAAATTTTCTTACCCGTATGTCTTTTACATATTGCTCCGTGGCTCTGGCTAAACCATTTTGAGCGGCACGGATATACGCATCTCCCGAATTGAAGGCATCTAATGCCTCTTGGGAGAAACAAGCGTCACGAAGAACTGTCCGGCGATGCCTGTGGTTCATGGCACTCTCCACCTCAGAATTGTCGGAGGAGCGTCCTTTGTCGGAGGAGCGTCCGGTGCGCGCCTTGTGTTCGCTTCCGCTTCCGGGCCAGGCGTTGGAGCCTGGCTGGTGGAGGCGCGATTGGCAACCTCTCCGGATGTAGTCCGGTGAGGTCTCTTCGTCCTGAAGACAGCACGAACATTAATATGCCCTGAAGGAATAACACCAGGGAAAAAGAGGGTGCGCTATACCTTTGCGCCGGCGTCTTAGTCCGGACTACATTCCTTTTTAACCCACGGGGCCCTGCGGCCCCTCGTTGGCTAGCCGCCGCAGGTTCGGCCTCCCGCCTCGGAAACCTCCCCTGCAAAACACGGTCGTTGTCAGAAAAACTGAAATGCGTGAGAATGGATTCCTTCTCAAGGGGATGAGACTCCGCTCTCTGTTACCTGGGAGGTCAGGATTAACCCTGGGTAATCAGCCGTAATGGCCACCAAGGTATTGTCCTTGCTTAGCTGATAAAACACCCCGTCAATCAGCTCCACCGATATGTCCGGATCCTCTTTGGAGTCCGGATCAAGGGACCGTTCTGGATCCTCGGGCTGTGGGGGACGGCTGTTTATATCCTTTACTTCCTGACGCAGTTCCTGCGTTGAAATCGGAAGACCACATATTTAATCATGGGAATATAAAATGGATGCGCAAGCACAATTGTACACTTACCCAACTCGGAGGGTTGTACATAGAAAATCCGCCCTGCGGGTTGACGCGGAGGAATTCCTCCTCTTCTCCCTTGTACAAAGAGGATATGATCTTTACTAGAGCGGCAGCTAAGGCTGGCCCCTTACGACCGTAACAGGTGGCTTCATCCTCCCCGTTAAAATCCCACATGGGGTGGCCTCTATATTGAAGCGGCTGCACCCCCCGCATAATGCATGTGGCCATGACCTCAATCATGGTTAGTCCGGAATGAGCCAATAGTCTTATCCGACCCATCAGGTGAAGGACGTCCCTGTCGCCTTCTCTCTGAGAGATCCGCGGACGCCAGCTTAGGCGTTTCTTTAAGGGAGCACTGTTGAATTCGGGGATACCGGCCCGGATAGGATCCGACAGCGGGACATCATCTATATAAAACCATTCCGAAGGCCAGTCCTCGGACGCCTTCTTTGGGGTTCCGGATAGATATCCGGTCCCGGCGATACGCCACACTTCGGCTCCGCCCACTTGATATATAGACCCCTCTTGAGAGCGGGGCACCAGGCAGAATAACCTCTTCCACAGCGCGAAATGAGCCTCAACACCCAAGAATAGCTCGCAAAGGGCGACGAAGCCCGCGATATGCAATATAGAGGTGGGCGTGAGATTGTGCAGCTGGAGGCCGTAGAACTCCAGAAGCCACGGAGAAATGGATGAATTGGAAATCCAAGTCCTCTTACTAGATAAGGGACGAGGCACACCCGCTCTCCTTTGGAGGGATTGGGGGTGCTCTCCGCTTGCTCTCCGCCATTATAGGTGGCGAGTCCGGCTCGAACCGGGACCATATAGGCCTGAGGGAGAAATCCTTTGGCCTGGAGCGATACTAGCTCGCTGTGCGGGATGGAGCACCTCTCCCAGTCTCCAGGTTTAGGACTGGAAGGGCGAGAGGAGGAGCTGCGACGGCTGGCCATGTTGGAATGGACCTTTGCTGGAGGCGCTCTGATGATTACTCGCGGAGAGGAGAAGGTGTGGTTTGGATCTGAATCCCAACCCATTAAATAGGCGGCTCGTTTATGCGGCTAGTGGTGTGAATGTAAAAACACCCCGACTTTTCGCATTTGTTTAACACGTGGAAGATGGCCATTATTGGGCGTGGAAGCCAAGGTGCGCTACATTATGAAAATCGGACATTATTTAGCAGGTACACAGAATTTGGAGAAGAAGCCGCCTTGCAATGCCGAAGACAATCTACGCGTCGGACTCATCGTCATTGAAGCCTGGTTCGGGGGCTACTGAGGGAGTCCTGGATTAGGGGGTGTCCGGGTAGCCGGACTATACCTTCACCCGGACTCCAGGACTATGAAGATACAAGATTGAAGACTTTGTCCCGTGTCCGGATGGGACTTTCCTTGGCATGGAAGGCAAGCTTGGCGATGCGGATATTTAGATCTCCTACCATTGTAACCGACTTTGTGTAACCCTAACCCTCTCCGATGTCTATATAAACCGGAGGGTTTTAGTCCGTAGGACAACTTCATCATACAACAATCATACCATAGGCTAGCTTTTAGGGTTTAGCCATCAATATTAATCAAGCAGGACGTAGGGTTTTACCTCCATCAAGAGGGCCCGGACCTGGGTAAAACATCGTGTTCCCTGCCTCCTGTTACCATCCGGCCTAGACGCACAGTTCGGGACCCCCTACCCGAGATCCGCCGGTTTTGACACCGACAACGGTCGCACGGCATGTTCTTAATTACAGCATCAACCTCAGAATCCATGAACGGCAAAGATAAATCTTCCAGACCGTCAACTCTCTGAATTAAATTGGGTAGATCAAAACCCATTTGTATTCCTTTTGTATGGCCCATACGCTGATTGAAATCAGACCAAAACATGCCCGCCAACATTTGGTGATCAGAAACCACCTCACCCGCCGAATTCTTGATTGAAGAAATCGTATCCCTTCGGTATCTTTTAGTGGCCATAGCGTGAATTTTTTTAGAATTTTCCTCCCCAACCTTAATGCTTCTGATCATGCAGCGTTGTTTCCAATAAACATATTGCCAGTGCGGAATATCCTGCAGATGCAACTTAACTATTCGCCTGAAATTGAATTCAGGCCAACTTAATGGCTGGATCTCCTCCATCTCATCAAAGTACAGAATAACTTGGTTACAATCAGAAATTAGTGCCTTAACTGTGGAGAGCTTTAAATGCCATTGTTTTAATGCATGTCTGAGCGCTTTGAACTTAGCGCATATCATTAAAGCAGCTGTAGGTTTACGCGCCGTGCTGCCCCAAACATGTGCAACACACTCATTAAAGCCAGGTAAGTCAACCCAATAATTTTCGAAGCGAAAAACTTTAGCCTTGGGAATGGTCGTGGCAATTGTGACAACACAAAGAACATGATCTGATGTCGATCGCGCAAGAGGCAAGACCAAAATGTTTGGATGATCCGAGGTCCAAGCAACCGAGGTGAAGAACCAGTCAATTTGTTCAAGAAGGGGTTGAGATTGCATATTCGACCAAGTGAATTGCCTTCCCATAATTGGCAGCTCAACAAGACCCAAGTGACCTATGATTTCATTAAACAAAAAATGTCATTGACATTACCACCAGGCAGGTTATGGTTTTCAAGTGACCTCATAAAGTTAAAATCTCCCAAAAGAAGCCATTTGTCATCACAATTAATGTCCAGATTATATAACCACTGCACAAACTCATCACGTGCAGGACTCTGACAAGGGCCATAAACGGTCACTAGCTTCCAAACTTTAGATGTATGTTTGGAAAGAAACTCCACAATAATACCAAAAGGTTTGGCCTCAATTAACTTGCCCTCAAAAAAAGAAGAATTCCAAATAACAACCATACCAGCTGATGCACCGACCGAAGGCACATATGCAAAATTGTCAAAACGGCGAGGACAGAACTTTCTAATGAACCTATGATCAATATGCATGCACTTAGTTTCTTGTAGGCAAACCACTGAACAACCACTTTCATCAATTTTCTGTTTGACAGCAAGCTGTCACGCTTCAGAATTAAGGCCACGCACATTCCAACGTAGAACCTTCCATTCTTTAAACCCAGTGTGATTCATTACAAACCATAAGACGATGCAGAAAAAGTAGACCACACAATGATCCACATAGACCGGCTAAGCAAAGCAAAATGACAGAGTTCGAAACACAAAGACATAAATAACAATAGATGACGTTTAAAGTGGTACGCCATGGACCAGAAAGCAGACATATGCACTCAATCATCAGAACTATTGCTACTGGTAGGTTGAGCCGGATTAGCAACAAGCTTATCCGTAGTGATCTTCTCTGGAGCAATGCGCAAACGAGCCCCAATACACTGAAGGTCAACAATGGCAGTTGGTGGAGGCACAGAAGCATCCTCATCAGACCTAGCCGACTTGGTCTTGCATTTCTTCAGGGTGTGCAGAGACCTGTTCAGACTAGTAGATTTACTGGTGCCACTGCTTGGCAAACGGTAGCCATCCCGTAAGGCACTGAGACGTGCACTGCGATGGACCTCAATCTCTACCAAGGCTGCAGATTTTTTCTTGCGTTCACGTTTCAGAGTGACCCTTGGTGCATCAGTGAACTCAAAAAGGCTCAGTTACAGGTTCAGAAATATCATCAAAACAGAGGGCCCGAGCAACTGGCCTTTTTGCTGGAGAAAGCAGGCGAGTACTGACACTTGAAGAAGCAGGCACAGGTGGCGGAACAAAGCTTAGATCATATCCATTAAAGGAAACATCCCAAGACTTGCTAGAAAGCAAAAGAGACCCAAATCCAGACATGAACATGAGCTTTGGGATTTCAGAAAAGCGGAGGGAGGGCATCATCTTCTGAAATGAGCGCTGCCACAACATTTCTGGAGGCAGGATAGGCCCAAAGACTATGAGCCCCTGTCCAATATGCAGGGGAGGCTGCAAGGGAGCCCCAGGTTGCTGAACAATGACAAAATCATCCGCTGGCATGTTATTGACTGAATCATTTGAAACTTGCAGGACCATGGACTCCTGTGATTGCTCACAACAACTTGATTTTCATCCACCATCTCCTGCTGCACATTGTGTGGCTCATCATGTGGGGCATCCTGGTGATGCGGCTCATGGTTATGCTTTGGTGGAGGTAACTCATCCCAGCTAATTTCAGGAAATTCAGGCATAACCCAGTTATGGTTATGAAACTTCAGGTGTCCAGGGAGAGGATGCGGGTTGCCATCAAAGGGCATAGGGTCCTCATCTGCTGGCAGAATATCAGCAAAGTCTGCAGAAAAGATGTATATCGAATCAGACCAAGAAATGCGGGATCCACCAAAGTCAGCAAACTCCCGATACACAACATCCCGAGGCACTAATGTGGTTGCAGGAAAAGATACATATGCCAGAGTACGAACAAGCAGAGGATCATCCTGGTGCCAGTGATGGAAACGGCCAAAAGTACTGATAGCATCTGAAATAAACTGTGTGCGCCTATAATCCATAGGAATTCCAACAATCATGACCCAGCCCCTTCTAAAACCTTGGATAGCTCTGTAGTTAATACCCTCATCATGCGACACAAATTGAACAAATCTATCGTTGCCAAGATCAAATGGAGGATGATCTACAAGAGCTTGCCTAGCAAATGGGCTATTGAAACGGAAGAGCCCAACTCCTTGAATCCAAGGCTAAGCATCAAGAAAAGCGCGCCCAAGATTGTGAACCACAAAATTACTGACCATATTTTTGAAGATGAGGGTTTCCTCAGGCAGAGGGGCAGGCTCGACAATGGCAATGGCGTAGTCTTCATGCTGTCGATCAGGAGCCACAGCCGGAGAGTAGAAGGTGTGCGGGAGTCGCCGCGGGCCACCATCGATGATCTCGAAACCATGCGGGACGAACGGCACGGGGTCGAGTGCAAAGGTGGCCATTGCTGAATCCTGAGCAAGCTCTGCTGGCGAGAAGAGAGTCTTGGAGGATGGTGGCAAGCTGGGCGGCGACGACGATGGGGCTGGTGGTGCGGTGGGCGGCGGCATAGAGGTAGGTGGCAGAGGCGTGTTGGGCGGTGGCTCTGCGGGCAATGGTGGAAGCGATGGGGTGGCAGGCGAGATAGGACTGGGCACAGACCCCAAGGTGGAAACCGAGGCGGCGGGCAAGTATATCTCCGCTGACCGTTTCGGAGAAACCGAATTGGTTCATGGGACCCACCTGTAAGTTGGGGAAGGCACAGAGTCGAAGCATCCCTTGGCTCTGTGGCCTGATCGAAAGCATTGACGGCATCTGACCTGGTTGGTGCACGAATTGGTGCGGTGCAACATGGATAAACAGTTCTGCCACTTCCAAACGTTGAACAAAATGTCGTCGATAAGATTATTAACCCTAGAAGAATCCCCAGCAGAGTCCATAATCAGTTGAGAATAATTTCCAGGCAAAGAAGTCACCTTATCCAAAAGCGGCACTGATGGTTGGGCCACAACTTGGGCCATAGAAGCCGTGCAGCGAGGCAAATCACCATGTTGGGCCGGAGATCCATGATGGGCCTGAGGTTCCGGTGCAACGCAAACAGGTGACACAACATCCTGCATGCCAGGTGATTGTACATTTTGCGTGTCATGCAACACATTGCGGAAGCCAGTTGGAGCTGTCCCGGAAGTGACGACAGTATTCTTGGCAGGGACATTGATCGTTCTGAAAGAGATGGGTGGCGTCGCCGCCGTCCACTGGAGATTGCTCGCCGGCGGTGATGGCAAGATCACCTTCTCGGAAGGGTTAACTTCATAGCCAGCCTCAGCAATCGTGTCAACAAGGAACTGATCAGCTGGGTATCTATAGCCCTTACAAGTAGGGTACTGATGGAACGTGGCAAAGGAGATTTTCTTCCTTGCCGAAGAACCCGATCTAAGAGAAGACTTTGATGGGGGTTTATGCATAGCAATCAAACCCAAAGTTGCACGCTTTTTAGAGGTACTAACCAGAATCCACTCAGCGTCACATTCCTTTCTCCAGATTACTAACTCACGTCTCCAATTTGGACCACCATTTCCCTAAAGGTGAAAATAACATTTGAAATGCGGGCATGCATACGATCTCAACTTGAGAATGCAAAGGCCAACTTGCTTGAGACAATAAAAGAAAATACCTTGCCCTTGATGAGTTGGACCGACAAATCAATGGCCGATCCACGAATTGCTGATTCCAATGCAGCCGCCACAGAATCCTCATTAAGACGAAAATCATGTCGGCTAAAGGACACAACCATAATGAAATGGCTCATGTCGTCCGAAGGATGGACACATCTCCCACAAGAAATGAAAACCTTATTCGCAAAGATGGAGCCCGGCGAGAAATCAAAACCCGAAGTTGATCCGCCAGAGGAACCCATAGGAGATGGGTATAGCCGTGTAGATCGAAGCCTGTCGGAGAAGATGAGCGGAGAGGATCCACAATTCATAGGCTAGAAGTGTAGATCGCCGAAAAACCTAGGCCGTCTTCTACATGAAAGTTGCTCAGAACGACGAGACAAATCCGGATACGCAGCCCGTTCGTCTGCCACACATCCCTAGCATAGAAAACAAGCAACTTTCCCCCTCCGGTTCATCTGTCCGAAAACGCGAAACACTCAGGATACTTTCCCGGATGTTTCCCCCCTTCGCCGGTATCACGTCCTACCGCGTTAGGTCACACCCGGCACATCTTATTGCCATGTTATGCTTTGTGGTGCTATGTTTGCTTTATATTTACTGTTTCTTCCCCCTCTTCTCTCCGGTAGACCCCGAGACCGATGCTGCCCTTGTGATCGACTATGTCGACGACGACCCCCCTCCTTGCCAGAGCAACCAGGCAAGCCAACTGTTGGGGAACGTTGCAGAAAACAAAAATTTTCCTACGGTTTCACCAAGATCCATCTATGAGTTCATCTAGCAACGAGTGATCGGATTGCATCTACATACCTTTGTAGATCACGCGCGGAAGCGTTCAAAGAACGGGGATGAGGAAGTCGTACTCGACGTGATCCAAATCATCGGAGATCCTAGCGCCGAATGGACGGCACCTCCGTGTTCAACACACGTACGGTCAGCGTGACGTCTCCTCCTTCTTGATCCAGCAAGGGGGGGATGAGAGGTTGATGAAGATCCAGCAGCATGACGGCGTGGTGGTGGATGCAGGGGTCACTGCAGCAGGGCTTTGCCATTCTACTACGAGAGGGAGAGGTGTAGCAGGGGAGAGGGAGGCGCCAAGACTCAAGGGTGCCGCTGCCCCTACCTCCCCCTTTTATATAGGCCCCCTAGGGGGTGCGCCGGCCCTAGGAGATGGGATCTCCTAGGGGGGCGGCGGCCAAGGGGTGGAGTGCCCCCCAAGCCAGGTGGGGCGCCCCCCCACCCTAGGGTTCCCAACCCTAGGCGCATGGGGTGGGCCAAGGGGGGCCCACCAGCCCAATATGGGCTGGTTCCCCTCCCCACTTAGCCCATGGGGCCCTCCGGGATGGGTGGCCCCACCCGGTGGACCCTCGGGACACTTCCGGTGGTCCCAGTACAATACCGGTGACCCCCGAAACTCTCCCGATGGCCGAAACTGCACTTCCTATATATAATTCTTCACCTCCGGACCATTCCGGAACTCCTTGTGACGTCCAGGATCTCATTCGGGACTCCGAAAAACTTTCGGGTTACTGCATATTCATATCTCTACAACCCTAGCGTCACCGAACCTTAAGTGTGTAGACCCTACGGGTTCAGGAGACATGTAGACATGACCGAGATGGCTCTCCGGTCAATAACCAACAGCGGGATCTGGATACCCATGTTGGCTCCCACATGCTCCTCGATGATCTCATCGGATGAACCACGATGTCGAGCATTCAAGCAACCCTGTATACAATTCCCTTTGTCAATCGGTACGTTACTTGCCCGAGATTCGATCGTCAGTATCCCAATACCTCATTCAATCTCGTTACCGGCAAGTCACTTCACTCGTACCGTAATGCATGATCCCGTGACCAGACACTTGGTCACTTTGAGCTCATTATGATGATGCATTACCGAGTGGGCCCAGAGATACCTCTCCGTTATACGGAGTGAAAAATCCCAGTCTTGATCCGTGTCAACCCAACAAACACTTTCGGAGATACCCGTAGTATACCTTTATAGTCACCCAATTACGTTGTGACGTTTGGTACACCCAAAGCACTCCTACGGTATCCGGGAGTTACACGATCTCATGGTCTAAGGAAAAGATACTTGACATTGGAAAAACTCTAGCAAACGAACTATACGATCTTGTGCTATGTTTAGGATTGGGTCTTGTCCATCACATCATTCTCCTAATGATGTGATCAACGAGCTAGTCAACTAGAGGCTTACTAGGGACATGTTGGTGTCTATGTATTCACACATGTATTACGATTTCCGGATAACACAATTATAGCATGAATAAAAGACAATTATCATGAACAAGGAAATATAATAATAATCCTTTTATTATTGCCTCTAGGGCATATTTCCAACAGTCTCCCACTTGCACTAGAGTCAATAATCTAGTTACATTGTGATGAATCGAACACCCATGGAATTCTGGTGTTGATCATGTTTTGCTCTAGGGAGAGGTTTTGTCAACGGATCTGCTACATTCAGGTCCATATGTACTTTACAAATATCTATGTCTCCATCTTGAACATTTTCACGAATGGAGTTGAAGCGACGCTTGATGTGCCTGGTCTTCTTGTGAAACCTGGGCTCCTTGGCAAGTGCAATAGCTCAAGTGTTGTCACAGAAGAGTTTGATCGGCCCCGACGCATTGGGTATGACTCCTAGGTCGGTGATGAACTCCTTCACCCAAATTGCTTCATGTGTTGCCTCCGAGGCTGCCATGTACTCCGCTTCACATGTAGATCCCGCCACGACGCTCTGCTTGCAACTGCACCAGCTTACTGCCCCACCATTCAAAATATACACGTATCCGGTTTGTGACTTAGAGTCATCCAGATCTGTGTCGAAGCTAGCGTCGATGTAACCCTTTACGACGAGCTCTTCGTCACCTCCATAAACGAGAAACATTTCCTTAGTCCTTTTCAGGTACTTCAGGATATTCTTGACCGCTGTCCAGTGTTCCTTGCCGGGATTACTTTGGTACCTACATACCAAACTTACGACAAGGTTTACATCAGGTCTGGTACACAGCATGGCATACATAATAGAACCTATGGCTGAGGCATAGGGGATGACACTCATCTCTTCTATATCTTCTGCCGTGGTCGGACATTGAGCTGAGCTCAATTTCACACCTTGCAACACAGGCAAGAACCCCTTCTTAGACTGATCCATATTGAACTTCTTCAATATCTTATCAAGGTATGTGCTTTGTGAAAGACCTATGAGGCGTCTTGATCTATCTCTATAGATCTTGATGCCTAATATATAAGCAGCTTCTCCAAGGTCCTTCATTGAAAAACTCTAATTCAAGTAGGCCTTAATGCTGTCCAAAAGCTCTATATCATTTCCCATCAAAAGTATGTCATCTACATATAATATGAGAAATGCTACAGAGCTCCCACTCACTTTCTTGTAAACGCAGGCTTCTCCATAAGTCTGCATAAACCCAAACGCTTTGATCATCTCATCAAAGCGAATGTTCCAACTCCGAGATGCTTGCACCAGCCCATAAATCGAGCGTTGGAGCTTGCACACCTTGTCAGCATTCTTAGGATCGACAAAACCTTCCGGTTGCATCATATACAATTCTTCCTTACGGAAACCATTAAGGAATGCCGTTTTGACGTCCATTTGCCATATCTCATAATCATAGAATGCGGCAATTGCTAAGATGATTCGGACGGACTTCAGCTTCGCTACCGGTGAGAAAGTCTCATCGTAGTCAACCCCTTGAACTTGTTGATAACCCTTAATGACAAGCCGAGCTTTAAAGATCCATTTATTTTCTATGGCTTGCCGCTCAACGGGCAAGTCAGTCAAATTCCATACTTCGTTTTCATACATGGATCCTATCTCGGATTTCATGGCTTCCAGCCATTTGTCGGAATCCGGGCCCGCCATCGCTTCTTCATAGTTCGAAGGTTCACTGTTGTCTAACAACATGATTTCCAAGACAGGGTTGCCGTACCATTCTGGTGCGGAACGTGTCCTTGTGGACCTTCGAATTTCAGTAGGAGCTTGATCAGAAGTATCTTGATCATCATCATTAACTTCCTCTCTAATTGGTGCAGGCACCACAGGAACATTTTCCTGAGTTGCGCCACTTTCCGGTTCAAGAGGTAATACTTCATCAAGTTCTACTTTCCTCCCACTTACTTCTTTCGACAGAAACTCCTTCTCTAGAAAGGATCCATTCTTGGCAACAAAGATCTTGCCTTCGGATCTGAGGTAGAAGGTATACCCAATAGTTTCTTTAGGGTATCCTACGAAGACGCATTTTTCCGACTTGGGTTCGAGCTTTTCAGGTTGAAGTTTCTTGACATAAGCATCGCATCCCCAAACTTTTAGAAACGACAGCTTAGGTTTCTTTCCAAACCATAACTCATACGGTGTCGTCTCAACGGATTTTGACGGAGCCCTATTTAAAGTGAATGTGGCAGTCTCTAAAGCATAGCCCCAAAAAGATAGCGGTAAATCGGTAAGAGACATCATAGATCGCACCATATCTAATAGAGTGCGATTACGATGTTCGGACACACCATTACGCTGAGGTGTTCCAGGCGGCGTGAGTTGTGAAACTATTCCACATTTTCTTAAGTGTGTGCCAAATTCGTGACTCAAGTATTCTCCTCCACGATCTGATCGCAGGAACTTGATTTTCCTGTCACGTTGATTCTCAACCTCACTCTGAAATTCCTTGAACCTTTCAAAGGTCTCAGACTTGTGTTTCATTAAGTAGACATACCCATATCTACTCAAGTCATCAGTGAGGGTGAGAACATAACGATAACCACCGCGAGCCTCAACACTCATTGGACCGCACACATCAGTATGTATGATTTCCAATAAGTTGGTTGCTCGCTCCATTGTTCCTGATAACAGAGTCTTGGTCATTTTACCCATGAGGCATGGTTCGCACGTGTCAAATGATTCATAATCAAGAGACTCTAAAAGTCCATCTGCATGGAGCTTCTTCATGCGATTGACACCTATGTGACCAAGGCGGCAGTGCCACAAGTATGTGGGACTATCATTATCAACCTTACATCTTTTGGTACTCACACTATGAATATGTGTAGCATTACGCTCGAGATTCATTAAGAATAAACCATTCACCATCGGAGCACGACCATAAAACATATCTCTCATATAAATAGAACAACCATTATTCTCGGATTTAAATGAGTAGCCATCTTGTATTAAACGAGATCATGATACAATGTTCATGCTCAAACTTGGCACTAAATAACAATTATTGAGGTTCAAAACTAATCTCGTAGGTAAATGTAGAGGTAGCGTTCCGACGACGATCACATCGACCTTGGAACCATTCCCGACGCGCATCGTCACCTCGTCCTTCGCCAGTCTCCGCTTATTCCATAGCTCCTGCTTTGAGTTACAAATGTGAGCAACTGCACCGGTATCAAATACCCAGGAGCTACTACGAGTACTGGTAAGGTACACATCAATTATATGTATATCACATATACCTTTCGTTTTGCTGGCCTTCTTGTCCGCTAAGTATTTGGGGCAGTTCCGCTTCCAGTGACCACTTTCCTTGCAATAAAAGCACTCAGTCTCGGGCTTGGGTCCATTCTTTGGCTTCTTCCCGGCAGCTTGCTTGCCGGGCGCGGCAACTCCCTTGCCATCCTTCTTGAAGTTCTTCTTACCCTTGCCTTTCTTGAACTTAGTGCTTTTATTCACCATCGACACTTCATGTTCCTTTTTGACTTCTACCTCTGCTGATTTCAGCATTGCAAATACTTCAGGAATGGTCTTTTCCATCCCCTGCATATTGAAGTTCATCACAAAGCTCTTGTAGCTCGGTGGAAGCGACTAAAGGATTCTGTCAATGACCACGTCATCCGGGAGATTAACTCCCAGCTGAGTCAAGCGGTTATGTAACCCAGATATAGTGAGTATGTGCTCACTGACAGAACTGTTTTCCTCCATCTTACAGCTGAAGAACTTGTCGGAGACTTCATATCTCTCGACCCGGGCATGAGCTTGAAAAACCATTTTCAGCTCTTCGAACATCTCATATGCTCCGTGTCTCTCAAAACGCTTTTGGAGCCCTAGTTCTAAGCTGTAAAGCATGCCACACTGAACGAGGGAGTAATCATCGGTACGTGTCTGCCAAGCGTTCATAACGTCTTGTTCTGCAGGGAGAACAGGTGCGTCACCTAGCGGTGCTTGTAGGACATAATCTTTCTTGGCAGCTATGAGGATGATCCTCAGGTTTCGGACCCAGTCCGTATAGTTGCTGCCATCGTCTTTCAGCTTGGTTTTCTCTAGGAATGCGTTGAAGTTGAGGACAACGTTGGCCATTTGATCTACAATACATGTTGTAAAGATTTTAGACTAAGTTCATGATAATTAAGTTCATCTAAATCAAATTATTCAATGAACTCCCACTCAAATAGACATCCCTCCAGTCATCTAAGTATAACATGATCTGAGTTAACTAGGCCGTGTCCGATCATCACGTGAGACAGACTAGTCAACATCGGTGAACATCTTCATGTTGATCGTATCTTCTATACGACTCATGCTCGACCTTTCGGTCTTCTGTGTTTCGAGGCCATGTCTGTACATGCTAGGCTCGTCAAGTCAACCTAAGTGTTTGCATGTGTAAATCTGTCTTACACCCGTTGTATGTGAACGTTGGAATCTATCACACCCGATCATCACGTGGTGCTTCGAAACAACGAACTGTCGCAATGGTGCACAGTTAGGGGGGACACTTTATTGAAATTATTATGAGGGATCACCTTATTTACTACCGTCGTTCTAAGTAAACAAGATGCAAAAACATGATAAACATCACATGCAATCAAATAATAATAGTGACATGATATGGCCAATATCACATAGCTCATTTGATCTCCATCTTGGGGCTCCATGATCATCTTGTCACCGGCATGACACCATGATCTCCATCATCATGATCTCCATCATCGTGTCTCCATGAAGTTGCTCGCCAACTATTACTTCTACTACTATGGCTAACACGTTTAGCAATAAAGTAAAGTAATTTATATGGCGTTTCTCAATGACACGCAGGTCATACAAAAAAAAAGACAACTCCTATGGCTCCTGCCGGTTGTCATACTCATCGACATGCAAGTCGTGATTCCTATTACAATAGCATGAACATCTCATACATCACATATATATCATTCATCATTCATCACAACTTTGGCCATATCACATCACAAAACACTTGCTGCAAAAACAAGTTAGACGTCCTCTAATTGTTGTTGCAAGTTTTACGTGGCTGCAATAGGGTTCTAGCAAGAACGTTTTCTTACCTACGTGAAAGCCACAACGTGATTTGTCAACTTCTATTTACCCTTCATAAGGACCCTTTTCATCGAATCCGCTCCAACTAAAGTGGGCGAGACAGACACCCGCCAGCCACCTTATGCAACTAGTGCATGTTAGTCGGTGGAACCGGTCTCACGTAAGCGTACGTGTAAGGTTGGTCCGGGCCGCTTCATCCCACAATACTGCTGAAGCAAAATAAGACTAGTAGCGGCAAGAAAGTTGACAACATCTACGCCCACAACAAATTGTGTTCTACTCGTGCAAAGAGAACTACGCATAGACCTAGCTCTGATACCACTGTTGGGGAACGTTGCAGAAAACAAAAAATTTCCTACGGTTTCACCAAGATCCATCTATGAGTTCATCTAGCAATGAGTGATCGGATTGCATCTACATACCTTTGTAGATCACGCGCGGAAGTGTTCAAAGAACGAGGATGAGGAAGTCGTACTCGACGTGATCCAAATCACCGGAGATCCTAGCGCCGAACGGACGGCACCTCCGTGTTCAACACACGTACGGTCAGCGTGACGTCTCCTCTTTCTTGATCCAACAAGGGGGGAGGAGAGGTTGATGAAGATCCAGCAGCACGACGGCGTGGTGGTGGATGCAGGGGTCACCGCAGCAGGGCTTCGCTGTTCTACTACGAGAGGGAGAGGTGTAGCAGGGGAGAGGGAGGCGCCAAGACTCAAGGGTGCCGCTGCCCCTCCCTCCCCCCTTTATATAGGCCCCCTAGGGGGTGCGCCGGCCCTAGGAGATGGGATCTCCTAGGGGGGGGGCGGCGGCCAAGGGGTGGAGTGCCCCCCAAGCCAGGTGGGGCGCCCCCACCCTAGGGTTCCCAACCCTAGGCGCATGGGGTGGGCCAAGGGGGGCACACCAGCCCACTATGGGCTGGTTCCACTTCCCACTTAGCCCATGGGGCCCTCCGGGATGGGTGGCCCCACCCGGTGGACCCCCGGGACCCTTCCGGTGGTCCCGGTACAATACCGGTGACCCCGGAAACTCTCCCGATGGCCGAAACTGCACTTCCTATATATAATTCTTCACCTCCGGACCATTCCGGAACTCCTCGTGACGTCCAGGATCTCATCCGGGACTCCGAACAACTTTCGTGTTACTGCATATTCATATCTCTACAACCCTAGCGTCACCGAACCTTAAGTGTGTAGACCCTACGGGTTCGGGAGACATGTAGACATGACCGAGATGGCTCTCCGGTCAATAACCAACAGCGGGATCTGGATACCCATGTTGGCTCCCACATGCTCCTCGATGATCTCATCGGATGAACCACAATGTCGAGGATTCAAGCAACCCCGTATACAATTCCCTTTGTCAATCGGTACGTTACTTGCCCGAGATTCGATCCTCGGTATCCCAATACCTCGTTCAATCTCGTTACCGGCAAGTCACTTTACTCGTTCCGTAATGCATGATTCCGTGACCAGACACTTGGTCACTTTGAGCTCATTATGATGATGCATTACCGAGTGGGCCCAAAGATACCTCTCCGTTATACGGAGTGACAAATCCCAGTCTTGATCCGTGTCAACCCAACAGACACTTTCAGAGATACCCGTAGTATACCTTTATAGTCACCCAGTTACTTTGTGACGTTTGGTACACCCAAAGCACTCCTATGGTATCCGGGAGTTACACGATCTCATGGTCTAAGGAAAAGATACTTGACATTGGAAAAACTCTAGCAAACAAACTATACGATCTTGTGCTATGTTTAGGATTGGGTCTTGTCCATCACATCATTCTCCTAATGATGTGATCTCATTATCAATGACATCCAATGTCCATAGTCAAGAAACCATGACTATGTGTTGATCAACGAGCTAGTCAACTAGAGGCTTACTTGGGACATGTTGGTGTCTATGTATTCACACATGTATTACGATTTCCGGATAACACAATTATAGCATAAATAAAAGACAATTATCATGAACAAGGAACTATAATAATAATCCTTTTATTATTGCCTCTAGGGCATATTTCCAACACAAACCCCCCTTGAGCATTCCGATATCACCCATTTCTTTCCCTCTCATGCTTGCATTAGAACTCCTACTGCTTTCTGTATGATCCTACTCTGATGCATAGCCTGTTTTTGTTACCTGCTTTCATACCTTACCTGCTTATCCTAAACTTCTTAGTATAGGTTGGTTAGTGATCCATCAGTGACCCCCACCTTGTCTCAGTTGCCTCGCTTTATGTTCGGTGACTCGATCAACGTGATCGACGTCCAGGCCCCGACACCGCACATCACCCCCCCTAGTTGTACGACACTACAGAGTTACTATCGAGTGCCGAGGGTGAACCTCATACATCACTCCTGATGAGATCTCTGTAGTGTAGCTATTCGGTCGTGATCATCGAGGGTGATTTCCTCCTTAACCACTTCTGTTACGGCTCTGTCGTGCATACCCTCAAGTGTGAACCTCGAGGGTGGATCCTCTTACGTTCACCTTGATGATAACATCGAGTGGAATTCACCGGGGTGATTCCTCGGGTTTTACCCTTGATGTTAGACACACAGTTACTATGGTTACTATGACTTTGCACTGAGCCATGTTACTAAAGACGGGTCGACCCTGAGAGGTACCCACGTGAGCTTAATAGCGAGTGATGTGGAGTCGGGTTGACCTGGAGGGTGCCCGCGAGATACTTACGAGGCGTGGCCGGGCATTCTTAGCCCTTGCCTCAAGTACTCGAGATGGGGCGACGGGGTCACATCGATTGTCAGTCTCTGCTCGTTACCGCGCGTTCCTAATCCACTATGATTTGGATATTTGATCTGAGGCGCCTCTGGCCTGATAGCACTAACCATCACGTGGGCATAGTATGGGTGTTCTGCGTCGTATACATCGGCCGAAGCTTAATAGACGTCAGCGACTCAGCGGCGCGCGCCGGGTTGGACTGCGTAAGCTCCTACCTTGTTGAAGGAGGTAGCTAGGTCTGCTCACCGGCCGCGTACGCAACGTGCAGGAGTTCCCGGGGAGATGGCCCATGACCCCTGGGGGCATAGGTTTAGTCTGGCATGCTGACCTCTCTATTAAGCCTAGGTCGGGTTGCGGCGTATTGTTTGGCCGAGGCCGGGCATGACCCAGGAAAGTGTATCCGGCTGGAGTTAATCAAGCCTGGTGGGTAAGTTGGTGCACCCCTGCAGGGAAGAAAACATCTATCGATAGTCTGTCCTACGGTAACGGACACTTGGAGTTGTATCCCGATCGATACAACTAGAACTGGGTAGTTGTGATGAGAACTGGATGGTGATGAGAATTGGATTGTGATGATAACCGGATAGTATGGCTCTGGGATTGCTTTCTCGCAGGGAGTCGAGAAAGGATCTCTGACCGAGGTTGATAACACTTATGCTACTTTACTTTATGCTACTCTACTCCCTCTTGTTGCTGCAAGATGGTGGTTTCCAGAAGATGCTAGTCTTCGATAGGCTAGGCTTTCCCCTTCCCTTCTGGCATTCTGCAGTTTAGTCCACAGATACTGTTGGAAATATTCCCTAGAGGCAATAATAAAATCGTTATTATTATATTTCTTTGTTCATGAATTGTCTATTGTTCATGCTATATTTGTGTTATCCGGAAATCGTAATACATGTGTGAATACATAGACCACAACACGTCCCTAGTGAGCCTCTAGTTGACTAGCTCGTTGATCAAAAGATAGTCATGGTTTCCTGACTATGGACATTGGATGTCATTGATAACGGGATCACATCATTAGGAGAATGATGTGATGGACAAGACCCAATCCTAAGCATAGCTCAAAGATCATGTAGTTCGTTTGCTATAGCTTTTCCGAATGTCAAGTATAATTTCCTTAGACCATGAGATTGTGCAACTCCCGGATACCGTAGGAGTGCTTTGGGTGTGCCAAACGTCACAACGTAACTGGGTGACTATAAAGGTACACTACAGGTATCTCTGTAAGTGTCTGTTGGGTTGGCACGAATCGATACTGGGATTTGTCACTCTGTATGACGGAGAGGTATCTCTGGGCCCACTCGGTAATGCATCATCATAATGAGCTCAATGTGACCAAGTGGTTGATCACGGGATCATGCATTACGGTATGAGTAAAGTGACTTTCCGGTAATGAGATTGAACGAGGTATTGGGATACCGATGATCGAGTCTCGGGCAAGTAACATACCGATTGACAAAGGGAATTCTATACAGATTGATTGAATCCTCGACATCATGGTTCATTCGATGAGATCATCGAGGAGCATGTGGGAGCCAACATGGGTATCCAGATCCCGCTGTTGGTTATTGAACGGAGAGTCGTCTCGGTCATGTCTGCGTGTCTCCCGAACCCGTAGGGTCTACACACTTAAGGTTCAGTGACGCAAGGGATGTTGAGATATTAGTATACGGTAACCCGAAAGTTGTTCGGAGTCCCGGATGAGATCCCGGACGTCACGGGGAGTTCCAGAATGGTCCGGAGGTGAAGATTTATATATAGGAAGTCAAGTTTCGGCCATCGGGAAAGTTTCGGGGGTACTCGGTTTTGTACCGGGACCACCGGAAGGGTCCCGGGGGTCCATCGGGTGGGGCTACCTATCCCGGAGGGCCCAATGGTCTTAAGTGGGAGGGGAACCAGCCCCTAGTGGGCTGGTGCGCCCCCCTTGGGCCTCCCTCTGCGCCTGGGGTTGGAAACCCTAGGGGTGGGGGCGCCCCACTTGGCTTGGGGGGCAAGCCACCCCCTTGGCCGCCGCCCCCCTTGGAGATTGGATCTCCTAGGGCCGGCGCCCCCCTAGGGACCCTATATATAGTGGGGGGAGGGAGGGCAGCCGCACCCTAGCCCCTGGCCTCTCCCTCTCCCTCCCGTGACACTCCTCCCTCTCCCTGTGCTTGGCGAAGCCCTGTCGAGATCATCGTTGCTTCCACCACCACGCCGTCGTGCTGCTGGATCTTCATCAACCTATCCTTCCCCCTTGTTGGATCAATTTGGAGGAGACGTCTTCCCAACCGTACGTTTGTTGAACGTGGAGGTGTCGTCTCGGCGCTAGGTCATCAATGACTTGGATCACGACGAGTACGACTCCATCAACCCCGTTCTCTTGAACGCTTCCGCGCGCGATCTACAAGGGTATGTAGATGCACTCCTCTCTCCCTCGTTGCTAGATGACTCCATAGATTGATCTTGGTGATGCGTAGAAAATTTTAAAATTCTGCTATGTTCCCCAACAGATACAACCCATTCCTTTGATACAGATGCATACTTAGTTTAGATCTGATGTAAGTCTTGCGAGTACTTTGGATGAGTACTCACGGTTGCTTTGCTACTTCTTTTCCCCCATACCCAATTGTTGCAACCAGATGACGGATCCCAGGAGCCAGACGACGCCACTGATGACAACTACTACCCGGAGGATGCCTACTACTACGTGAAGACCGCAGACGACTAGGAGTAGTTAGGAGGCTCCCAGACAGGAGGCCTTGCCCGATCGTTGTTGCTTTTGTGCTAGCCTTCTTAAGGCAAACTTGTCTAACTTATGTCCGTACTCAGATAGTGTTGCTTCCGCTGACTCTTGTGTATTCGAGCTTATGTATTTGAGCCCTCGAGGCCCCTGGCTTGTAATATAAAGCTTGTATTATTTTAATTTGTGTCTAGAGTTGTGTTGTGATATCTTCCCGTGAGTCCTTGATCTTGATCGTACACATTTGCATGTATGATTAGTGTACGGTCAAATCGGGGGCGTCACACTTGTGGGCCTGCTAAGTTGACGGGGATAGAGGGCTATGTCAACTTAGTCAATATGAACGATTCTAGCTCCAGTGACCGTCCGATGTCCATCCAACGGCCATAGTGCTTCTTCAACCTCTGGTCTTCTTGCTCCAGCCACCCAAAGCAGTGCCGGTTGTGTCACCTACTCCTGCCTCCCGTGGCCGGCTGTGCTGCCGTAGAGGCCTCACGGCCCCATCACATACTCGCATCCCTGGCCTGTCTATCCCTATACTCACCCACACCTCCTGTTATTTTCCGGCAACGGCAACCGGACCAGTCAACCCTCGTACTCTCCACCGCGTGGGCAGCCACTGTCGTGTCTTCCCCGGCTCCATGTCGTTCCCTTCGTAGGCCTCACCGTCGTTCACCGCCCTGGTGCTCTCGGCGCGGCATGGTCAATGTGGTCAATGATACGTCCATTTTTCATCATGCTTTTATATCGATATTTATTGCATTATGGGCTGTTATTACACATTATGTCACAATACTTATGCCTATTCTCTCTTATTTTACAAGATTTAAATAAAGAGGGAGAATGCCGGCAGCTGGGATTCTGGGCTGGAAAAGGAGCAAATATTAGAGACCTATTCTCCTTAGCTCCAAAAGTCCTGAAACTTCACGGAAGACGTTTTCAGAATATATAAAAAATATTGAGTGCAAGAAGTTCACCAGGGGGGCCACACCCTGCCCACGAGGGGGGGGGGCGCCCTACCCCCTGGGTGCGCGCCCCTACCTCGTGGGCCCCCTGGTGGCCCTCCGATGACCATCTTCTGCTATATGGAGTCTTTCGTTGAGGAAAAAATCAGAAACCATCTTTCCGGACGAGACTCCGCCGCCACGAGGCGGAACCTTGGCGGAATCAATCTAGGGCTCTGGTGGAGCTGTTCTGCCGGGGAAACTTCCCCCCGGGAGGGGGAAATCCTCATCATCGTCATCACCAACGCTCCTCTCACCGGGAGAGGGCAATCTCCATCAACATATTCACCAGCACCATCTCCTCTCAAAACTCTAGTTCATCTCTTGTATCAATTCTTGTCTCCAAGTCCGGGATTGGTACCTGTGGGTTACTAGTAGTGTTAATTACTCCTTGTAGTTGATGCTAGTTGGTTTATTTGGTGGAAGATCATATGTTCAGATCCTATATGCTTATTAATACCCCTATGATTATGAACATGAATATGCTTTGTGAGTAGTTACGTTTGTTCCTAAGGACATGGGAGAAGTCTTGCTATTAGTAGTCATGTGAATTTGGTATTCGTTCGATATTTTGATGAGATGTATGTTGTCTCTCCTCTAGTAGTGTTATGTGAACGTCGACTACATGACACTTCACCATTATTTGGGCCTAGAGGAAGGCATTGGGAAGTAATAAGTAGATGATGGGTTGCTAGAGTGACAAAAGCTTAAACCCTAGTTTATGTGTTGCTTCATAAGGGGATGATTTGGATCCATATGTTTCATGCTATGGTTAGGTTTACCTTAATACTTTTGTTGTAGTTGCGGATGCTTGCAATAGAGGTTAATCATAAGTGGGATGCTTGTCCAAGTAAGGGCAGCACCCAAGCACCGGTCCACCCACATACCAAATTATCAAAGTACCGAACGCGAATCATATGAACGTGATGAAAACTAGCTTGACGATATTCCCATGTGTCCTCGGGAGCGCTTTACATCATATAAGAGTTTGTCCAGGCTTGTCCTTTGCTACAAAAAGGATTGGGCCACCTTGCTGCACTTTATTTACTTTTGTTACTTGTTACTCCTTACAAATTATCCTATCACAAAACTATCTGTTACCTATTATTTCAGTGCTTGCAGAGAATACCTTGCTGAAAACCGCTTATCATTTCCTTCTGCTCCTCGTTGGGTTCGACACTCTTACTTATCGAAAGGACTACGATAGATCCCCTATACTTGTGGGTCATCAAGACTCTTTTCTAGCGCCGTTACCGGGAAGTGAAGCGCCTTTGGTAGGTGGAATTTGGTAAGGAAAAATTTATATAGTGTGCTAAATTTTTTTGTCACTTGTTATTATGGAAAGTAGTCCTCTGAGGGGCTTGTTCGGGGTATCTTCACCCCGACCAGTAGAGCAAAGAGTTGCTCCTCAACCTACTGAACCTACTGAAAATGAAAATGCCTACTTTGGAATTCCTTCGGGTATGATAGAAAAACTGCTAGCTAATCCTTTTGCAAGAGACGGAACAACGCATCTTGATGAGCACCTAATATATGTGGATGAAGTTTGTGGATTATTTAAGCTTGCAGGAGTACCTGGAGATGTTATCAAGAAGAAGGTCTTCCCTTTATCTTTGAAGGAAGATGTATTGACATGGTATAGGCTATGTGATGATACGGGGTCATGGAACTATAAACGATTGAAATTGGAATTTCATCAGAACTTTTATCCTATGCATCTTGTTCATTGTGATCGCAATTATATCTATAATTTTTTGCCTCGCGAAGGAGAAAGTATCGCTCAAGCTTGGGGGAGGCTTAAATCAATGTTATATTCATGCCCCAATCATGAGCTCTCAAGAGAAATTATTATTCAAAATTTATATGCTCGGCTTTCTGATAACAATCGCACCATGCTCGATACTTCTTGTGCTGGCTCTTTTATGACAAAGACTATTGAATTCAAATGGGATTTATTGGAAAGAATTAAATGCAACTCTGAAGATTGGGACCTCGACGAAGGTAAGGAGTCGGGTATGACACCTAAATTTGATTGTGTTAAATCTTTTGTGGATACCGATGTTTTTTGTAAATTTAGCACTAAATATGGACTTGACTCTGAGATAGTAGCTTCCTTCTATGAATTTTTGGCTACTCATGTTGATCTCCCTAGGGAGAAGTGGTTTAAATATCATCCTCACATAGAAGTAAAAGTAGATGCACCTATTAAAGTTGAAGAAAAGACTATCACTTATAATGATCCTATTGTTCCTACTTCTTATGTTGAGAAACCACCTTTCCCTATCAGGATAAAAGATCATGCTAAAGCTTCAACTGTGGATCGTAAAAGCAATATTAGAACATATACACCTCTTGAGCAAATTAAAGTTGAACCTAATATTGCTATTGTTAAAGATCTCTTGTTTGATAATATTGATGCGCATGTTATTCATTTCCATGATGAGACTGCTAGAGTTGCTAAACCTTGTGCTAAAGATAAACCTATATCTTTGGTAGGCATGCCTGTTATTTCTGTTAAAATAGGAGATCATTGTTATCATGGCTTATGTGATATGGGTGCTAGTGATAGTGCAATACCTATTGACTTATACAGAGAAATTATGCATGCCATTGCACCTGCTGAGTTAGAAGATATTGATGTCACGATTAAACTTGCCAATAGAGACACTATTTCACCAATGGGAATTGTTAGAGATGTTGAAGTCTTGTGTGGGAAAACTAAATATCCTGCTGATTTTCTTGTTCTTGGTTCCCCACAAGACAACTTTTGTCCCATTATATTTGGTAGACCCTTCTTGAACACTGTTAATGCTAAGATAGATTGCAAAAAGGATGTTGTTACTATTGGTTTAGGTGATATGTCTCGTGAATTTAATTTCTCTAAATTTCGTAGACAACACCGTGAAGAGGAATTGCCTAGTAAAGATGAAATTATTGGTCTTGCTTCTATTGTCGTACCTCCTAGTGATCCTTTTGAACAATATTTGCTAGACCATGAAAATGATATGTTTATGAATGAACGAAGGGAAATAGATGAAGTATTCTTTAAACAGGAACCCATCCTGAAACACAATTTGCCTGTTGAAATCCTAGGGGATCCTCCTCCACCCAAGGGTGATCCCGTGTTTGAGCTTAAACCGTTACCTGATACTCTTAAATATGTTTATCTTGATGAGAAAAAGATATATCCTGTTATTATTAGTGCTAACCTTTCAGAGCATGAAGAAGAGAGATTATTGAAAACTCTGAAGAAGCACTATGCTGCTATTGGATATACTCTTGATGATCTTAAGGGCATTAGTCCCACTCTGTGTCAACACAAAATAAATTTGGAGGAAGATGCCAAACCAGTTCGTGATCATCAACGACGGCTGAATCCTAAGATGAAGGAAGTGGTAAGAAAGGAAATACTAAAGCTTCTTGAGGCAGGTATAATATATCCCGTTGCTGATAGTCAGTGGGTAAGTCCTGTCCATTGTGTCCCTAAGAAGGGAGGTATTACTATTGTTCCTAATGATAAAGATGAGTTGATCCCGCAAAGAATTATTACAGGTTATAGGATGGTAATTGATTTCCGCAAATTAAATAAAGCTACTAAAAAAGATCATTACCCCTTACCTTCTATCGATCAAATGCTAGAAAGATTATCCAAACATACACATTTTTGCTTTCTAGATGGTTATTCTGGTTTCTCTTGAATACCTGTGTCAGCCAATGATCAATCAAAGACTACTTTTACTTGCCCTTTTGGTACTTTTGCTTATAGACGTATGCCTTTTGGTTTATGTAATGCACCTGCTACCTTACAAAGATGCATGATGGCTATATTCTCTGACTTTTGTGAATTTGTTTTGAGGTTTCCATGGACAATTTTTCCGTCTATGGATCCTCTTTTGATGATTGCTTAAGCAAACTTGACCGGGTTTTGCAGAGATGTGAAGAAACTAATCTTGTCTTGAATTGGGAAAAGTGCCACTTTATGGTTAATGAAGGTATTGTCTTGGGGCATAAAGTTTCTGAAAGAGGTATTGAAGTTGATAAAGCCAAGGTTGATGCTATTGAAAAGATGCCATGTCCCAAGGACATCAAAGGTATAAGAAGTTTCCTTGGTCACGCCGGTTTTTATAGGAGGTTCATTAAGGACTTCTCCAAAATTTCTCGGCCTCTGACTAATTTATTACAAAAAGATATACCATTTGTTTTTTATGATGATTGCGTAGAAGCATTTGAAATACTTAAGAAAGCATTAATCTCTGCACCTATTGTTCTGCCACCTGATTGGAATTTACCCTTTGAAATTATGTGTGATGCTAGTGATTATGCTATAGGTGATGTTCTAGGGCAAGGAGTTGATAAGAAACTAAATGTTATTCAATATGCTAGTAAAACTCTAGACAATGCTCAGAGAAATTATGCTACTACTGAAAAAGAATTCTTAGCAGTTGTATTTGCTTGTGATAAGTTCAGACCTTATATTGTTGATTCTAAAGTAACTATTCACACTGATCATGCTGCTATTAAATAGTTCATGGAAAAGAAAGATGCTAAACCTAGACTTATTAGATGGGTTCTCTTGCTACAAGAATTTGATTTGCATATTATTGATAGAAAGGGAGCTGAGAACCCCGTTGCAGATAACTTGTCTAGGTTAGAAAATGTTCTTGATGACCCACTACCTATTGATGATAGCTTTCCTGATGAACAATTAAATGTCATAAATGCTTCTCATACTGCTCCATGGTATGCTAATTATGCTAATTACATTGTTGCTAAATTTATACCACCTAGTTTCACATACCAGCAAAAGAAAAAGTTCTTCTATGATTTGAGACATTACTTTTGGGATGACCCACACCTTTATAAAGAAGGAGTAAATGGTGTTATTAGACATTGTGTACCTGAGCATGAACAGGAACAGATACTACGCAAGTCTCACTCCGAGGCTTACCACACTGGAGATAGAAGTGCACATAAGGTATTACAATCCGGTTTTTATTGGCCTACTCTCTTCAAGGATGCCCGTAAGTTTGTCTTATCTTGTGATGAATGTCAAAGAATTGGTAATATTAGTAGACGTCAAGAAATGCCTATGAATTATTCACTTGTTATTGAACCATTTGATGTTTGGGGCTTTGATTATATGGGACCTTTTCTTGCCTCTAATGGATATACACATATTTTAGTTGCCATTGATTACGTTACTAAGTGGGTAGAAGCTATTCTAACTAGTAGTGCTGATCATAACACTTCTATTAAAATGCTTAAAGAAGTTATTTTTCCAAGATTTGGAGTCCCTAGATATTTAATGACTGATGGTGGTTCACACTTTATTCATGGTGCTTTCCATAAAATGCTTGCTAAATATGATGTTAATCATAGAATTGCATCTCCTTATCACCTGCAGTCTAGTGGTCAAGTAGAATTGAGTAACAGAGAACTCAAAATAATTTTGCAAAAGACTATTAATAGATCTAGAAAGAATTGGTCCAAGAAACTTGATGATGCATTATGGGCCTATAGAACTGCATATAAAAATCCAATGGGTATGTCTCCGTATAAAATAGTCTATGGAAAAGCATGTCACTTACCTCTCGAACTAGAACATAAGGCTTATTGGGCTATTAAAGAGCTCAATTATGATTTCAAACTTGCTGGTGAGAAGAGGTTATTTGATATTAGCTCACTTGATGAATGGAGAACCCAAGCCTGTGAAAATGCCAAATTATTTAAAGAAAAAGTTAAAAGATGGCATGACAAAAGGATACAAAAGTGTTAGTTTAATGAAGGTGACTATGTATTGTTATACAACTCTCATTTAAGATTTTTTGCAGGAAAACTTCTCTCTAAATGGGAAGGTCCTTACGTTATCGAGGAGGTCTATCGTTCTGGTGCCATAAAAATCAACAACTTCGAAGGCACAAATCCGAAGGTGGTGAACGGTCAAAGAATTAAACATTATATCTCAGGTAATCCTATAAATGTTGAAACCAATGTTATTGAAACCGTAACCCCGGAGGAATACATAAGGGACACTTTCTGGAATGTTTCAGACTCCGAAAAGGAATATGTATGTGGTACGGTAAGTAAACCAACTCCAAAACAGTGCTAATGGCAATTTTCTTCCGTTTTGAAATATTTAGAGAAATAGAAAAATAAGAAGCAGTCTGGGAAGGACACGAGGGCCCCATGAGGGTGGAGGGCGCTCCCTACCCTACTAGGCGTGCCCCCCTACCTCGTGGGCACCTCGTGTGCTCTCTGGACTCCGTTTTCTTACATGTTACGTATTTTGGTCGGTAAAAATTCATTATATAATCTCCCGGAGGTTTTGACTCCCATATCACGCAAAAATCTCCTGTCTTTGCTTCGAGCTGTTTTTCTGATAGATCCAGGTCGTCATGTCGTCTTGAAGTGCCCCCAAGGACCAGTTCTTCGAGAAGGTCATCAACCCTTACCTCGCGGAGGTGCTACAACACCCTCAAAACATTGAGATGCGTGAGGGGTTGTTGCACATCCACGATGTTGAGGGACCAAGGAAGACCGGAAGCACAGAGGCAAGGCTTGAGGCATTGGAGCAAGAAGTTTTCAAGTGTCAAGAGATGGTGGAGCGTGGACTCGATTCCAATCACATTATGATCACGGAGTTCACCAATAACCACAAGTTGGATGTCAAGGACATTGGGGAAGCCATCTTCAAGCTTCATGAGAAAATCGAGCACCTCCAAGCCCAGATCTATGACCTGCAAAATCAAAACTGTGAGTGTGAATATAGATTCAAGAGGATGAGTTTGGCTGCAGATTTGAGGTTTCAGGACACTCGATCATCCTTCTATGATGGTGAGCCTATGCCTTGGAAGAAGGACGACAAGCCTACGCCATCAACAAAACCATCACCTTCTTCACCAACAAAGAAGAATTGAGCATCTGGTATGGGCACTCCCCTTGGCAACTACCAAGCTAGGGTGAGTGCACCGGTATCGTATCACCATCACTTTTATCTTTACCATTTTTCTTAGTTCGATCCTTTTGGTAATATCTTGATCTAGTAGAATAAAGTTTTAGTATGATCTAGTTGTGAGTTTTGCTTTATGATCCTTCTATGTAATCGAGTCCGTGAGCTATATATAATAAATATTAGTGTTGATTCAAGGGCTTGATTATTTTGCCATGATATTGAGTGAATAAAAGAAAAAATAAAGAAATAAAAAGAAACAAAGATATCATATGGATCTTCTGGAGAGTAATGAGCTCACATATAAAAAGTATGATGAATAAAAGTTGTTGAGAGTTGACAGACATAGTTTTGATCATCGTTGCAATTAATAGGAAGTAATAAAGAAAGAGAGGTCTTCACATATAAATATACTATCTTGGACATCTTTTATGATTGTGAGCACCCATTAAAATATGACATGCTAAAGAGCTGACATTGGACAAGGAAGACAACGTAATGGGTTATGTTTTCTTACATCTGAGATAAATTATATTGTCATGGATCATCCAACATGGTTGAGCTTGCCTTTCCCCCTTATGCTAGCCAAATTCTTTGCGCCAAGTAGAGATACTACATGTGCTTCCAAACACCCTTAAACCAATTTTGCCATGAGAGTCCACCATATCTACCTATGGATTGAGTAAGATCCTTCAAGTAAGTTGTCATCGATGCAAGCAATAAAAATTTCTCTCTAAATATGTATGATTGATTGGTGTGGAGGAAATAAGCTTTATACGATCATGTGATATGGAAAGATCCTGGTATATATGGCTAATTGGTTGTGAGTTTTCATGAACTATTATTGTTGACATTACCCTTGAGGTAAAACGTTGGGAGTCAAAACTATAAGCCCCTATCTTTCTCTGTGTCCGACTAAAACTCCATACCCATAAGTATTGCGTGAGTGTTAGCAATTGTGGAAGGCTAAATTATAGTTGAGTATGTGGACTTGCTGAAAAGCTCTTATATTGACTCTTTCCTATATTATGACAAATTGCAATTGCTCCAATGACTGAGATTATAGTTTGTTAGTTTTCAATGAAGTTTATGATTCATACTTGAAATTGTGATTGAATTGTTACTCTAGCATAAGAGATCACATGACAAGAATTATATAAGTTGATGTTCTAAGAATGATCATGATGCCCTCATGTCTGTATTTTATTTTTATCGACACCTCTATCTCTAAACATGTGGACATATTTTTCGATTTCAGCTTTCGCTTGAGGACAAGCGAGGTCTAAGCTTGCGGGAGTTGATACATACATTTCGCATCATGCTTTTATATCGATATTTATTGCATTATGGGCTGTTATTACACATTATGTCACAATACTTATGCCTATTCTCTCTTATTTTACAAGGTTTACATAAAGAGGGAAAATGCCGGCAGCTGGGATTCTGGGCTGGAAAAGGAGCAAATATTAGAGACCTATTCTGCACAGCTCCAAAAGTCCTGAAACTTCATGGAAGATGTTTTCAGAATGTATAAAAAATACTAAGAGCAAGAAGTTCACCAGGGGGCCACACCCTGCCCACGAGGGTGGGGGGCGCGCCCTACCCCCTGGGCGCGTCCCCCTACCTCATGGGGCCCCTAGTGGCCCTCCGATGGCCATCTTCTGCTATATGGAGTCTTTCGATGAGGAAAAAATCAGAAGCCATCTTTCCGGATAAGACTCCGCCGCCACGAGGGGGAACCTTGGCGGAATCAATCTAGGGGCTCTGGTGGAGCTGTTCTGCCGGGGAAACTTCGCTCCGTGAGGGGGAAATCATCGTCATCGTCATCACCAATGCTCCTCTCATCGGGAGAGGGCAATCTCCATAAACATCTTCACCAGCACCATCTCCTCTCAAAACCCTAGTTCATCTCTTGTATCCAATTCTTGTCTCCAAGTCCTGATTGGTACCTGTGGGTTGCTAGTAGTGTTAATTACTCCTTGTAGTTGATGCTAGTTGGTTTATTTAGTGGAAGATCATATGTTCAGATCCTATATGCTTATTAATACCCCTCTGATTATGAACATGAATATGCTTTGTGAGTAGTTACATTTGTTCCTGAGGACATGGGAGAAGTCTTGCTATTAGTAGTCATGTGAATTTGGTATTCGTTTGATATTTTGATGAGATGTATGTTGTCTCTCCTCTAGTGGTGTTATGTGAACGTCGACTACATGATATTTCACCATTATTTGGGCCTAGAGGAAGGCATTGGGAAGTAATAAGTAGATGATGGGTTGGTAGAGTGACAGAAGCTTAAACCCTAGTTTATGCGTTGCTTCGTACGGGGCTGATTTGGATCCATATGTTTCATGCTATGGTTAGGTTTACCTTAATACTTTTGTTGTAGTTGCGGATGCTTGCAATAGAGGTTAATCATAAGTGGGATGCTTGTCCAAGTAAGGGCAGCACCCAAGCACCGGTCCACCCACATACCAAATTATCAAAGTACCGAACGCGAATCATATGAACGTGATGAAAACTAGCTTGACGATATTCCCATGTGTCCTCGGGAGCGCTTTACATCATATAAGAGTTTGTCCAGGCTTGTCCTTTGATACAAAAAGGATTGGGCCACCTTGCTGCACTTTATTTACTTTTGTTACTTGTTACTCGTTACAAATTATCCTATCACAAAACTATCTGTTACCTATTATTTCAGTGCTTGCAGAGAATACCTTGCTGAAAACTGCTTATCATTTCCTTCTGCTCCTCATCGGGTTCGACACTTACTTATCGAAAGGACTACGATAGATCCCCTATACTTGTGGGTCATCATTCAACGAACGACATCCAACGGAAGTGGACTGTACGTGGAGAGGCTGACAGTTGGGTCCACGGCCGCACACAAGGAAATGCCTCCTTATTACGCGCAAAATAATGATTCCTCCACCTAGCATCTGGGACCCGCCGGAAGGGCCTCTGTATTCCGCGAAAAAACGTTCCCGCCACTGATAGGTCGGACTCACCAACTATATCTTCGCACGCAAGGAAGTGCCTACTTATTGCGCACAAAAAATGAATACCCCCCTGCCAGCTGGGACCCACCACAGTGGGAGGCTGATTTGTGGGCCTACTAAGTTGACGGGGATGGAGGGCTTTGTCAACTTAGTCAATATGAACGATTCTAGCTCCAGTGACCGTACGATGTCCATCCAACAGCCTTACTGCTTCTTCAACCTCTAGTCTTCTTGCTCCAACCGCCCAAAGCAGCACCGGTCGTGCCGCCTGCTCCTGCCTCCCGTGGCCGGCTGTGCTGCCGTGGAGGCCTCACCGCCCCCATACTACTCCCACTGCTAGCCAGGCCATCCCTCCACTCACCCACACCCCCTGTTATTCTGCGGCGGCGGCAGCCTCACACCGCAGCCGAACCAGTGAACCCTCGTACTCCTCTCTGCGTGGGCATCCACTACCGCGTCTTCCCCGGCTCTGCGTCGTCCCCTTCCTAGGCCTCACCGTCGTCCACCGCCTTGGTGCTCTCGGCGTGGCGTGGTCAATGTGGTCAATGACCGACTTCCATTGGAAGAGTATTGTACGTGGAGAGGCTGATAGCTGGGTCCACGGCCATAGACCAATTTTTTTGTGATTTTCCAAGTAAGTCGCTTTGTCAGGCCTGTTGGGCTGGAAATCTTTCAAGACGAGGAGAGCTTCATTCGGCTGGCTGAGAAAATGGCCTATCAGTAATGAGAAATGGGTTGTACATTTTTAAAACACATCAAACCGGCAATTAGTTTCAAAATTCTTTTTTTCATTTCGAGATTTTAAATTGCATTGATTTTTATGCATGGACAATTTGTTGGATTTTATATTGATATACATTTATTTTTAAAATCAGTTTGAATATGACTCGAAATTTCAGGATTAAAAAGAGTTCGGACCGCACCAAAATATGCAAAATTTCGTATAATTTTTTAACCGTGGCCACAATATGGGCTGTAATGCTAACAAAAAGAATATGGGCTCCAAAAAAACCTTAAGAATTAGCAAATGGACTGTAATTATTAGAAATAATGGCAGATGGGTTGTATACTGTTTTCCACAGATTTGAGGCTTTCCTAAAACAAGGTTGACGCACAAGTAGTGACTGTTGGATTTCCATCCAACGGCCGTCGTGCTTCTTCAATCTCTGCTCTTCCTGCTCCAGCCGCTCAAACAAGCGCTGGCGGGACTGCCTACTCCCTCCTCCCCGCGGCCGGCTGTGCTGCCGCGCAGGCCTCACCGCCCCACCGTTCTCCCATTGCTGGCCTAGCCATCCCTCTACTCACCCACACCTTCTGTTATTCTTCGGCGACGACAGATGAACCAGTAAACCCTCGTACAGTCGTACTCCCCTCCGCGCGGGAAACAACTACCGAGTCTTCCCTGCTTCCGTGCCGTTCCCTTCCTAGGCCTCGCCGTCGTGCACCGCCCTGGTGCTCTCGGCGCGGCCTAGTCAACGTGGTCAACGACCAACATGCATCTGAAGTGGACTGTACGTGGAGACGCTGACAGCTGGGTCCACGGCCGCACGCAAGGAAATGCCTCCTCATTACGCGCAAAATAATGATTCCTCCACCTGACATCTGGGACCCACCGGAAGGGCCTCCGTATTTCGCGAAAAAAATGTTACCGCCGCTGACAGCTCGGACCCACCAGCTATATCTTCGCACGCAAGGAAGTGCCTCCTTATTACGCACAAAAAAATGAATACTCCCCCTGCTAGCTGGGACCCAGTATAGTGGCAGGCTGACTTGTGGGCCTACTAACTTGACGGGGACGGAGGGCTTTTTCAACTTAGTCAATATGCATGATTCTAGCTCTAGTGACTGTACGATGTCCGTCCAACGGCCGTAGTGCTTCTTCAACCTCTAGTCTTCTTGCTCCAGCCGCCCAAACCAGCGCCGTTCGTGCCTCGTGCTCCTGCCTCCCGTGGCCGGCTGCGATGCGACGGAGGCCTCACCGCCCCCTACTACTCCCACCGCTGGCCAGGCCATCCTTCTACTCACCCACACCCCTGCTATTCTGCGGCGACGGCAGCCTCACACCGCAGTGAACCAGTGAACCATCATACTCCTCTACGCGTGGGCATCCACTGCAGCGTCTTCCCTGACTCCGCGTCGTCCCCTTCCTAGGCCTCGCCGTTGTCCACCGCCTTGGTGCTCTCGGTGCGGTGTGGTCAATGTGGTCAACGACCGACTTCCATCGGAAGAGTACTGTACGTGGAGAGGCTGACAGTTGGGTCCACGGCAGCCGCAAGGAAGTGGATCCTTATTACGCGCAAAATAATTATTCACGTACCTGACAGCGGGGACCCATCAGATGGGCCACCGTATTTCGTGAAAAAAACGTTTCCCCCTGACTATTGGGACCCACCAGCTACATCTTCGCACGCAAGGAAGTGCATCCAGGCAAAAAAATGATTCACCCCCTAACTACTGGGACCCACCAGCTATATCTTCGCACGCAAGGAAGTGCCTGACAGTCAGGACCCACCTGGTCGAAGCATACGTAGCGTTGTCATTCTAGTCGCGAACGTGTACGTACATACTGGTCGATGTAGAGCGCGCACGTGTCGTACTTGAGGCGCGCATGTAGCATGTACACGTACGTACAGCGGCCAGTGTGCAAGAAAGAAAATACAGCCACGTACGTACATACGGGCGGGGTCTTGAACGCCTACTCGCGCATACGTACGGCCAGGGCTCATGTACATGGCTGGGTCGGAACGAAGAAACTGCGTCGTCGTGTTCATGGGGAGGCAACGAAATGCGTTGTGTTCATCGGGAGGCAACGGAACGCGTGGGATCCAACCGGCTTGGATGGAACAGCCGATGGAAACAAGGCCTGGCATACAACAGAACGGAGGAAACGGCCTTGTGTTCGACCGGCCACGTTCGAAATGGGATCCTGTTCATCGGGAGGGGTTTGGCGTACCGCAAAACGGAGGAAACGGACCTCCTACGGTCGAAACGGGGGTCCTGTTGATCGGGAGGGGTGTGGCGTACCGCAAAACGGAGGAAACAGACTTGTGTTGGAGCGCTACGGTCGAAACGGGGGCCCTGTTCATCGGGAGGGGTGTCGCGTACCACAAAACGTGACTCCACGGGATACTGTTCATCTCCATCGTCGACCCCCTCCAGCCTCCACGGGCTACTGTTCATCCACCCTCGACCTCCTCCAGCCTCCACCTATGACTATTCATCCACGGGCTCCTGTTCATCCAGCCTCCACCATGCGCTACACCATCGACTACTATTCAACCAGCCCTCTCCACGGGCTCCTATTCAACCACCCCTCCATGGGCTACTGTTCATCCAGCCCTCCACCGTCTACTATTCATCCTGCCCTCCACGTGGTGGTCCTATTCATTCAGCCCTCCACGGGGTCTTGTTCATCCAACCCCAACCGGCTCGATCGATCGGGATCCTGTTCATCCAGAGGCAACACCACAGGGTCCTGTTCATCCACCCCCACCGGGAACTGTTCATCCACCCCCCCCAGCAACGCTCACTGTTCATCCAGAGGCAACACCACGGGATCCTGTTCATCCACCCCCACCGGGAACTGTTCATCCAAACCCCCTAGCAATGCTCACTACTCATCCAGAGGCAGCATCAATCAGCTTCAGTTAGCAGCAGTAGCCATCGATCGATCGCTCCGGTTCAGTTAACAGCCATCGATCGATCGCTCGGGTTCAGTAACGCGTAGCTTGCGGTGTAATCGCTCGGGTTCAGTTAGAGCCCAACGCCTCGCACCCATGCGCATGCGTGTATGAGAGAAACGCGCATCGCTCGTCCCCGACACACCCACCGTAACCAGGAACACCCCGATATTTTCCTCGCCCTCGCTTCTACCACGGTTTTTTCCAACATGGACAGCCCAAAGAATGTCATGCAGCTGCGTCTCCGGCCCGCCCAGGACGAAAGCCCATTTTCTGTCATGATTTTTTGTCATAGAAGTAGGACCCCACCACATCTATGATGATACCGGGTTTTGTCACAATTATCGTCATAGAAGTGTCATAAGTATGACAGAAAAAAAAATTCGTTTGGTCCAAAATGTCACGGATGTGTCTTTTTTTTACTGTTGTGTGCATGGGGGTCAGAGACCCCATGCACACGGCGTGTCCAGAAACTTACTGAAGAACCTCACAGGACACCGCGACAAAGCACAACTCAACGAGGAATAATGATGGAGGTGTATGAATATAGGAGGCAGTCCCACACGACATTTATTCCACAATGACCCCTCTTGATAGTGCGGTTTTTCCTACGACTCAAAACGAACCAAACGAAAACCTTCAAGTCATTGGTAAACCACGCCTTAATCTTTTTTGAATTTGGGGGGAGGGGGGTCATATAACTCAAATGAAATCTTCATGGAACTAATATCCTGAGATAGACTTTAGCAACCGATATTAGTTCCTCTAATCATATTGTCATCACACCAAAATATACTAAAGTGCCACATGCAGTTTCAACCATACTTGGGCCTAAGGGAAGGCATTGTGGAGTAATAAGTAGATGATGAGTTGCTAGAGTGACAGAAGCTTAAACCCTAGTTTATGTGTTATTCTGTAAGGGGCGATTTGGATTCATATGTTTCATGCTATGGTTAGATTTATCTTAATTTCTCTTTCGTAGTTGCGGATGCTTGTGAGAGGGGGTAATCATAAGTGGGGGCTCCTTCAAGTAAGAACATCACCCAAGCACCGGTCCACCAACATATCAAATTATCAAAGTAGTGAACGTGAATCAAATAAACATGATGAAAGTAACTAGATGAATTATCATGTGTGCTCGAGAACGTTTTTCTTATTATAAGAGAACGTTTCTGCATGTCCTTTGCTCTAATAAGTATTGGGATACCTTGTTGCACCTTTTTTACCGATGCTACTTGTTACTTGTTACGAATTATCTTGTTATCAAACTATCTGTTACCGGTAATTTCAGTGCTTGCAGAGAATACTTACTGAAAACTGCTTGTCATTTTCTTCTGCTCCTCGTTGGGTTCGACACTCTTATTTATTGAAAGGACTACGATTGATCCCCTATACTTGCAGGTCATCAATCAGGTCCCTCGATGAGAGAGAGAGAGAGAGATAGGAGGGAACCATGGGCCAACATAGACAACACTCGGTCATGGTTTCATTGATCTAGAAATTTTGTGCAGCCCACATGCCTCGCATTATAGTGAGGCACCAAAATACGATACCATTGATCTAGTAATTACAAAACTTTGCAGCCATATACATATATAACAAACATTAATGAAAACAAAAACCAACAAACTAAATAACATATATTTGGTCGTGCTAATGTGACCTTGTGTTGGATTCTCGTGATCTGCCACAGTGGGGGTGGGTGGGGAGTCTAGGGATGGAAGGGGGTGATTTTTGGAACCTCACATAGTCAGTGAATAATCAGGGAAAAGCTAAAGTAATTTAGTACATTAATGATATTTTTATTACTAACAATAACTAATCTAGGTGAGAACACGGTGGATTTCTGTATATGAGGAAAAAGGTATTGATGCATTAGATGAGAATACATACAAGACACTACAAGTAGAACCATCTGAAGGCACCGAGTGACTTTCCTCTGAGTCAACTTTTATAGAATTGCTATAGATTTAGTTTTGATGCTATGATTTAAGTAAAGTGCTCAAATTCCACATCACTCGAATGAGCATAAAACAACAACCGCCTAAGTGTTTAGGCATTGTTTGTGTACTACATGGTGTTTGTTGTATTGTTGAAATTCGAATAAACAGAATCGTATAAATTGTTTCATGTTGAGACTAGATAAAATTATTTTGATGTTGTAAATATTAAAGGGTGCATAATTTTGACTTTTGATGTAAATAAACCGTAAGATAAACCTTGTTTTTCATCATGAAATCTATCATAATGCATGCAAAAGACAAAACAAAAGTCGTACTCTAGCTCAAAGCCAGATGTATGACGTGTCGGATAAGTGCTCCAGTAAAAAAGTGAGACACAAATTACGTTGATCTATCGAGCCACATTACACCCCTATATTAAAAGTGCTCCCCAAAAATATTCGAGTGAACACAACCGAATCTCCGCTACGGCTTCCTTGACCTAGGCCAGTGCATAGCGACGGTTTCCACAGCCCACATATCTGTCAAAAGTCCACTTTTGTTTCCTTGATCTAGGCCAGTGCATACCGACGGTTTCCGCAGCCCACAAATCTGTCAAAAGTCCGTTGTAGTTTCCTTGATCTAGGCCAGTCACGCGCATTGACGGTTTCCGCAGCCCTGTCGATAGTCCGTTGCCGTTTCCTTGACCTAGGTCAGTCACGCGTAGCGACGGCTTGTGCAGCCCCCATATCTCGCATGATAATGTGGCGCCGCGAAACTTTCATGCCACCAGATATATATAGATTAATGAAAATAAAACAACTCGACTAAATAAAAAAAGCAATCTGGTTCGTAATAATGTGTTTCCTTATTATGTTTAACACCAAATATCACACATTGGTTGGTTTATTTTTCTATCTAAAAAAGGTTGATTTTTCACTCTACCTCAGCAAAACCAAATCATCATGCGTATAGCATAGAGTAGCCATTGCCCGATATGGAACAACAGAGACCGGATGTTTTTACCGCACACATACATGTGGGCGGCGCGAGGGTAACTCTAACAAACTGCCTTAATCGCTATAATTCGATATGATAAATCACGAGATCAAAAGCATCCAGGTGTCTAGAGTGGGGAGTGAACGGCTCACGTGCCCGGCCTCTTCCTCTTTTTATGCCCCTGCCCCTTCCCCGTTCCTCCTCCCCAAAACCCCTCTCACCACCATCCAGTCTCTCTCCAAATCTTGGGACACAAAGGCCACCGTACTGAAATATAGATTGACAGAGGCGGGGCGGGAACCAGCGAGCGAGCGAGCTCGGCACGGACCCGGTCCGACGAGATGCTCAAGGAGCGGCAGAGGAGCATTGTGCTGCGCCGGAAGTTCAGCGTGGCGTCCATTCCGTCGGCGGCGAGGCGGGTGCGCCAGGTGAGCGGCGACGACAAGAAGGCACGCGCGCGGCCGATCTTTTTTGTGTCGGCTAACACCGTGAAGATGAGCGCTGGAGGCGGCGCCACCCCCTATCTAAAGAGGGACACCTTTGCCGGGCTGTGGATGGCGGCAGCGTTCCTGGCGGCCTGCGGCATCTGCCGCAAACCCCTCGCCGGCGAAGACGCCTACATTTACAGGTACCAGCGTCACTATTTTCCCATTCTTTGTTCGTCGTAGCATGGAAAATGTACGGTAGAATCCTCGTGTTTCGGCCTCGCGTTTCAGTTTTGTCCTTTTCGGTAGCTTCCTTGTGATTTTTGGCTAGGATCCGATCAATCTCTCATGATGCTTTCCGATGTGAATTCCGCGCCGTTCGTTCGTTTTCCACGTCAAGGTTGCACCTGATCCAATCTTCTTATGATGTTGCTGGCAGCTTACGATTTTGTGTTGGTTTCGTGATTCCCCTCGTGTTTTATGTGAGGGGCATATTCAGGATCCGTTTTCACTTATGAAAAGATGGTAATAATTTGTTACCCTCCATGTTTAATTTAGACAAGTACTCCGTACTAATTTGACTAACCTCGTTCACTTGAAAGGTAATGCTGATTCAATGCTAGCTAGTATAAGCAACCCATCGATGCTACTAGTGTAAGCGGTTCATAGCATGAATCTTATGCTCTCCCGTATTTTAGAGGAATGTTCGATGCAAATCTTTTCCCTCAGCATGTTGTTGCCGATACATTTTTGGTTTGCTCTGCCATGCTAATTAATTATTAATACTCCGTATGTATTTGCTAATGAGATATGTACTATTGATCCATGGGGTGCTCATAGCTTTATAATTTGTCCTCTTTTAATTTTGGTCCCTGAATCATGTATGAAATGTCCTGTCTCAAAATATAAAATTATTAGGATGCATTTATATTTTTTTAGGGGGTGGATTTAGATTTAGTTTTCTAGTCAAGAGTCTAAGACACCATATATACTCCCCAAAGCTACGCAATAAATAAAGAACATTAATTGCCCAATCATATGAGTTGTTGTTTGATCCATAAACTTGTCACTCGTTACCATCTAACGCTCGTAGAGTATTTCTTTAATTGTCACAATCTGTCATCAACGAGAAAGAAATAAATAAACACTAAAAATGCATGGTTTCTTCACTGCAATAAAAGAAGGTTAAATTAATTCGTTGGAGATGTTTGTGACATGATGGTCCAATTTCTTTGTCTGTCTTCTGCAGGGGTGAATTTGCATTCTGCAGCAATGAGTGCAGGGAGTTGTACATCAAATGAAAAAGGGCGTGCTCCCTCAGATCCCGCGGAAAGGCCCCATCGAAGAAGTCCAGAAGCAGCGGGGGCTCGTGCGGCGGGCCAGGCTAACCCATTAGATTATACTAGCTCCTATTGATGTGCCATACATATATGTGGTACAATCTCCACCATATTTAAACCGTCCGTCCATGTATACAAGCTACCAGTCTCGAATAATGGTCGGTTACATCCCGTTTTATGAGTCAGTTTTGTCGTTTTGTTGCTGATATGGAGCTACGAGATATTTACCTCCATAGTCTGCAGTATACTCGGCCTAACGAGCAGGACAACCCACCCTCATGCACAATAACCATGTTCTCTGTGTACCAAGTTGAGAGGTCTTGCACCCATACTGTCGACTGCGTAGCTTGGCCTCGACCACCTCCGATCATTGCCTCCCTCCTTGTGGATTGCGTACCCTATTCTAGCCACCCCACACGTTTTTTGAGCATTTCTGGCATAAGATGGATGGCTTCCATGAGGTGGTTGTTGCTGCTTGGGATTCCGAGGAGCCGGATCTGAACTCCTTGTATCGTATCTACTCGCGCCTCAAGTTCATGGCACGCCATCGCCAAAGTTGGAGCACACGCTCCATCGACAATATCTCTCTTCATCTGCTGCGGTGCAAGATAAGAGGCCCCTCTAGCTTGAGGAGGCATGGCTGCGGCGCAAATTGAAGATGGCTTATTTGGGGCTAGCCTCCCTTGAGTGTTCCATCGCTCGATAACGGGTGCACTTCTCATGGCTCCGCGAGGGGGGGTGGAAGGGGACACTATAACTTTGCTTTCTTTGAGATCCATGCGTCTCATCGTAAGCAGAAAAACCATATCTTTCAGATTCGTGTCAGTGATAAGGTCATCTCTGGCAAGGCGGCGATGGCTGAGGCCGCATTCCATCACTTCTCCGACATCGTTGGCTCGCCGAATGCGCGGGAAGTGTCCCTCACTTTTGAGGTGTTTGGACCTTGATACTTGAGAGAACTAACTTTCACGGAAACCAAAAGGTTCTTTGCAATTTCTGATGTAAGAGGGTGACCAGGTTTGCTTGGATATCTTGATTGCATGCACTGGAGATGTAAGAATTGCCCAAAAAGCTTTGGAAGGGCAATATCAGGGCCATTTTAAGAAGCCAACCATCATTCTTGAAGCACTTGTATTCCATGTTCTCTGGATTTGGCATGCTTTCTTTGGCATGCTCGGGTCTCACAATGACATCAATATGTTGCTGCGGTTTCCTCCTTCCAGCTACACTATTAGTGGACATCATTAGAACATGCGCCACCATCGGTAGACGATATATATCCTCCATGGGCTACATTACTTGAGACCATCTCTGAGTCAGTTGGTCAAAAAAGATATCACTTTACCCAAAGACAAGAATGAGCTAAAAAGGATGTGGAGAGGGCTTTTAGAGTGCTCCAATCCCATTTTGCTGTTGTTCATAAATATGGTAAACAATGGGATTTAGAGACCTTGCGGGAGGTGATGACATATTGTGTGATCATACACAACATGATCATGGAGGATGAGGGTGAAGATGTTCCCAGAGATATGAAATTTGAGAGCATGGGTGATCGTATCCAATTTCTACACTGGAAATTGTCTATGTTTGATGAGTTTGTTCATATGCATCATCAAACTTAGGACCGGTCAACTCATAATAAGTTCAAGAAAGGTTTGGTTGAGCATCTATGGGTGATTGAAGGAGACAACTGGAACATATGTGAAAGCTGGATTCAAATTTAAACTATTTATTTGAAAACTTAGTTGGATTGTAATATTTAAATTATAATATTAATCTCACATTTGAATATTTTGAAGGAAATATGCCCAAGAGGCAATAATAAAGTTATGATTTATTTCCTTATTTCATGATAAATGTTTATTATTCATGCTATAATTGTATTAGCCGGAAACATAATACATGTGTGAATACATAGACAAACATAGTGTCACTAGTATGCCTCTACTTGACTAGCTCATTGATCAAAGATGGTTAAGTTTCCTAACCATAGGCATGAGTTGTCATTTGATCAATGGGATCACATCATTAGGAGAATGATGTGATTGACTTGACCCATTCCGTACCTGCTCCCTTGTTGGAAAGTAGTTCGTCACAGAAACCTATTCCTGTGACACCTACACCAATTAGTGAGGAAGCTAATAATGATGATCATGAAACTTCAGATCAAGTTATTACCGAACCTCATAGGTCAACCAGAGCAAGATCGGCACCAGAGTGGTACGGTAATCCTGTTCTGGATGTCATGTTACTTGACCATGACGAACCTGCAAACTATGAGGAAGCGATGATGAGCCCAGATTCCGCAAAATGGCTTGAGGCCATGAAATCTGAGATGGGATCCATGTATGAGAATAAAGTGTGGACTTTGGTTGACTTGCCCGATGATTGGCAAGCCATCGAGAATAAATGGATCTTCAAGAAGAAGAATACGCTGATGGTAATGTTACTGTCTACAAAGCTCGACTTGTTGCGAAAGGTTTTCGACAAGTTCAAGGAGTTGACTACGATGAGACCTTCTCACCCGTAGCGATGCTTAAGTCCGTCCGAATCATGTTAGCAATTGCCGCATTTTATGATTATGAAATTTGGCAAATGGATGTAAAGACTGCATTCCTGAATGGATTTCTAGAAGGAGAGTTGTATATGATGCAACCTGAAGGTTTTATCGAACCAAAGGGAGCTAACAAAGTGTGCAAGCTCCAGCGATCCATTTATGGACTGGTGCAAGCCTCTCGGATTTGGAATAAACGTTTTGGTAGTGTAATCAAAGCATATGGTTTTATACAGACTTTTGGAGAAGCCTGTATTTACAAGAAAGTGAGTGGGAGCTTTGTAGCATTTCTAATATTATATGTGGATGACATATTGTTGATTGGAAATGATATAGAATTTCTGGATAGCATAAAGGATACTTGAATAAGAGTTTTTCAATGAAAGGCCTCGGTGAAGCTTCTTATATATTGGGCATCAAGATCTATAAAGATAGATCAAGACGCTTAATTGGACTTTCACAAAGCACATACCTTGATAAAGTTTTGAAGAAGTTCAAAATGGATCAAGCTAAGAAAGAGTTCTTGCCTGTATTACAAGGTGTGAAGTTGAGTAAGACTCAATGCCCGACCACTACAGAAGATAGAGAGAAAATGAAAAGTGTTCCCTATGCTTCAGCCATAGGCTCTATCATGTATGCAATGCTGTGTACCAGACCTAATGTGTGCCTTGCCATTATTCTAGAAGGGAGTTACCAAAGTAATCCTGGAGTGGATCATTGGACAGCGGTCAAGAACATCCTGAAGTAGCTGAAAAGGACCAAGGATATGTTTCTCGTTCATGGAGGTGACAAAGAGCTCATTGTAAATGGTTATGTTGATGCAAGCTTTGACACTGATCCGGATGATTCTAAATCGCAAACCGGATATGTGTTTATATTAAACGGTGGAGCTGTCAGTTGGAGCAGTTCTAAACAGAGCGTCATGGCGTGATCTACATGTGAAGCAGAGTACATTGCTGCTTCAGAAGCAGCGAATGAAGGAGTCTGGAAGAAGGAGTTCATATCCGATCTAGGTGTCATACCTAGTGCATCAGGTCCAATGAAAATCTTTTGTGATAATACTGGTGCAATTGCCTTGGCAAATGAATCCAGATTTCACAAGAGAACTAAGCACATCAAGAGACGCTTCAACTCCATCCGAGATCAAGTCTAGGTGGGAGACATAGAGATTTCCAAGATACATACGGATCTAAATGTTGCAAACCCATTGACTAAGCCTCTTCCACGAGCAAAACATGATCAGCACCAAGGCTCCATGGGTGTTAGAATCATTACTGTGTAATCTAGATTATTGACTCTAGTGCAAGTGGGAGACTGAAGGAAATATGCCCTAGAGGCAATAATAAAGTTATTATTTATTTCCTTATTTCATGATAAATGTTTATTATTCATGCTATAATTGTATTAACCGGAAACATAATACATGTGTGAATACATAGACAAACATAGTGTCACTAGTATGCCTCTACTTGACTAGCTCATTGATCAAAGATGGTTAAGTTTCCTAACCATAGACATGAGTTGTCATTTGATCAATGGGATCACATGATTAGGAGAATGATGTGATTGACTTGACCCATTCCGTTAGCTTAGCACTTGATCGTTTTTGTTTACTGCTATTGCTTTCTTCATGACTTATACATGTTCTTATGACTATGAGATTATGCAACTCCCGAATACCGGAGGAACACTTTGTGTGCTACCAAATGTCAAAACGTAATTGGGTGATTATAAAGGTGCTCTACAGGTGTCTCCGATGGTACTTGTTGAGTTGGCATAGATCAAGATTAGGATTTGTCACTCCGATTGTCAGAGAGGTATCTCTGGGCCCTCTCGGTAATGCACATCACTATAAGCCTTGCAAGCAATGCAACTAATGAGTTAGTTGCGGGATAGTGCATTACGGAACGAGTACAGAGACTTGCCGGTAACGAGATTGAACTAGGTGTTGGGATACGGACGATCGAATCTCGGGCAAGTAACATACCGATGACAAAGAGAACAACGTATAGTGTTATGCGGTTTGACCGATAAAGATCTTCGTAGAATATGTAGGAACCAATATGAGCATCCATGTTCCGCTATTGGTTATTGACCGGAGATAGGTCTCGGTCATGTCTACATAGTTCTCGAACCTGTAGGGTCCGCATGCTTAAAGTTCGGTGACGATCAGTTTTATGAGTTTATATGTTTTGATGTACCGAAGGTAGTTCGGAGTCCCGGATATGATCACGGACATGACGAGGAGTCTCAAAATGGTCAAGACATAAAGATTGATATATTGGAAGCCTATATTTGGACATCATAAGAGTTCCAGGTAAAATCAGGATTTTACCGGAGTACCGGAGGGGTTACCGGAACCCCCCGGGGGCTAATGGGCCTTGTTGGGCCATAAGAGAAAGAGAGAGGGGCCGGCCTAGGGCAGGCAGCGCGCCCCCTCCCTCTGGTCCGAATTGGACTAGGAGAGGGAGGTGGCGCCCCCCTTTCCTTCTCTTCCTTCCCCTTCCTTTCCCCCTCCTAGTAGGAGTAGGAAAGGGAGGAATCCTACTCCTACTAGGATGAGGATTCCTCCTCCTGGCGCACCAACAAGGGCCGGCCGGCCTCCCCCTTGCTCCTTTATATATAGGGGCAGGGGCACCTCTAGACACACAAGTTGATCACAAAGATCTCTCCCAGCCGTGTGCGGTGCCCCCCTCCACCATAATCCACCTCGGTCATACTATAGCGGTGTTTAGGTGAAGCCCTGCTGCGGTAGCTTCATCAATATCGTCACCATGCCGTCGTGCTGATGTAACTCTTCCCTGAGCTCTACTGGACCGTGCGTTCGCGAGACGTCACCGAGCTGAACGTGTGCTGAACGCGGAGGTGCCGTACGTTCGGTACTGAGGATCGGTCGATCGTGAAGACGTAAGACTATATCAACCGCATTGTCATAACGCTTCCGCTTAACGGTCTACGAGGATACGTGGACACCAATCTCCCCTCTCGTTGCTATGCATCACCATGATCCTACGTGTGCGTAGGAAATTTTTTGAAATTACTACGTTCCCCAACATATTTTTCACTCATCAGAGATTTGATATGCTGTCATTCTGAGCTCATGGACTTAAAACACAAAGACGGACATTTAGGGGATTTCGAGCATCCGCAGCCAAGCGCCTCAAACGGGTCACAAACGCCCAGGGGGACGGACCGGTCAAAAAAGTTGAACGCCTCAAACTGGACCCAAACTCTAGGGCTATCCGACACCCCTCATATCCAACCCAAATCTGGGGTGGATATGGGGAGGCTCGAGTGCGTCCTCCATGTCAGCCTGACCCACACTGGCCCACCATGACCCCACTCCGTCCCACCAAAAAACCCACCCGAAGCAAACCCTAACTCACTTCATTTTGCTCTGCCCCTCGTCTTTTCTCCTCCCTTTTCCCTATCCATTCCCCTCCTCCTCTCCATCCACCTGTCCAGCTCCAGCAGTGATGGAGGCGGTGGGACTAGTGATGATTGGGACGCCTTCCTCCATGGTGCGGCGGGTGACGAGGAGGATTTGGCCCTCCACCTAGCGTTGAAGCACTTGCGGGTGGACACAAGTGGTAGCTACGGCTATGCTTTGTCCCTAGCCACTCCCTACCATAGTGCCAATGCTGGAGTCGGCTGGTCCCGCACCGCGCAAAGCTCCTTGTGGTGCGCTTGCTCGCGGCCATGGCCCGCCGCCACCCACCTAACCCTCCAACTTCTGCTCCTCAAGGGTACCCATGGGTTTAGTGCCCCGCTTCGTCGGTGCCACCGACACGAACACCTGAATCTGAGGTGCGCGTCGCCCACCGCGAGAGGAAGCGGGCTAGTGAGAGGGCGTCGGCCTCGAAGGCAGTCACACAGTCCTCCCGCCTCTGCCGCCGCTGGATGCTGATGGTTCCCGATGACGACGAGTGGCTCCTCCATGGGTCTACCGCTGCTCGCTTATGACAATGGAGACGGATGCCCGCCGGCTCCGTCGGAAAAACCCGATGTGTCACATCCCTAGTTCTGGTATGCTCAAGGCTAGCTAGTCATGTGTGCATCATGTTTAAATTCCATTTAAATTTGAAATGGGGATTTGTGAAACCCTCAGAAATTATTTCTGGAAATAACCCAGATAAAAATTGCTCCAAAAGGGTCCAAGAAAATGTTCATGTTGCTCTCTGAAAATATTGGTCAGATTTAAAATTCTAACAAATATTTTCAGGAGCTCATAAATATTTATTTTGGCCATTTGGAATTAAGGCATAATTATTTGCTTCGGATATTTTTTTATATATATAATATATGTCCTAAAATTCTGTAAATTGATGGGGAGTTTTGGAGCAATCCAAATAGTTCCTACAAAAATTGACAGAAGAAAATAAACTGGTTTAGTATTTTACTAAATCAGAAACAAATGTCAGAAAATTAGAAAACAGAAACAAAACAGGAAAAAAGGGAGAAGGAGCTTACCTGGGCCAACTAACCTGGCAGCCCATCTGCCCAGACCCAGCAGGCTGGCCCAGCCCACCTCCTACCGACACCAGTCGTCGTCCTCCTGGCGCCAGGAGGACGAGAGGCACGCGCACGCCGCCCGCGCGCATGGGGCCACGCCACCAGCTCGCCTGCATGCCTCCCCCCGCCAGCGCGACGCTGTGGTTGACCCTCCGCTTGCCTCTGGACCGCGCCCGCCTCCTCTGTTCGCTTCCCTCCTCTCCCTCGCTCTCTTCCCACGCCTGAAGCGCTCCCGTCGCTGCCGCACGCCGTGGCCGTAGCCACCGCCTCCCCCTCGCCCTCTCTCCATGTCTGCAAGCTCCGCCGCGACTTCCCCTATGCCCTCAACGAGCCAAGCAACCGGGGACGCCCCATGGAGCCGTCACCGCCATCTTCTTCACCCCCGGCCGCCCGAGATCACCG
>NC_041390.1:540487568-540558371 GCF_002162155.2 Triticum dicoccoides
CTTTCTCGAGCTCGATTTCCTTGCCTAGCTAGCTCTACCACAACGGCCGTAGCACCTCGCCGCCGGCCATGTGGCCACCGCAGCCACACCTACGGGCACCTGCAACCGAGCACACCACCGAGGTCAGCACGTCTCTAGGAGACGAACGCGACCAACCCTGGCCCCTGCCGTGCCCTGTAGCTCACTCCCGTCGGAGCCGTGCCCCGGCCGCCGCCCCGAGCTCCGCTCCGGTGAGCTCCGGCCACCCCCGTCCTTCCGTCGCCTCCCCTGGATGCGCGAGAGCCCGGGCTACGCCCCAGTGCTCCCAGCCGCCGCCCCCGTGCCCTGCAGCGTGGACGCCGCCGCGTCCAGAGGTCACCGCCGACGACCCTAGCCGGCCTGACATGCGGGCCCGACCAGCCAGGTGATTAGCTTAAGGCTAATCACCATTTTGCTAACCACCCCTGACATTGACAGTGGGCCCGGCGCCCTCTAATCCTAATTAGACCAAATAAACCCCCTTGTTAACTAATTGAGTCACTAACGTGTGGACCCCACACGTCAGGTTTGACCTGGTCAGCACCGTTGACTCGCTGACATAGTGATGACATCATGCTGACACAGTTATTCTTTTTCTGGAATTATTTTAAAACAGGAAATTCCAAAAAATGTTTAAAACTTCAAAAATTCATATAAATTCAACCGTAGCTCAGATTGAAATAATTTATATATGAAAAATTATTAGAAAAATGCAATCTATCCATCCGTACCAGTTTCATGCATGAAAAACCAAGTCAAAGCTGCTGTATAAGTGAAACACTAAAATGGCTTATATAAAGAGCTTATTTTGGAGATGCATTTGAATCTTTGGTTCAAATGGACTTCATGCAAATGAATGCTAGTTGCATTAGCTCAAATAACATCACAACTTCATGCCATATTCATGCATCATATTGGTGCATATGATTGTGTATTGATTGCCGACACCGTTCCTTCTCGATAGGTCCTGCTCCGAAGATCGATCCAGAGTACCTGTCTGAGGAGCAGTGCCCCCTTGTTGATCTACCAGGCAAGCAAACCCCCTTGTTCATTCCGATACAATCCCCCTCTCTCGCTCCTGCTCTCTTTTATTGCATTAGGACAACAACAATTCAACTGCTACTTTATGTTGCGGTAGTTGAACCCATTCCTCTACATGACCTGTCATTGCCACAGTAAATAGTTGAAACCCACTAGCATGTGTAGGAGTTGACTGAGCCATGTTGTGTTCCTACCATGACATTACTGCTATTGCTTAGAGTTGTGTTAGGTCTGATTCATCGGGAATGGATTGGAGTGTTATGCTATGTTCTAATGCTGAGAGTTAAGCGTGTGAACACGATTTGGTAAAGGTAGCGGTGAGAGGCCATGTAGGAGTACATGGTGGGTTGTCTCATTGGGACCATCCTTAAGAACTGAGTTCTGTGTAAGTTGTCCAATGACTAGCTACTACCACACATTGGGCTCCGGGCGCTCCAAGCTCTCTCGACTTATTAACCACCTCGGTCTCTGTCCAGGAGTTGCAACTAGTTTCTGGTGTTTGTAGGTAGTGCTATTTTTCTCCTGAGTGGCACCCGGCAGGGTGGACTTGGGACAGACTGGGCACCGTGGCCTGGTGTACCGAGTGGCACCCGAATGGTGGGCTCGGGAACCCTGCACACATCGTTTGGGGCCGTGAGCGACACCCCGGCCGGATCTCCTTGCGGATGGAACCCGAATAGGCGATAAACCTAGACTACAGTCTTGTGTGGTTAGCCAGGTCGTGGCCGACACCCTCGCCAGGCTTCCGCTTGAAGGTTGCCGAGATACATGACGTGTACATGGCGGTAAGTGGCGAGAGCGTGTGTGAAGACGTACACCCCTGCAGGGTTATCATGATCTATTCGAATAGTCGTGTCCTCGGTTATGGACTTCTTGGATGCTTACGTGGTACATAGACAACTTAAAGTGCATACTCTAAAGTGCTCAAGGCAAGTGTGAGTGCTATGGATGGCCTTCCCGTAGTGAGACGGGGATGGATCCATAGTAGTGTATTGATGTGGTGATTAGTGGACTCGTGTGCGCTGCCTCACCTCGAAGAAGTTTCTCGTAGTTGTAGAACAGGATAGCCATTGAGTCAAAGCTGGCTTGCTGCAACTAAACTCCACATTACCTTCTTGATACAAATGCATGTATGATAGGAACTGATGTAAGTCTTGCTGAGTACCTTTGTACTCATGTTGCTTTATTTATGTTTTTGCAGCGGAGACTTCGGTCTTACTAGTTTATGTGGACTTCGACATGTAGCTTGTACCTCAGCTACGATCTTGATCGGATGTTGTAGATAGTCAGGCTCTTCAGCCTTTTTCATTTGTAGTTGTCTGTACTCAGACATGTAGTGCTTCTGCTTGTTGCTTGTATGCTCTGAATGATGGGTCATGAGATCCCTGTTTGTATTAATGCTATGTGGCCCTTCTGGGCCTTTATCTATATGAGTTTGCATTATGTTGTGATGCCATGTTGTACAGCACATACTTGCATGTTATGCGTACGTGTAATGTGTATTGCTATGTGTGGGATCCGACAATCTAGTTGTTTATCCTTGTCAGCCTCTCTTATGGGGAAATGTAGTCTAGTGCCTCCTTGAGCCATAGTAGTCCGCTACAGCCCGGTTCACCGGGGTCCTGCTAGCCCAGCACTACTGTTCAGGACACTTGACTGGCCGGCATGTGTTTCACTTCGTTCCTGTGTCTGTCCCTTCGGGGAAATGTCATGCGGTGACATCTGGAGTCCTGCCTAGCCTGCTACATCCCGGGTTACCGGAGTTCTGTTAGCCCAGTGCTACAGCCCGGATTCACACGCTGCTGACCGACATGCTCAAGGTTGATTCATGCATGCCTGTCCCCATGGGTTAGTGCCGCTTTGGGTTCACGACTAGTCATGTCGGCCCGGGTTCTCTGTCATATGGATGCTAGCGACACTATCATATACATGAGCCAAAAGGCGCAAACGGTCCTGGACCATGGTAAGGCGACACCCGTGGGAATACCGTGCATGAGGCCGCAAAGTGATATGAGGTGTTACATGATAGATCGGTGTGACTTAGAATCGGGGTCCCGACAGCTTTGGTATCAGAGCCTGACTGCCTGTAGGATTTCCATGCCAACCTGGTCGAAGTTGAGTCTAGAAATTCTTTAGTTATGTAAGGGAATTAATTGTGGAAGGGAACGTAAGGCTCTTTTTACTCCTTATACCTCATGCCTTTTGATCTGAGTCATCCTATCTTTCCTATGGGGTTAAGGAACTAGGCTTCCTCTTCTGTCTATCAGGATCACGTGTTACTACTCCGTAGTCTCTTAGGATTGGTTGATCAGAGTCATATCCCAGTTCGAGTACTTCCGGTGTAGTCTGTTTAGTAATGTCTCAGAACCTTGAGTGATGATGTTGAGTATGGTACTACCCCATCGTTTGCAGGATGTCTCATTCTGAGCATTTTACTGCCGTTATGCTGCCGGAATTGTCCTAGGAGTTTGAGAGATACTAAATTCCTGTGCTATCTTCTGCATCCTATAGTTGATTCTGAATCCATCCTTGTTTTCCTTGGTTTCGTTCTTCAGGATGTTGCCGGTTAACCGAAGTTCTGTTGCTCGTAGCCGGAACCACGGAGATGGTAGGGATGAGGATCCACCCGACCAGTCTTCGTTGACAGAGTTCATGTTAGAGATGGAGAGGAACAAGCATGAGTCTAACCGCTTGTTAGCACGTATCGAGGAGAACACCGCACCCCAGTGCAAAGAGTCAGCGACCATCTATGATTTTGTTGGTTTGAAACCACCTACCTTCCATCATTCCATTGAACCACTCGATGCAGATGACTGGCTCCGTAGTATCACTCACAAGCTGCGTTCTGCGAACGTAGCTGAAGGTGACAAGGTCACCTATGCTGCATATCACCTGGAAGGTCCTGCTAGTCTTTGGTGGCAGAACTATGAGGCTATGCTTCCAGCCGGCTAGATACCGACCTGGAGAGATTTCACTGAGGCTTTTCGCGAGCATCACATTCCTCTAGCTCTCATTGACCGCAAGAGAGAAGAGTTCTGTAGTTTCACCCAGGGTAAGATGGCTGTTGATGCTTACAGTAGAGAGTTTGAGAACCTCGCCCGCTATGCTACAAAAGAAGTGTCCACGGACGCCAAGAAGCAGGCTAGGTTCCGGAAGGGTCTCAACCCCAAGTTGCCTCGTGATCTCCACTTGCACCATTGCAATACATTCCAGGCTCTTGTGAACAAGGCCATTAACGCAAAGATAGCTCAGCTCACCTATGAGGAGTCTCGTAAGCACACCCGTGATTTGGGTTCTTCCTCCAGTTCTAGTTCGCAGAAGCGCCGGATTTGGATTCCGAACTCCGCTCTTCCACCCGGTTATACACCGAGGCCATCTTGTGTGGCGCCTCACCCAGTTCAGCAGTATGCTCCACCCAAGCCTATTGGTAGACCGCTTGTCAATGCGGGTCCACATCCTACTTCAGGGACATGCTTCACATGCGGAGAGCCAGGACACAATGCACGTGACTGCTCTCAAGCCAGTTATGCTCCACCCCAGCCCGAGAAGCCTATTGGCCGTGGTAAGCCACCATGCAAGATGATCAGTGTCAAGTCAGCTCCCACTGAACGTGGATGTGTGCATCACGTCTCGGCTAAAGACGCTCATGATGATCCGGATGTCGTTCTTGGTACACTCCTTGTCAACTGTCATCCAGCTTCAGTTCTATTTGATACTGGAGCATCTCACTCCTTCATCTCTCAAGGCTATGCTCATTTGCACGACATGTCATTTTGTGATATGCCAACTCCGCTTGAAATCCAAACTCTGGGGTCTAGATGGCAAACTACCAGAATAAGCCATGGTAATGAAATCCTTGTTGACAGACTTGTATTCCTTGCATCACTTATAGCCCTCAAGTCTACAGATATTAACATCATCTTGGGTATGGACTGGATGAAAGCTCATTATGCCAAGATTGATTGTTTCACCAAGTCTGTTCAGCTTACACACCCATCTGGCAAGATAGTCACTGTCTCTACTAGAGTTGCAAAGCGTCAACTCTATTCTCTTAACGCCAGCCCTCTCCCAGACCTTGAAGATATCCCGGTAGTCCGTGACTTTCTGGATGTCTTTCCAGAGGAACTGCCAGGCATTCCACCTGACAGAGATGTAGAGTTTGTCATAGATCTTATCCCAGGAACCGCCCCAATTTCTAGGAGACCTTACAAGATGGCACCCTTAGAACTAGCCGAGCTTAAGAAACAACTCGATGAGTCCTTGCAAAAGGGTTTCATCCGTCCTAGTTCTTCTCCTTGGGCTTGCCCCGTTCTTTTGTCAAGAAGAAGGATGGTACGAACCGGATGGTTGTAGATTATCGTCCCGTTAATTTAGTCACGATAAAGAACAAATATCCGCTCCCCAGGATCAATGACCTGTATGATCAGCTCGCTGGATCCTCAGTCTTTTCCAAGATGGATTTGAGGTTAGGCTACCATCAAATCAAGATTAGAAATGGGGACATACCTAAGACGGCTTTCGTCACTCGTTATGGCCAGTACAAGTACACCGTCATGTCCTTTGGTCTAACCAATGCTCCAGCCACATTCTCCCGCTTGATGAACTCGATCTTCATGGAGTACTTAGACAAGTTCGTCGTGGTTTACCTCGATGATATCCTTATTTACTCGAAGAACAAGGAAGAGCATGCCGAACATCTTAGACTTGTGTTAGAGAAACTCAGAGAGCACCGCCTTTATGCCAAGTTCTCCAAGTGCGAATTTTGGTTGCCAGAAGTGACCTACCTGGGCCACGTGATATCTGGTAAGGGCATTGCTGTCAACCTCGAGAGAGTTCAGGCCATTCTTGATTGGACTCCACCTGAAACAGTTAAACAAGTTAGGAGTTTCCTTGGTCTAGCCAGTTATTGCCGCCGCTTTGTTGAAAACTTCTCTAAAGTGGCCAAACCTCTCACGGAACTTCTCAAGAAACATAAAAAGTTTGAGTGGTCCCCATAGTGTGAGTACAGTTTTCAGGAACTGAAAAGATGCCTGACTTCTGCTCCCATACTTGTGCCACCGGATTTCACTAAGGAATTTGTTATCTATTGTGATGCCTCACGACAGGGACTAGGTTGCATTCTTATGCAGGATCTCCATGTGATTGCCTATGCATCTCGACAGTTGCATCCACATGAGGAGAATTATCCTACACATGATCTAGAGCTTGCAGCCGTAGTCTATGCACTTAAGACATGGCGACATTACCTTCTTGGTAAATGTTTCGAGATTTACACCGATCACCAGAGTCTCAAGTATATCTTCACCCAACCAGATTTGAACCTTAGGCAAAGACGTTGGTTGGAGTTGATCTCAGATTACGACTTAGGGATTACCTACACCCCAGGCAAGGGCAATGTCATGGCTGATGCGCTAAGTCGTAAGTCCTATTGCAACAATCTTATGTTACAGCAGGGCCAACCACTTCTCCATGAGGAATTTTGTAAGCTTAACCTTCACATTGCTCCTCATGGATTCCTTTCTACCTTGGTGGCGAAACCTACTCTTGTGGACCAGATCATCTCTGCTCAGAAGCAGGATACGGGAATTTCCCGGATCAAGAGAAACATTAACAAGGGAGTTGGTGGTAGTTTCTCTATAGATGATCGAGGTGTTGTTTTCTTTGAGAATCGCTTGGTGGTTCCCAAGAATCAACATCTGCGACAACTGATCCTTAAGGAGGCTCATGAATCTCCTCTCATGATTCATCCCGGTAGTACTAAGTTGTATCAGGACCTACGCCAGAGGTTCTGGTGGACTAGGATGAAGAGAGAAATCGCTGAGTTCATTGCTAACTGTGACGTTTGTCGTCGCGTTAAGGCAGAACATCAAAGACCTGCTGGCACCCTTCAGCCTTTAGCTATTCCTGAGTGGAAATGGGATAAGGTTGGTATGGACTTCATCACCGGCTTTCCCAGGACCAAGAAAGGGAATAATGCTATCCTCGTAGTCATTGATCATCTTTCCAAAGTGGCTCACTTCCTACCTATTCGAGAGAATATCACCGCTAATCAGCTCGCTGACTTATATATTTCTTGAATAGTTTCACTTCATGGTGTTCCACTAGAGATCAATTCAGACCGTGGTAGTCTTTTCACTTCTCATTTCTGGGAGAGTTTCCAAACTGCCATGGGCACCCATCTTTCCTTCAGTACCGCTTTCCACCCTCAATCAAGTGGTCAGGTGGAAAGGGTCAACCAAATTCTCGAAGACATGCTTAGAGCTTGTGTTATCTCATTCGGTATGGATTGGGAGAAGTGTCTTCCTTTTGCCGAGTTTGCTTATAACAATAGCTACCAATCCAGTCTCAAGAAAGCTCCTTTTGAGATTTTGTATGGACAAAGATGTCGAACACCTTTGAACTGGTCAGAAACCGGTGAAAGACAATTCTTTGGACCGGACATGATCCAGGAGGCAGAAGAGCAAGTTCGCATCATTCGTGAGAATTTGAAAACATCCCAATCTCGTCAAAAGAGCCAGTATGACCGTCGTCATAAGGAAGTGGCTTATGAAGTTGGCGACAAGGCTTACCTTCGGGTTACCCCTTTGAAGGGTACCCATCGATTCGGTATCAAGGGCAAGTTGGCTCCTTGTTACATTGGTCCTTTTCGCATTCTCGCTAAACGAGGAGAGGTTGCCTACCAGTTGGAACTACCCCCACATCTTTCTCGAGTACATGATGTCTTCCACGTCTCTCAACTCAGGCGTTGCTTCTCGGATCCCATCCGTGGAGTGGACCATGAAACGCTTGATCTCCAAGATAACCTCACATATCGAGAGTACCCTGTTCGCGTTCTTGATCAAGCAGGGTGTGTCACTCGACGTCAGAACATCAAATTCTCAAGGTTCAGTGGTCTCATTATTCCGAGAGAGAAGCTACCTGGGAGCGAGAAGATCGTCTTTGATTGGAGTACCCCACCTTCTTTCCGTCGACCCCTGAATCTCGGGACGAGATTCTTTCAAGTGGGGGCGAGTTCACATCCCTAGTTCTGGTATGCTCAAGGCTAGCTAGTCATGTGTGCATCATGTTTAAATTCCATTTAAATTTGAAATGGGGATTTGTGAAACCCTCATAAATTATTTCTGGAAATAACCCAGATAAAAATTGCTCCAAAAGGGTCCAAGAAAATGTTCATGTTGCTCTCTGAAAATATTGGTCAGAGTTAAAATTCTAACAAATATTTTCAGGAGCTCATAAATATTTATTTTGGCCATTTGGAATTAAGGCATAATTATTTGCTTCGGATATATATTATATATATATATATAATATATGTCCAAAAATTATGTAAATTGATGGGGGGTTTTGGAGCAATCCAAATAGTTCCTACAAAAATTGACAGAAGAAAATAAACTGGTTTAGTATTTTACTAAATCAGAAACAAATGTCAGAAAATTAGAAAACAGAAACAAAACAGGAAAAAAGGGAGAAGGAGCTTACCTGGGCCAACTAACCTGGCGGCCCATCTGCCCAGACCCAGCAGGCTGGCCCAACCCACCTCCTGCCGACGCCAGTCATCGTCCTCCTAGCGCCAGGAGGACGAGAGGCACGCGCTCGCGCCCGCGCATGGGCGCCACGCCACCAGCTCGCCTGCCTGCCTCCCCCCGCCAGCGCGATGCCGTGGTTGACCCTCCACTTGCCTCTGCACCGCGCCCGCCTCCTCTATTCGCTTCCCTCCTCTCCCTCGCTCTCTCCCCGCGCTCGAAGCGCTGCCGTCGCCGCCGCACGCCGTGGCCGTAGCCACCGCCTCCCCCTCGCCCTCTCTCAGTGTCTGCAAGCTCCGCCGCGACTTCCCCTACGCCCTCGACGAGCCAAGAAACCGGGGACGCCTCGTGGAGCTGTCACCGCCGCCTTCTTCACCCCCGGCCGCCCGAGATCGCCGGTGCCGCCTCGTCGCCTCCAGAGCCTCCCCCGAGCCGCTGAGCACGCCCACCGAATCGCTGTGAGGTCTACTCCGTTTCCCCCCCTTTCTCAAGCTCGATTTCCTTGCCTAGATAGCTCTACCACCACGGCCATAGCACCTCGCCGCCGGCCATGTCGCCACCGCAGCCACACCTACGGGCACCTGCAACCGAGCACACCACCGTGGTCAGCACGTCTCCAGGAGACGAACGCGACCAACCCCGGCCCCTGCCGTGCCCCGTAGCTCGCTCCCGCTCGGAGCCGTGCCCCGGCCGCCGCCCCGAGCTCCGCTCCGGCGAGCTCCGGCCACCCCGCGTCCTCTCGTCGCCTCCCCTGGATGCGCGAGAGCCCGGGCTACGCCCCGGTGCTCCCAGCTGCCGCCCCCGTGCCCTGCAGCGTGGACGCCGCCGCATCCAGAGGTCACCGCCGACGACCCTAGCCGGCTTGACGTGCGGGCCCGACCAGCCAGGTGATTAGCTTAAGGCTAATCACCATTTTGCTAACCACCCCTGACACTGACAGTGGGCCCGGCGCCCTCTAATCCTAATTAGACCAAATAAACCCCCCTGTTAACTAACTGAGTCACTGACGTGTGGACCCCACACGTCAGGTTTGACCTGGTCAGCGCCGTTGACTCGCTGACGTAGTGATGACGTCATGCTGACACAGTTATTCTTTTTCTAGAATTATTTTTAAACAGGAAATTCCAGAAAATGTTTAAAACTTCAAAAATTCATATAAATTCAACCGTAGCTCAGATTGAAATAATTTATATATGAAAAATTATCAGAAAAATGCAATCTATCCATCTATACCAGTTTCATGCATGAAAAACCAAGTCAAAGATGCTGTATAAGTGAAACACTAAAATGGCTTATATAAAGAGCTTATTTTGGAGATGCATTTGAATCTTTGGTTCAAATGGACTTCATGCAAATGAATGCTAGTTGCATTAGCTCAAATAACATCACATCTTCATGCCATCTTCATGCATCATATTGTTGCATATGATTGTGTATTGATTGCCGACACCGTTCCTTCTCGATAGGTCCTGCTCCGGAGATCGATCCAGAGTACCTGTCTGAGGAGCAGTGCCCCCTTGTTGATCTACCAGGCAAGCAAATCCCCTTGTTCATTCCGATACAACCCGCTCTCTCGCTCCTGCTCTCTTTTATTGCATTAGGACAACAACGATTCAACTGCTACTTTATGTTGCGGTAGTTGAACCCATTCCTCTGCATGACCTGTCATTGCCACAGTAAATAGTTGAAACCCACTAGCATGTGTAGGAGTTGATTGAGCCATGTTGTGTTCCTACCATGCCATGCCTGCTATTGCTTAGAGTTGTGTCAGGTCTGATTCATCGGGAATGGATTGGAGTGTTATGCTATGTTCTGATGCTGAGAGTTAAGCGTGTGAACACGATTTGGTAAAGGTAGCGGTGAGAGGCCATGTAGGAGTACATGGTGGGTTGTCTCATTGGGACCGTCCTTAAGAACTGAGTTTTGTGTAAGTTGTCCAATGACTAGCTACTACCACACATTGGGCTCCGGGCGCTCCAAGCTCTCTCGACTTATTAACCACCTCGGTCTCTGTCCAGGAGTTGCAACTAGTTTCTGGTGTTTGTAGGTAGTGCTATTTTTCTACCGAGTGGCACCCGGCAGGGTGGACTTGGGATAGACTAGGCACCGTGGCCTGGTGTACCGAGTGGCACCCGGATGACGGGCTCGGGAACCCTGCACACATCATTTGGGGCCGTGAGCGACACCCCGGCTGGATCTCCTTGCGGATGGAACCCGAATAGGCGATAAACCTAGACTACAGTCTTGTGTGGTTAGCCAGGTCGTGGCCGACACCCTTGCCAGGCTTCCGCTTGAAGGTTGCCGAGATACATGACGTGTACATGGCGGTAAGTGGCGAGAGCGTGTGTGAAGAAGTACACCCCTGCAGGGTTATCATGATCTATTCGAATAGCTGTGTCCTCAGTTATGGACTTCTTGGATGCTTACGTGGTACATAGACAACTTAAAGTGGATACTCTAAAATGCTCAAGACAAGTGTGAGTGCTATGGATGGCCTTCCCGTAGTGAGACGGGGATGGATCCATAGTAGTGTATTGATGTGGTGATTAGTGGACTCGTGTGCGCTGCCTCACCTCAAAGAAGTTTCTCGTAGTCATAGAACAGGATAGCCACTGAGTCAAAGCTGGCTTGCTGCACCTAAACTCCACATTACCTTCTTGATACAAATGCATGTATGATAGGAACTGATGTAAGTCTTGCTGAGTACCTTTGTACTCATGTTGCTCTATTTATGTTTTTGCAGCGGAGACTTCGGTCTTACTAGTTTACATGGACTTCGACATGTAGCTTGTACCTCAGCTACGATCTTGATCGGATGTTGTAGATAGTCAGGCTCTTTAGCCTTTTCATTTGTAGTTGTCTGTACTCAGACATGTAATGCTTCCGCTTGTTGCTTGTATGCTCTGAATGATGGGTCATGAGATCCCTGTTTGTATTAATGCTATGTGGCCTTTCTAGGCCTTTATCTATATGAGTTTGCGTTATATTGTGATGCCATGTTGTACAGCACATACTTGCATGTTATGCGTACGTGTAACATGTATTGCTATGTGTGGGATCCGACAATCTAGTTGTTTATCCTTGTCAGCCTCTCTTATGGGGAAATGTAGTCTAGTGCCTCCTTGAGCCATAGTAGTCCGCTATAGCCCGGTTCACAGGAGTCCTGCTAGCCCAGCACTACTGTTCAGGACACTTGACTGGCCGGCATGTGTTTCACTTCGTTCCTATGTCTGTCCCTTTGGGGAAATGTCACGCCGTGACATACGGAGTCCTGCATAGCCTGCTACAGCCCGGGTTACCGGAGTTCTGTTAGCCCAGTGCTACAGCCCAGATTCACAGGCTGCTGACCGACATGCTCGAGGTTGATTCATGTATGCCTGTCCCCATGGGTTAGTGCCGCTTTGGGTTCACGACTAGTCATGTCGGCCCGGGTTCTCTGTCATATGGATGCTAGCGACACTATCATATACGTGAGCCAAAAGGCGCAAACGGTCCCGGGCCATGGTAAGGCGACACCTGTGGGAATACCGTGCGTGAGGCCGCAAAGTGATATGAGGTGTTACATGCTAGATCGGTGTGACTTAGAATCGGGGTCCCGACACGATGGCACTTCAGGTAGGACTAGAGCAGTCAGCGTGCGAGGCGTTGGAGGCAATAGCAGAGGTGGCAAGGTCGGCCAAGCTGAAGAGGTAGAAAGACCGCTCCGTTCGAAAGATGGTGGGCTTCATCAACTCCTCCTCGTCCTCCACATCACCGACGACTCTGACTACCCACCTCTTGCCGCCACCGCCTATCGGACGCCTATAGTAGCACTGGTGAACGGAAGGGCAAAGGGCCAGCGAGGACGTGGTGAAGCTCGACACTCTCTCCATGTTTATTTCTGCTTTTAGTAATCTAGTTGAGAACTTGTCCATTGCTACCTCTTGAGCACTACGTTGGAATTCCCCAAAGAGGAGAGGATGATGCAGCAAAGTAGTGTAAGTATTTCCCTTAGTTTTTGAGAACCAAGGTATCAATCCAGTAGGAGGCTACGCGCAAGTCCCTCGTACCTACACAAAAACAATAACTCAACGCAAGCAACGCGCTTAGGGGTTGTCAATCCCTTCAGGGTCACTTACGAAAGTGAGATCTGATAGAGATGATAAATAATATTTTTGGTATTTTTGGTATAGAGATGCAAAGTAAAAAGTAAAAGCAAAGTAAAAGCAAAGCAATAATAAAGTAATGGAGATTGATATGATGAGAAAGAGACCCGGGGCCATAGGTTTCACCAGTGGCTTCTCTCAAGAGCATAAGTATTCTACGGTGGGTGAACAAATTACTGTTGAGCAATTGACAGAATTGAGCATAGTTATGAGAATATCTAGTTATGATCATGTATATAGGCATCACGTCCGAGACAAGTAGACCGACTCCTGCCTGCATCTACTACTATTACTCCACTCATCGACCGCTATCCAGCATGCATCTAGAGTATTAAGTTAAAAGAAGAGTAACGCCTTAAGCAAGATGACATGATGTAGAGGGATAGTTTCATGCAATATGATAAAAAAAACCATCTTGTTATCCTCGATGGCAACAATACAATACGTGCCTTGCTGCCCCTTCTGTCACTAGGAAAGGACACCACAAGATCGAACCCAAAGCTAAGCACTTCTCCCATGGCAAGAAAAACCAATCTAGTACGCCAAACCAAACTGCTAGTTCGAAGAGACTTGCAAAGATAACCAATCATACATAAAAGAATTCAGAGAAGATTCAAATATTATTCAAAGATAGACTGGATCATAAACCCACAATTCATCGGTCTCAACAAACACACCGCAAAAAGAAGATTACATCGAATAGATCTCCACGAGAGAGGGGAGAACATTGTATTGAGATCCAAAAAGAGAGAAGAAGCCATCTAGCTACTAACTATGGACCCGTAGGTCTGAAGTAAACTACTCACACTTCATTGGAGGGGCTTGGATGATGATGTAGAAGCCCTTCGTGATCGATGCCCCCTCCGTTGGAGCTCCGGAACAGGCCCCACGATGGGATCTCGTGGATACAGAAAGTTGCGGCGGTGGAATTAGGTTTTTGGCTCCGTATCTGATCGTTTGGGGGTACGTGGATATATATATATATAGGAGGAAGAAGTACGTCGGTGGAGCAACACAGGGCCCACGAGGGTGGAGGGCGCTCTTGGGGGGGCAGGCGCGCCCCCCTACCTCGTGGCCTCCTATTAATTGGCTTGACGTAGGGTCCAAGTCTCCTGAGTTGTATTCGGTGAGAAAATCACGTTCCCGAAGGTTTCATTCCATTTGGACTCCGTTTGATATTCCTTTTCTTCGAAACCCTAAAACACGCAAAAAACAGCAATTCTGGGTTGGGCCTCCGGTTAATAGGTTAGTCCCAAAAATAATATAAAAGTGGATAATAAAGCCCAATAATGTCCAAAACAGTAGATAATATAGCATGGAGCAATCAAAAATAATAGATACATTGGAGACATATCAAGCATCCCCAAGCTTAATTCCTGCTCGTCCTCGAGTAGGTAAATGATAAAAACAGAATTTTTGATGCGGAGTGCTACTTGGCATAATTTCAATGTAAATCTTCTTAATTGTGGTATGAATATTCAGATTCAAAAGATTCAAGACAAAAGTTCATGTTGACATAAAAATAATAGTACTTCAAGCATACTAACAAAGCAATTATGTCTTCTCAAAGTAACATGGCCAAAGAAAGCTATCCCTAGAAAATCATATAGTCTGGCTATGCTCTATCTTCACCACACAATTTAAATCATGCACAACCCCGATGACAAGCAAAGCAATTGTTTCATACTTTTGACATTTTCAAAACTTTTTCGATCTTCACGCAATACATGAGCGTGAGCCATGGATATAGCACTATATGTGGAATAGAATGGTAGTTGTGGAGAAGACAAAAAGAGGGGAAGATAGTCTCACATCAACTAGGCGTATCAACGAGCTATGGAGATGCCCATCAATAGATATCAATGTGAGTGAGTAGGGATTGCCATGCAATGGATGCACTAGAGCTATAAGTATATGAAAGCTCAACAAAAGAAACTAAGTGGGTGTGCATACAACTCGCTTACTCACGAAGACCTAGGGCATTTTGAGGAAGCCCATCATTGGAATATACAAGCCAAGTTCTATAATGAAAAATTCCCACTAGTAAATGGAAGTGATAGAATGAGAGACTCTCTATCATGAAGATCATGGTGCTACTTTGAAGCACAAGTGTGGTAAAAGGATAGTAACATTGTCCCTTCTCTCTTTTTCTCTCACTTTTTTTGGGCCTTCTCTTTTTTATGGCCTCTTTTTTTCGTCCGGAGTCTCATCACGACTTGTGGGGGAATCATAGTCTCCATCATCCTTTCCTCACTTGGGACAATGCTCTAAAAATAATGATCATCACACTTTTTTTCTTACAACTCAACAATTACAACTCAATACTTAGAACAAAATATGACTCTATATGAATGCCTCGGCGGTGTACCGGGATATGCAATGAATCAAGAGTGACATGTATGAAAGAATTATGAACGGTGGCTTTGCCACAAATACTATGTCAACTACATGATCATGCTAGCAATATGACAATGATGGAGCGTGTCATAATGAACGGTACAGTGGAAAGTTCATGGCAATATATCTCGGAATGGCGATGGAAATGCCATGATAGGTAGGTATGGTGGCTGTTTTGAGGAAGGTATTTGGTGGGTGTATGATACCGGCGAAAAGTGGGCAGTATTAGAGAGGCTAGCAATGGTGGAAGGAAGGAAAGTGTGTATAATCCATGGACTCAACATTGGTCATAAAGAACTCATATACTTATTGCAAAAATCTAGAAGTTATCAAAGCAAAGTATTACGCGCATGCTCCTAGGGGAATAGATTGGTAGGAAAAGACCATCGCTCGTCCCCGACCGCCACTCATAAGGAAGACAATCAATAAATAAATCATGCTCCAACGTCATCACATAACGGTTCACCATACGTGCATGCTACGGGAATCACAAACTTTAACACAAGAATTTCTCAAATTCACAACTACTCAACTAGCATGACTCTAATATCACCATCCTCATATCTCAAAACAATTATCAAGCATCAATTTTTTTTCTTAGTATTCAACGCACTCAAAAGAAAGTTTTACAAATCTTGAATACCAAGCATATTATTATTAAGCAAATTACCATGCTATTAAGACTCTCAAAATAATCTAAGTGAAGCATGAGAGATCAATAGTTTCTATAAAACAAATCCACCACCGTGCTCTAAAAGATATAAGTGAAGCACTAGAGCAAAATTATATAACTCAAAAGATATAAGTGGAGCACATAGAGTATTCTATCAAATTCCAAATTATGTATGGCTCTCTCAAAAGGTGTGTACAGCACGGATGATTGTGATAGACTAAAAATCAAAGACTCAAATCATAAAAGACGCTCCAAGCAAAACACATATCATGTGGTGAATAAAAATATAGCTCCAAGTAAAGTTACCGATAGAAGTAGACGAAAGAGGGGATGCCTTTCGGGGCATCCCCAAGCTTTCGCTTTTAGGTGTCATTAGGTTATATTGGGGGTGCCATGGGAATACCCAAGCTTAGGCTCTTGCCACTCCTTGTTCCATAATCCATCAAATCTTTACCCAAAACTTGAAAACTTCACAACACAAAACTTAAAGCAGAAAATCTTGTGAGCTCCGTTAGCGAAAGAAAACAAAAGACCACTTCAAGGTACTGTAATGAACTCATTCTTTATTTATATGGGTGTCATACCTACTGTATTACAACTTCTATATGGTTTATAAACTATTTTATTAGCCATAGATTCATCAAAATAAGCAAACAACACACGAAAAACAGAATCTGTCAAAAACAGAACAGTCTGTAGTAATCTGTAGCTAGCGCAAGATCTGGAATCCCAAAAATTCTAAAATAAATTTCTGGACGTGAGTAATTTATCTATTAATCATCTGCAAAAATAATTAACTAAATAGCACTCTCCAAATAAAAATGACAGCAGTTCTCGTGAGCGCTAAAGTTTATGTTCTTTACAGCAAGTGCAACAAGACTTTCCCCAAGTCTTCCCAACGGTTCTACTTAGAACAAACACTAATTAAACACAAAAAAACACAATAAAAACATAGGCTAAATAAATTATTTATTGAATAAAAGTAAGGGAAAATATTGGGTTGTCTCCCAACAAGCGCTTTTCTTTAAAGCCTTATAGCTAGGCATACGATTTTAACGATGCTCACAAGAAAGACAAGAATTGAAGCACAAAGAGAGCATCATAAAACATGTGACAATCACATATAAGTCTAACATACTTCCTATTCATAGGCATCTTATAGGCAAACAAATTATCAAGGCAAGCAAAAACTAGCATATGCAAGGAAGCGGAAAGAAACAATAGCAATCTCAACATAACGAGAGGTAATTTAGTAACATGAAAATTTCTACAACCATATTTTCCTCTCTCATAGTAATTACATGTAGAATCATAAGCAAATTAAAGAATATAGCTATCACATAAAATATTCTCAACATGATCCATATGCATGCAAAATTGGCACTTTTCCGAAATAGTGGGATTAACATTAACTAAAGTCATGACCTTTCCAAACGGGCTTTTATCAAAAACTTCATAAGATTGAACATTCTCCAAATATGTGGGATCTGAAGTTGACATTCTTCCAAACCCACTTTCAATACTATTGCAAACATTATAATCAATCTCATATTCATCATGGGGCTTAAATAAATTTTGAATATCATAAGAAGAATCACCCCAATCATGATCATTACAACAAGTAGTAGACATAGCAAAACTAGCATCCCCAAGCTTAGGGTTTTGCATATTATTAGCACAATTGACATCAAGAGAAGTTATAGTAAAATCATTGCAATCATGCTTTTATTCAAAAGATCTATCATGAATCGCTTCATAAAGTAATTCATCACACTTTTCAGATTCACAAATTTCAAGCAAAACTTCATAAAGATAATCTAGTGCACAAAACTCACTAGCAATTTGTTCATCATAATTGGATCTCTTAAAAAGATTAGCAAGTGGATGAGGATCCATAGATCTTAGGTTCTCTGTTTAGTAATAAATAAACAACTATTCCAACCATACGAGCAAACAAGAAACGGGCAAAAAGAGGCAAATAGAGAAAGAGAGGGAGGATAGAGAGAGAGAGAGGGCAAATAAAACGGCAAGGGTGAAGTGGGGGAGAGGAAAACGAGAGGCAAATGGCAAATAATGTAATGCGGGAGATATGAATTGTGATGGGGTACTTGGTATGTTGACTTTTGCGCAGACTCCCCGGCAACGGCGCCAGAAATTCTTGTTGCTACCTCTTGAGCACTGCGTTGGATTTCCCCGAAGAGGAGAGGATGATGCAGCAAAGTAGCGTAAGTATTTCCCTCAGTTTTTGAGAACCAAGGTATCAATCCAGTAGGAGGCTACGTGCAAGTCCCTCGTACCTACACAAAAACAATAGCTCAACGCAACCAACGCGCTTAGGGGTTGTCAATCCCTTCACAGTCACTTACGAAAGTGAGATCTGATAGAGATGATAAATAATATTTTGGTATTTTTGGTATAGAGATGCAAAGTAAAAAGTAAAAGCAAAGTAAAAGCAAAGCAATAATAAAGTGATGGAGATTGATATGATGAGAAAGAGACCCGGGGGCCATAGGTTTCACTAGTGGCTTCTCTCAAGAGCATAAGTATTCTACGGTGGGTGAACAAATTACTGTTGAGCAATTGATAGAATTGAGCATAGTTATGAGAATATCTAGGTATGATCATGTATATAGGCATCACGTCCGAGACAAGTAGACCGACTCCTGCCTGCATCTACTACTATTACTCCACTCATCGACCGCTATCCAGCATGCATCTAGAGTATTAAGTTAAAAACAGAGTAACGCCTTAAGCAAGATGACATGATGTAGAGGGATAGTTTCATGCAATATGATAAAAAAACCATCTTGTTATCCTTGATGGCAACAATACAATACGTGCCTTGCTGCCCCTTCTGTCACTGGGAAAGGACACCGCAAGATCGAACCCAAAGCTAAGCACTTATCCCATGGAAAGAAAAACCAATCTAGTAGGCCAAACCAAACTGATAATTCGAAGAGACTTGCAAAGATAACCAATCATACATAAAAGAATTTAGAGAAGATTCAAATATTATTCATAGATAGACTGGATCTGTCAGGACCCCGACTCGATGTCACATCGATCTAGCTGGTAACACCTCATATCACTTTGCGGCCTCACGCACGGTATCCCCACGGGTGTCGTCTTACCTTTTCCCGGGACCGTTTGCGCCTTTTGGCTCACGTATATGATAGTGTCGCTAGCATCCATATGATAAAGAGCCCGGGCTGACATGACTAGTCGTAAACCCAAAGTGGCACAGACTTACAGGGACAGGCATCCATGACCCAGCTTCGAACGTGTCGGTCATCAGCAAGTGGGTCCGGGCTGTAGCACTGGGCTAGCAGGACTCCGGTAAACCGGGCTGTAGCGGGCTAACAGGACTCCGGTACTCCAAGCATGACATTTCCCCGAAGGGACAGACACAGGAACGAAGAAGGACACATGCCGGCCAGCCTAAGTGTTCCAGAGCAGTAGCAAGCTACCATGGCTCAGCGGTAACACTAGGAGACATTTCCCGGTAAGAGAGGCTACTAAAGATAAACAACTAGATAGTCAGATCCCACACATACCAAGCATTTCAATCATACACACAATATGCTCGATATGTGCAAATACAACGGAGCATCACAACATGACTCTATGACACAAGTACTTTATTTAAGGCTCAGTGAGCCATACATAACATACACAAAGGTACGGGTCTCACGACCCCACATACAAGTCATACAGTCATACAAACCAGCAGCGGAAGTAACTTGTCTGAGTACAGACAACTAGTTAAAAAAAGAGGCTTGGAAAGCCTAGCTATACTACGTGGTCCTTCACAAGCTCAGGGTCACCACCTGGGTCTTTAGCCTACTCGTTGATGTCAACGTCTACATAGAACCCATCAGAAGGGGTTGCAGCGTCTTCTGTAAAAATGTAGATTATAGCAACATGAGTACAAAGGTACTCAGCAAGACTTACATCAGATCCTACATACATGCATAGTATCAAGAAGGGTTGGTGGAGTTATTGCAGCAAGCCAGCTTTGACTCTTGGCTAGGCTAACCTACGATACTCCAACTTGAAATGGTTTTGCGCACACGAGTCCACTACTCACCACTTCAATACACTACCGAGGATCCGCCTCCGTCTTCCTACGGAAGAGCCATCCTCGGCACTCACACTTATCTTGAGGCTTTTAACAGTTTCCATTTACTTGTCTATGAACTGTATAGGCAACCAAGTAGTCCTTTACCGCGGACGCGGCTATTCGAATAGATTATGATAACCCTGCAGGGGTGTACTTCTTCATACATGTTTCCACCACTTAGCGTCTGCACACGACATGTGCTCGGCAGACTTCAAGCGAGAGCCGACGTGGGTGTAGACCACGACCTACCTAAACACTTAAGCCTCTAGTCCAGGTTTATCGCCTATTCAGGTTCCATCCGCAGGGAGTCCGGCCGAGGTTTCCCATACGGCCCCGAACGATGTGAACAGGGTTCCCGAGATACCTAACGGGTATTCGGTACACCCGGCCACGTACCTACCGCATCACAGCCCACCCCTACGGTCAGCGCTGTCCACGGCCTCCAGTAGGCTACAAACACCAGAAACTACTTGCAACTCCTGGACAGAGAGCTAGGGTGAATAAGAAGTCGAGCGGGGTCATATTTCAGGGCCCAATGTATGGTAGTAGCTGATTCTTAAATCACACATACAGATCTCAGTGCTTAAGGTCGGCTTCAATGAAACAACCCACCATGTACTCCTACATGGCCTCTCATCGATACCTTTACCAAATCGTGTTCACCACACCACTCTCATTACCGACATGATCATTTCACTCTAGCCCATCACCCAGATGAACCAGACCTGACACGACTCTAAGCATAGCAGGCATAGCAAGGTAGGGACAACACATACATATGGCTCAATCAACTCCTACACATGCTAGTGAGTTTCATCTAGTTACTGTGGCAATGACAGGTCATGCAGAGGAAATGGGTTCAACTACCGTAGCACACAGCAGTTTGAATCGCGTTGTCTTAATGCAGTAAAAGAGAGCAGGGGCGAGAACATGGGATTGTATCGATATGATCAAATGGTTGGTTGCTTGCCTGATGGTTCGATGCACGGATACGGTTCTTCGTTAGGGTAATCACGGTACTCCTCGGGGACAGAACCTGTCGCAAGGGCATCGATACACAAGCATCACCAAACAATGTGCAACAATATGATGCATGCATGATACATGGCAATATGAGTGTATTGGGCTAATGCAACTAAAACCAGAAGGGTTTGAACAAATTTGAATCAAAGATTCAAATTTCAAATTCAAATATGGCCTTTTAAAGTGCTTTTCCTTGTTCTGCTTAAAACATCAATTTAACTTGTTTGATCATGCATGAAAATAGTACAGATGGATAGATTGGATTTTTCTGATCATTTTTCATATATAATTTGTCCAATTTGGAGTTACAGAATAAAAGTTATGAATTTTTGAAGTTTAAATAATATTCTGGAATTTCCTGATTTAATTTAAATCCAGAAAATCAATTACTGTGTCAGCCTGACGTCAGTGTGACGTCAGCAGGTCAACGGAACTGGTCCAGGTCAAACCTGACAGTGGGTCCCGCATGTCAGGGTGATTATTTTAATTAAAACTTAATTAAAACTAATCCTGTTTAATTAACAGGGCTGGGCCCCACCTGTCATTGACTCAGGGGAGTCAACCAGGGCCCACCCGTGGTCAAAGTTTATGTCGGCTGCCGGCGTTTAGCCGCCGGCGAGCCCGACGCGGCGGCGGAAGTGGTTTTGGTCATTTCGGCCACCAAACGGACCGCGGAGACCACCGGAGTGGAGCTGAGGCCAACCCGCAGCTCTTGGCGGAGCCCGTTGGGGTCGGGGTGGCCGGAGTCGACGGCGGCGAGCTCGGCTGCGGCCGCCGGGGTTCGGTCGTGCACGGGAACGGTGCTGGAGCTCGAAGTCGAGCAAAGCGAGGCGCTAGGGATGCTCTACGGGATCTTGCGAACTCGTTGGACTCGCCGGGGTGACCAAATGGTCACCGGATCTGCGTCGACGGCGAGCTCGGCGACGGCGGAGGTTCGGCCGTGGTGGGGAGGTGGCTACGGTGAGGGAACGAGGGGAAGGAGAGGGGAAAACGGTGGCGTAGCTCACCGCGGTTGCAGTGGGCGTCGAAGCGGGCTCGGGGACGCGCTGGAGACGGCGAATTCGACGGCGACGGTGGTCGGAGCCCGAAGAGGGGAACGGCGACGTGGCGGCGATGCAGGGCTTCCGGGGAGCTATGGAGCGGTGGGGAGGAAGAGGGAGTCGAGGCGGAGCTCCTGAGCTAGTCGGGGGAGCGAGGGGTGGTCGGAGACAGCGGCTAAGGCGAACGGCGGCGACGGTGGTGTTCGGCCGGGCGAGAGAGAGAGCGAGGGAGAGGAGGGGAGAGCCGGGGGAGAGTGAGAGAGAGCAGGGGGAGGGCGTGGCGTCGTCCAGGGACACCGAGGCGAGGAGGGGAGGGCAGGCAGGCAGGGAGAGAGGTGGCGTGGCGCGGTGGCCGTGCGCGCGCGCCGGCCACACTCCCCTCCCTCTGTCGGGGCGAAGACGACAGAGGAGGGAGGTGGGCTGGGCCGGCTGCTGGCTGGGCCGGCCAGCTGGCTGGGCTGCACAGGGAGGAGCCCAGGTAAGCTTCTCCCTTTTAGTTTTTTTTTTCTGTTTTCTAATTTCTGACATTTGTTTTGATTTAAATAATATATTAAATCATTTTTTTAACTTATGCCAATTTTTGCAGGAGCTATATATATTATTCCAGAGCTCTGTTATAATTGGCATAATATTTGGGCATATATTAATATATATAATTAATATATTTCCAATGCAAATATTTATGCATTAATTCCAAATGCCCAAAATAAATGTCCATGATCCACTAAAAATATTGGTTTGATTTTTATCTCTGTCCAATATTTTCAGAGAGCAACATGAGCATTTTCTTGGACCCTTTTGGAGAAATTTTTATTTGGGTCATTTTCATAATGATTCTGAGGGTTTCACAGATCCCCATTTCAAGTTTCTGGTGAAGAGTAAACATGATGCAACACTCTAATGCATGACTAGCTAGGGTGTGACAACTCACCCCCACTCAAAAGAATCTCGTCCCGAGATTTGGGTTCCTCCGGGAAGAAGGCGGGATACTTGAGTCGAAGACGATCCTCCCTTTCCCAAGTTGCTTCATCCTCGGAATGGTGCGACCATTGAACCTTGAGAAACTTGATATTATGACGTCGCGTGGTACGTTCGGCTTGATCGAGGATACGAATGGGGTACTCTCGATATGTAAGATCATCTTGGAGATCAAGCGTTTCGTGGTCCACTTCACGGATAGGATCCGAGAAGCAACGCCTGAGTTGAGAAACGTGGAAGACATCGTGAACTCTGGAGAGGTGCGGAGGTAGTTCCAACTGGTAGGCAACTTCTCCTCGTTTGGCAAGAATGCGAAAAGGTCCAATGTAACAAGGAGCCAATTTGCCTTTGATACCGAAACGATGGGTTCCCTTCAGAGGGGTGACCCGAAGATAAGCCTTCTCGTCAACCTCGAAAGTCATAGCCTTATGTTTTCGGTCATATTGACTCTTTTGACGGGATTGGGCTGTTTTCAACTTTTCACGAATGATGCGAACTTGCTCTTCTGCTTCCTGAATCATATCCGGGCCAAAGAATTGTCTTTCCCCGGTCTCTGACCAGTTAAGGGGTGTTCGACATCGTCGTCCATAGAGAACTTCAAAAGGGGCTTTACCCAAGCTAGATTGATAGCTGTTGTTGTAAGCGAATTCGGCAAACGGAAGGCACTTCTCCCAGTCCATTCCGAACGAGATAACAGAGGCTCGGAGCATGTCTTCTAGAATTTGGTTGACGCGTTCCACTTGACCACTTGACTGAGGGTGGAAAGCGGTGCTAAAGGAGAGACGGGTTCCCATAGCATTTTGGAAACTTTCCCAAAATCGAGAGGTGAAAAGACTTCCTCGATCCGAGTTAATTTCCAAAGGGACACCATGAAGGGACACTATTCGGGAGATGTATAAGTCTGCCAGTTGACTAGCGGTTATACTCTCTCGAACAGGTAGGAAATGGGCTACTTTGGAAAGACGATCGACCACGACGAAAATAGCATTATTCCCTCTCTTGGTCCTGGGAAAACCGGTAATGAAATCCATACCAATTTTATCCCATTTCCATTCAGGAATAGCTAAGGGTTGAAGGGTGCCAGCAGGCCGTTGGTGCTCTGCTTTTACACGACGACAGACGTCGCAATTAGCAATATACTGAGCAATTTCTCTCTTCATCCTAGTCCACCAGAACCTCTGGCGTAGGTCCTGATACATCTTAGTACTACCGGGATGAATAGTGAGAGGAGATTCATGAGCTTCCTTAAGGATCAACTGCCGTAGATGCTGGTTCTTGGGAACCACTAGACGGTTCTCAAAGTACACAACACCATGATCATTTGTGGAGAAACAACTAGCACCTCCGCTAGCAATGTTCTCCTTGATCTTAGCTATTCCCTTATCTCGCTTCTGGGCAGCAATGATTTGATCCGTAAGAGTAGGTTTCGCCACCAAGGTGGAAAGAAATCCTTGAGGAACAATGTGAAGGTTAAGCTTCCGAAATTCCTCATGGAGAAGCGGTTGACTTTGTTGTAACATCAGATTGTTACAATAGGATTTACGACTTAGCGCATCAGCCATGACGTTGGCTTTCCCTGGGGTGTAGGTTATTCCTAAGTCGAAGTCTGTGATCAATTCAACCCAACGTCTTTGCCTGAGATTCAGATCCGGTTGGGTGAAGATGTACTTCAGACTTTGGTGATCAGTGAATATTTCGCAACGATTACCGAGGAGGTAATGTCGCCAGGTCTTAAGTGCATAGACTACGGCTGCAAGCTCTAGATCATGGGTAGGATAATTCTCCTCATGTGGGTGCAATTGTCGTGAAGCGTAGGCAATTACGTGTCGATCTTGCATGAGAATGCAACCTAGTCCTTGTCGCGAGGCGTCGCAGTAGATAACAAAGTCCTTGGAGAAGTCTGGCGGTACCAGTACGGGAGCAGAAGTCAGGCGTCTTTTCAGTTCCTGAAAGCTGTGCTCACATTGTGGAGTCCATTCGAACTTCTTATCTTTCTTGAGGAGTTCGGTTAGAGGTTTGGCAACCTTGGAGAAGTTCTCGACAAAGCGACGACAATAGCTCGCTAAGCCTAGAAAACTCCGAACTTGCTTGACCGATTCGGGTGGAGTCCAGTTAAGGACGGCTTGAACTCGCTCAGGGTTAACAGCAATACCTTTACCAGATATTACATGACCCAGATAGGTCACTTCTGACAACCAGAATTCACATTTAGAGAATTTGGCATAAAGGCGATGCTCTCGAAGTTTCTTCAACACTAGCCTTAGATGTTCGGCATGTTCTTCCTCGTTCTTGGAGTAGATGAGTATATCATCGAGGTAAACCACGACGAATTTATCCAGATACTCCATGAAGATTGAGTTCATTAACCGAGAAAAGGTGGCTGGAGCGTTGGTTAATCCGAAGGACATGACGGTGTACTCGTATTGGCCGTAACGAGTAACAAAGGCCGTTTTAGGAATGTCCCCGTTCCTGATTTTGATTTGGTGGTAGCCCAACCTCAAATCCATCTTGGAGAAGACTGAGGATCCAGCGAGCTGATCGTACAGGTCGTTGATCCTGGGAAGTGGATATTTGTTCTTGATTGTGACCAAATTGACAGGTCGGTAATCTACAACCATCCGGTCCGTACCATCCTTCTTCTTGACGAATAGGACGGGGCAAGCCCACGGAGATGAACTAGGTCGGATGAAACCCTTTTTCAAGGACTCATCGAGTTGTTTCTTAAGCTCGGCTAGTTCTAGTGGTGCCATCTTATAAGGTCTTCTAGCAATCGGAACGGTTCCTGGAATGAGGTCTATTACAAACTCAACATCCCTGTCAGGTGGAACACCTGGCAATTCCTCTGGAAAGACATCCGGGAAGTCACGGACTACCGGAACGTCCTCAAGGTCTGGCAAAGGGCTGGCGTTAAGAGAATATAATTGTCGCTTAGCTATTCGGGTCAAGACATTAACTATCTTTCCTGAAGGATGGGTGAGTTGAACAGTCCTAGAGAAGCAATCGATTTGGGCATGATGAGCCGACATCCAGTCCATACCCAGAATGATATTAATATCTGAAGATTTAAGGGCTATCAAAGACGCGAGGAAAACAAGTCTGTCGACTTGGATCTCATTTCCATAACTTACCCTAGAGGTCTGCCATCTAGAACCAGGGGTAGAGATTTCCATAGTGGATGGCATGTCACAGAATGCAACGTTATGCAGACGAGCATAACTTTCGGATATAAAAGAATGAGAGGCTCCTGTATCGAAAAGAACAGATGCCGGGTGGCAGTTAACAAGAAGCGTACCGAGAACGACGTTGGGATCCTCTTGAGCTTCTTCGGCACAGATACAGTTGACATGGCCACGTGAAGCGGTGACCGGCTTGGCGTGGAATACTTTTCCTGCCGGCTTGCCACGGCCAACAGCTTTAGCAGATTGATTGGGGTTGGTCTGGGGGCATTCACGCATATAGTGACCAGATTCCCCACACTTGAAACAAGTCACGGAACTGGTACGTGGAGGAGCATTGTTAGTTGAACCCCCATAGGGCTTGGCTGGAGCAGACTGTTGAACAGGGCGAGGCGCCTGGAAAGATGGCCTCGGTGTGAACCTGGGTGGCAGGGCAGTGTTGGGTACCCACACGCGGCGCTTCTGAGGACCAGCACCGGATGAGGAACCCATGTCACGTCCATGCTTGCGTGTTGCGTCATAGTCAGTCTGACCAGTTTCAGCACTGATGGCTTTGTTGACAAGTTTCGAAAAAGATGTGCACTCATGCAGACGGAGGTCACGGCGAAGCTCAGGACTAAGGCCCTTACGGAACCTTGCTTGCTTCTTGGCGTCAGTAGACACTTCCTCAGTTGCATATCGGGCGAGATTACCAAACTCCCTGCTATAGGCATCCACAGAAAGTCGGCCTTGGGTGAAACTGCAAAATTCTTCACGTTTACGGTCCATGAGACCCTCCGGAATGTGATGTTCACGGAAAGCCTCGCTGAACTCAGCCCAAGTTGTGACATGGCCCGCTGGGCGCATAGCTCCATAATTCTCCCACCATAGACTGGCGGGGCCTTCAAGATGATATGCAGCAAAGGTGACCTTGTCAGCCTCCGCTACCAGCGTGGAACGCAGTTTGTGAGAGATACTGCGAAGCCAGTCATCAGCGTCGAGGGGCTCGACGGAGTGGTGGAACGTGGGTGGATGCAATTTGATAAAATCACTGAGTGACACCACGTTAGCCCTCTGATGGTGTGCTGTATTCTGCTCAATACGCTCCAACAAACGGTTTGTCTCCCGCTTGTTTCTCTCAGCTTCCATCATCACCTCGGCTAGTGAAGGAGGATGAGGCAGATTTACATCCCTGGCTTCACTGCCTTCGGCCTGCTCTTGAGAAGCAGGGTTAGCGCGCGTGTTGACCATCCTAGGAAATCAAGACAATGTTTTAGTCAGGATGGTAAAATTCCGACATAGGATACATAATGTAAGGAATAACTCGGAATGCAAGATGATCATCCGTATGACATGGTAGATACAGAAACTGCTTCTTTTATTCCATCGTCATACACACCATACAGGGTTTAGTACAAGACCAAACAAAGTACTATTACGGTGAAAAGAGGATTACATCTCATCGGAGGCATTCCATGCTCCTATACATTATTTTTCTACACCTCCGGAAGGAGTACAAACTAGGTCATATCCCACGAGTCACGCGGGACGATAGACGACACAGCTAGTGCGAACTAGTGATACTACCACTAACTTAGACCGATCCGTAGTAGTCCTCGTAGAAGTCACCTCCATAGCCCGGAAGCTCAACATGATCATCTGGAAACAGACGGTCTCGCGGAGCTTGTGGACCATAGGGGCTAGGATGAGGCCTTGGACCAACAGACGGTGGCCTGCGGGGACCGCGAGGTGGGGTGATGCCTCCTACATCATGCCAAACCATCACGTCTGGCAGAGCAGATCTCACAGGATAGAGATCGCGCATATCTGAATATCCAGCTTGCACCGCCGGTGCGAACCGAGTCAAAGTGGCCCAGTGGTCAGCATGGGTGTTGAAGAGCTCTAGCCTTAAGGCCCGATTTTCTCGGTCCTTATCCTCGAGCAACTCAGCAGTGGTGCGAGTCCGTGAATCCTCCTGAGTGGGGTCAGCATAGATAGCCTGGAGATACCCTTGTGCTCCCGGAAGTGATCCTGGCATATACCGGAAATTAGAGTCCCGAAATAACCCAGATCTGACTCGCATAATGGTCATCATAGAGTAGGCGGCGTCCTGCACAGCCATCTCAATAGTAACCCCGAGTCCATAGGAGCAGTGAAGAGGCTCGGTAGATCCAGGATAAGATGAAAATATCCTGACAGTGCAGAGATACTGGCTTTGATTAAAGTCTCGGAATTGCTCTTCGACCGTGTACTCGGGATACCAGCGATATCCAGCCTCAGTCATTACCCTGACCAACTTAGCAGTATGGCCGGGTACATCTAGGCATCGAGTCAGGCGAACCACTTGATTGAGGTCGCGAGTGGCCATCTGAAAGCACAATCATAATGCAAGGGCATTAGAATTTCTAGCAAAATTTCGGCAGCATAACAGCTGTAAATGCTCAAGAAGGATTTTGAGACATTTGACAAAGGATTACATATACACTCATCATCATCATAACAAGGTTCTGAATCCATTCTGGCAACATAATGTGGTAGTAGAACTGAACTAGGCTGGTAACCATCAAACTTATAAGGTACTACTGATTAGTAACTCGTGATCCTGATAGAGAGAACAGATCCTAATTCCTTAACCCCCGGTGGAAGAATGGACTGACTCAGATCAGAAAGTCATAAGGTATAAGGAGTAAAAAGAGCCTTACGTTCCAACCCACAAACAATTCCCCTACATATAACTAAAGAATTTCTAGACTCAACATCGACCAGTTTGGCTTGGAGAACCTACAGGCAGTCCGGCTCTGATGCCAACGCTGTCAGGACCCCGACTCGATGTCACATCGATCTAGCTGGTAACACCTCATATCACTTTGCGGCCTCATGCACGGTATCCCCACGGGTGTCGTCTTACCTTTTCCCGGGACCGTTTGCGCCTTTTGGCTCACGTATATGATAGTGTCGCTAGCATCCATATGATAAAGAGCCCGGGCTGACATGACTAGTCATAAACCCAAAGTGGCACAGACTTACAGGGACAGGCATCCATGACCCAGCTTCGAACGTGTCGGTCATCAGCAAGTGGGTCCGGGCTGTAGCACTGGGCTAGCAGGACTCCGGTAAACCGGGCTGTAGCGGGCTAACAGGACTCCGGTACTCAAAGCGTGACATTTCCCCGAAGGGACAGACACAGGAACGAAGAAGGACACATGCCGGCCAGCCTAAGTGTTCCAGAGCAGTAGCAAGCTACCATGGCTCAGCGGTAACACTAGGAGACATTTCCCGGTAAGAGAGGCTACTAAAGATAAACAACTAGATAGTCAGATCCCACACATACCAAGCATTTCAATCATACACACAAGATGCTCGATATGTGCAAATACAACGAAGCATCACAACATGACTCTATGACACAAGTACTTTATTTAAGGCTCAGTGAGCCATACATAACATACACAAAGGTATGGGTCTCACGACCCCACATACAAGTCATACAGTCATACAAACCAGCAGCGGAAGTAGCTTGTCTGAGTACAGACAACTAGTAAAATGAAAGAGGCTTGGAAAGCCTAACTATACTACATGGTCCTTCACAAGCTCAGGGTCACCACCTGGGTCTTTAGCCTACTCGTTGATGTCAACGTCTACATAGAACCCATCAGAAGGGGTTGCAGCGTCTTCTGTAAAAATGTAGATTATAGCAACATGAGTACAAAGGTACTCAGCAAGACTTACATCAGATCCTACATACATGCATAGTATCAAGAAGGGTTGGTGGAGTTATTGCAGCAAGCCAGCTTTGACTCTTGGCTAGGCTATCCTACGATACTCCAACTTGAAATGGTTTTGCGCACACGAGTCCACTACTCACCACTTCAATACACTACCGAGGATCCACCTCCGTCTTCCCACGGAAGAGCCATCCTCGGCACTCACACTTATCTTGAGGCTTTTAACAGTTCCCATTTACTTGTCTATGAACTGTATAGGCAACCAAGTAGTCCTTTACCGCGGACGCGGCTATTCGAATAGATTATGATAACCCTGCAGGGGTGTACTTCTTCATACATGTTTCCACCACTTAGCGTCTGCACACGACATGTGCTCGGCAGACTTCAAGCGAAAGCCGACGTGGGTGTAGACCACGACCTACCTAAACACTTAAGCCTCTAGTCCAGGTTTATCGCCTATTCAGGTTCCATCCGCAGGGAGTCCGGCCGAGGTTTCCCATACGGCCCCGAACGATGTGAACAGGGTTCCCGAGATACCTAACGGGTATTCGGTACACCCGGCCACGTACCTACCGCATCACAGCCCACCCCTACGGTCAGCGCTGTCCACGGCCTCCAGTAGGCTACAAACACCAGAAACTACTTGCAACTCCTGGACAGAGAGCTAGGGTGAATAAGAAGTCGAGCGGGGTCATATTTCAGGGCCCAATGTATGGTAGTAGCTGATTCTTAAATCACACATACAGATCTCAGTGCTTAAGGTCGGCTTCAATGAAACAACCCACCATGTACTCCTACATGGCCTCTCATCGATACCTTTACCAAATCGTGTTCACCACACCACTCTCATTACCGACATGATCATTTCACTCTAGCCCATCACCCAGATGAACCAGACCTGACACGACTCTAAGCATAGCAGGCATAGCAAGGTAGGGACAACACATACATATGGCTCAATCAACTCCTACACATGCTAGTGAGTTTCATCTAGTTACTGTGGCAATGACAGGTCATGCAGAGGAAATGGGTTCAACTACCGTAGCACACAGCAGTTTGAATCGCGTTGTCTTAATGCAGTAAAAGAGAGCAGGGGCGAGAACATGGGATTGTATCGATATGATCAAATGGTTGGTTGCTTGCCTGATGGTTCGATGCACGGATACGGTTCTTCGTTAGGGTAATCACGGTACTCCTCGGGGACAGAACCTGTCGCAAGGGCATCGATACACAAGCATCACCAAACAATGTGCAACAATATGATGCATGCATGATACATGGCAATATGAGTGTATTGGGCTAATGCAACTAAAACCAGAAGGGTTTGAACAAATTTGAATCAAAGATTCAAATTTCAAATTCAAATATGGCCTTTTAAAGTGCTTTTCCTTGTTCTGCTTAAAACATCAATTTAACTTGTTTGATCATGCATGAAAATAGTACAGATGGATAGATTGGATTTTTCTGATCATTTTTCATATATAATTTGTCCAATTTGGAGTTACAGAATAAAAGTTATGAATTTTTGAAGTTTAAATAATATTCTGGAATTTCCTGATTTAATTTAAATCCAGAAAATCAATTACTGTGTCAGCCTGACGTCAGTGTGACGTCAGCAGGTCAACGGAACTGGTCCAGGTCAAACCTGACAGTGGGTCCCGCATGTCAGGGTGATTATTTTAATTAAAACTTAATTAAAACTAATCCTGTTTAATTAACAGGGCTGGGCCCCACCTGTCATTGACTCAGGGGAGTCAACCAGGGCCCACCCGTGGTCAAAGTTTATGTCGGCTGCCGGCGTTTAGCCGCCGGCGAGCCCGACGCGGCGGCGGAAGTGGTTTTGGTCATTTCGGCCACCAAACGGACCGCGGAGACCACCGGAGTGGAGCTGAGGCCAACCCGCAGCTCTTGGCGGAGCCCGTTGGGGTCGGGGTGGCCGGAGTCGACGGCGGCGAGCTCGGCTGCGGCCGCCGGGGTTCGGTCGTGCACGGGAACGGTGCTGGAGCTCGAAGTCGAGCAAAGCGAGGCGCTAGGGATGCTCTACGGGATCTTGCGAACTCGTTGGACTCGCCGGGGTGACCAAATGGTCACCGGAGCTGCGTCGACGGCGAGCTCGGCGATGGCGGAGGTTCGGCCGTGGTGGGGAGGTGGCTACGGTGAGGGAACGAGGGGAAGGAGAGGGGAAAACGGTGGCGTAGCTCACCGCGGTTGCAGTGGGCGTCGAAGCGGGCTCGGGGACGCGCTGGAGACGGCGAATTCGACGGCGACGGTGGTCGGAGCCCGAAGAGGGGAACGGCGACGTGGCGGCGATGCAGGGCTTCCGGGGAGCTGTGGAGCGGTGGGGAGGAAGAGGGAGTCGAGGCGGAGCTCCTGAGCTAGTCGGGGGAGCGAGGGGTGGTCGGAGACAGCGGCTAAGGCGAACGGCGGCGACGGTGGTGTTCGGCCGGGCGAGAGAGAGAGCGAGGGAGAGGAGGGGAGAGCCGGGGGAGAGTGAGAGAGAGCAGGGGGGAGGGCGTGGCGTCGTCCAGGGACACCGAGGCGAGGAGGGGAGGGCAGGCAGGCAGGGAGAGAGGTGGCGTGGCGCGGTGGCCGTGCGCGCGCGCCGGCCACACTCCCCTCCCTCTGTCGGGGCGAAGACGACAGAGGAGGGAGGTGGGCTGGGCCGGCTGCTGGCTGGGCCGGCCAGCTGGCTGGGCTGCACAGGGAGGAGCCCAGGTAAGCTTCTCCCTTTTAGTTTTTTTTTCTGTTTTCTAATTTCTGACATTTGTTTTGATTTAAATAATATATTAAATCATTTTTTTAACTTATGCCAATTTTTGCAGGAGCTATATATATTATTCCAGAGCTCTTTTATAATTGGCATAATATTTGGGCATATATTAATATATATAATTAATATATTTCCAATGCAAATATTTATGCATTAATTCCAAATGCCCAAAATAAATGTCCATGATCCACTAAAAATATTGGTTTGATTTTTATCTCTGTCCAATATTTTCAGAGAGCAACATGAGCATTTTCTTGGACCCTTTTGGAGAAATTTTTATTTGGGTCATTTTCATAATGATTCTGAGGGTTTCACAGATCCCCATTTCAAGTTTCTGGTGAAGAGTAAACATGATGCAACACTCTAATGCATGACTAGCTAGGGTGTGACAGGATCATAAACCCACAATTCATCGGTCTCAACAAACACACCGCAAAAAGAAGATTACATCGAAAGGATCTCCACGAGAGAGCGGGAGAACATTGTATTGAGATCCAAAAAGAGAGAAGAAGCCATCTAGCTGTTGGAAATATGCCCTAGAGGCAATAATAAAAGGATTATTACTATATTTCCTTGTTCATGATAATTGTCTTTTTATTCATGCTATAAATGTGTTATCCGAAAATCGTAATACATGTGTGAATACATAGACACCAACATGTCCCTAGTAAGCCTCAAGTTGACTAGCTCATTGATCAACAGATAGTCATGGTTTCCTGACTATGGACATTGGATGTCATTGATAACGAGATCACATCATTAGGAGAATGATCTGATGGACAAGACCCAATCCTAAACATAGCACAAGATCGTATAGTTCGTTTGCTAGAGTTTTTCCAATGTCAAGTATCTTTTCCTTAGACCATGAGATTGTGTAACTCCCGGATACCGTAGGAGTTCTTTGGGTGTACCAAACGTCACAACGTAACTGGGTGACTATAAAGGTATACTACGGGTATCTCTGAAAGTGTCTGTTGGGTTGACACGGATCAAGATTGGGATTTGTCACTCCGTATGACGGAGAGGTATCTCTGGGCCCACCCGGTAATGCATCATCATAATGAGCTCAAAGTGACCAAGTGTCTGGTCACGGGATCATGCATTACGGTACAAGTAAAGTGACTTGCCGGTAACGAGATTGAACGAGGTATTGGGATACCAACGATCGAATCTCGGGCAAGTAACGTACCGATTGACAAAGGGAATTGTATACGGGGTTGCTTGAATCCTCGACATCGTGGTTCATCCGATGAGATCATCGAGGAGCATGTGGGAGCCAACATGGGTATCCAGATCCCGCTGTTGGTTATTAACCGGAGAGCCGTTTCGGTCATGTCTACATGTCTCCCGAACCCGTAGGGTCTACACACTTAAGGTTCGGTGATGCTAGGGTTGTAGAGATATGAATATGCAGTAACCTGAAAGTTGTTCGGAGTCCCGGATGAGATCCCGGATGTCACGAGGAGTTCTGAAATGGTCCGAAGGTGAAGAATTATATATAGGAAGTGATGTTTCGGCCATCAGGAGAGTTTCGGGGGTCACCGGTATTGTACCGGGACCACCGGATGGGTCCTGGGGGTCCACCGGGTGGGACCACCCATCCCGGAGGGCCCCATGGGCTGAAGTGGGGAGGGGAACCAGCCCATAGTGGGCTGGTGCGCCCCCCTTGGCCCACCCCCTACGCCTAGGGTTGGAAACCCTAGGGTGGGGGGCGCCCCACTTGCCTTGGGGGCCACTCCACCCTTGGCCGCCGCCCCCCTAGGAGATCCCATCTCCTAGGGCCGCCCCCCCCTTGGGGAGCCTATATAAAGGGGGGAGGGAGGGGCAGCCGCACCCTTGAATCTTGTCGCCTCCCTCTCCCCTGCTACACCTCTCCCTCTCGTAGAAGAACGGCGAAGCCCTGTTGCGGTGACTGCTGCATCCACCACCACGCCGTCGTGCTGCTGGATCTTCATCAACCTCTCCTTCCCCCTTGCTAGATCAAGAAGGAGGAGACGTCACGCTGACCGTACGTGTGTTGAACGCGGAGGTGCCGTCCGTTCGGCGCTAGGATCTCCGATGATTTGGATCACGACGAGTACGACTCCCTCATCCCCGTTCTTTGAACGCTTCCGCTCGCTATCTACAAAGGTATGTAGATGCATCCGATCACTCGTTGCTAGATGAACTCATAGATGGATCTTGGTGAAAACTTAGGAAAAATTTTTGTTTTCTGCAACGTTCCCCAACGGTGGCATCATGAGCTAGGTCTATGCGTAGTTCTCTTTGCATGAGTAGAACACAATTTGTTGTGGGCGTAGATGTTGTCAACTTTCTTGCCGCTACTAGTCTTATTTTGCTTCAGCAGTATTGTGGGATGAAGCGGCCCGAACCAACCTTATACGTACGCTTACGTGAGACCGGTTCCACCGACTAACATGCACTAGTTGCATAAGGTGGCTGGCGGGTGTCTGTCTCTCCCACTTTAGTTGGAGCGGATTCGATGAAAAGGGTCCTTATGAAGGGTAAATAGAAGTTGACAAATCACGTTGTGGCTTTCACGTAGGTAAGAAAACGTTCTTGCTAGAACCCTATTGCAGCCACGTAAAACTTGCAACAACAATTAGAGGACGTCTAACTTGTTTTTGCAGCAAGTGTTTTGTGATGTGATATGGCCAAAGTTGTGATGAATGATGAATGATATATATGTGATGTATCAGATGTTCATGCTATTGTAATAGGAATCACGACTTGCATGTCGATGAGTATGACAACCGGCAGGAGCCATAGGAGTTGTCTTTATTTTTTGTATGACTTGCGTGTCATTGAGAAACGCCATGTAAATTACTTTACTTTATTGCTAAACGTGTTACCATAGTAGTAGAAGTAATAGTTGGCGAGCAACTTCATGGAGACACGATGATGGAGATCATGATGATGGAGATCATGGTGTCATGCCGGTGACAAGATGATCATGGAGCCCCAAGATGGAGATCAAAGGAGCTATGTGATATTGGCCATATCATGTCACTATTATTATTTGATTGCATGTGATGTTTATCATGTTTTTGCATCTTGTTTACTTAGAACGACGGTAGTAAATAAGATGATCCCTCATAATAATTTCAAGAAAGTGTTCCCCCTAACTGTGCACCGTTGCGACAGTTCGTTGTTTCGAAGCACCACGTGATGATCGGGTGTGATTCCAACGTTCACATACAATGGGTGTAAGATAGATTTACACATGCAAACACTTAGGTTGACTTGACGAGCCTAGCATGTACAGACATGGCCTCGGAACAAAGAAGACCAAAAGGTCGAGCATGAGTCATATAGAAGATACGATCAACATGAAGATGTTCACCGATGTTGACTAGTCCGTCTCACGTGATGATCGGACACGGCCTAGTTAACTCGGATCATGTTATACTTAGATGACTGGAGGGATGTCTATCTGAGTGGGAGTTCATTAAATAGATGAACTTAATTATTATGAACTTAGTCTAAAATATTTACAATATGTCTTGTAGATCAAATGGCCAACGTTGTCCTCAACTTCAACGCGTTCCTAGAGAAAACCAAGCTGAAAGACGATGGCAGCAACTATACGGACTGGGTCCGGAACCTGAGGATCATCCTCATAGCTGCCAAGAAAGATTATGTCCTACAAGCACCGCTAGGTGAAGCATCTGTTCTCCCTGCAGAACAAGACGTTATGAACGCTTGGCAGACACGTACCGATGATTACTCCCTCGTTCAGTGCGGCATGCTTTACAGCTTAGAGCCGGGGCTCCAAAAGCGTTTTGAGAGACACGGAGCATATGAGATGTTCGAAGAGCTGAAAATGGTTTTTCAAACTCATGCCCGGGTTGAGAGATATGAAGTCTCCGACAAGTTCTTCAGCTGTAATATGGAGGAAAACAGTTCTGTCAGTGAGCACATACTCACTATGTCTGGGTTACATAACCGCTTGACTTAGCTGGGAGTTAATCTCCCGGATGACGCGGTCATTGACAGAATCCTTCAGTCGCTTCCACCGAGCTATAAGAGCTTTGTGATGAACTTCAATATGCAGGGGATGGAAAAGACCATTCCTGAAGTATTTGCAATGCTGAAATCAGCAGAGGTAGAAGTCAAAAAGGAACATCAAGTGTTGATGGTGAATAAAACCACTAAGTTCAAGAAAGGCAAGGGTAAGAAGAACTTCAAGAAGGACGGCAAGGGAGTTGCCGCGCCCGGCAAGCAAGCTGCCAGGAAGAAGCCAAAGAATGGACCCAAGCCCGAGACTGAGTGCTTTTATTGCAAGGAAAGTGGTCACTAGAAGCGGAACTGCCCCAAATACTTAGCGGACAAGAAGGCCGGCAAAACGAAAGGTATATGTGATATACATGTAATTGATGTGTACCTTACCAGTACTCGTAGTAGCTCCTGGGTATTTGATATCGGTGCAGTTGCTCACATTTGTAACTCAAAGCAGGAGCTGCGGAATAAGCGGAGACTGGCGAAGGACGAGGTGACGATGCGCGTCGGGAATGGTTCCAAGGTCGATGTGATCGCCGTCGGCACGCTACCTCTACATTTACCTACGGGGTTAGTTTTGAACCTCAATAATTGTTATTTAGTGCCAAGTTTGAGCATAAACATTGTATCAGGATCTCGTTTAATACGAGATGGCTACTCATTTAAATCCGAGAATAATGGTTGTTCTATTTATATGAGAGATATGTTTTATGGTCATGCTCCGATGGTGAATGGTTTATTCTTAATGAATCTCGAGCGTAATGCTACACATATTCATAGTGTGAGTGCCAAAAGATGTAAGGTTGATAATGATAGTCCCACATACTTGTGGCACTGCCGCCTTGGTCACATAGGTGTCAAACGCATGAAGAAGCTCCATGCAGATGGACTTTTAGAGTCTCTTGATTATGAATCATTTGACACGTGCGAACCATGCCTCATGGGTAAAATGACCAAGACTCCGTTCTCAGGAACAATGGAGCGAGCAACCAACTTATTGGAAATCATACATACTGATGTGTGCAGTCCAATGAGTGTTGAGGCTCGCGGTGGTTATAGTTATGTTCTCACCCTCACTGATGACTTGAGTAGATATGGGTATGTCTACTTAATGAAACACAAGTCTGAGACCTTTGAAAGGTTCAAGGAATTTTAGAGTGAGGTTGAGAATCAACGTGACAGGAAAATCAAGTTCTTGCGATCAGATCGCGGGGGAGAATACTTGAGTCACGAATTTCGCACACACTTAAGAAAATGTGGAATAGTTTCACAACTCACGCCGCCTGGAACACCTCAGCGTAATGGTGTGTCCGAACGTCGTAATCGCACTCTATTAGATATGGTGTGATCTATGATGTCTCTTACCGATTTACCGCTATCATTTTGGGGCTATGCTTTAGAGACTGACGCATTCACTTTAAATAGGGGAAGAAACCTAAGCTGTCATTTCTAAAAGTTTGGGGATGCGATGCTTATGTCAAGAAACTTCAACCTGAAAAGCTCGAACCCAAGTCGGAAAAATGCGTCTTCATAGGATACCCTAAAGAAACTATTGGGTATACCTTCTACCTCATATCCGAAGGCAAGATCTTTGTTGCCAAGAATGGATCCTTTCTAGAGAAGGAGTTTCTCTCGAAAGAAGTAAGTGGGAGGAAAGTAGAACTTGATGAAGTATTACCTCTTGAACCGGAAAATGGCGCAACTCAAGAAAATGTTCCTGAGGTGCCTGCACCGACTAGAGAGGAAGTTAATGATGATGATCATGAAACTTTAGATCAAGTTGCTACTAAACTTCGTAGGTCCACAAGGACACGTTCCGCACCAGAGTGGTACGGCAACCCTGTCTTGGAAATCATGTTGTTAGACAACGGTGAACCTTCAAACTATGAAGAAGCGATGGCGGGCCCGGATTCCGACAAATGGCTGGAAGCCATGAAATCCGAGATAGGATCCATGTATGAAAACGAAGTATGGACTTTGACTGACTTGCCCGATGATCGGCGAGCCATAGAAAATAAATGGATCTTTAAGAAGAAGACAGACGCGGATGGTAATGTGACCATCTATAAAGCTCGGCTTGTCGCTAAGGGTTATCGACAAGTTCAAGGGGTTGACTACGATGAGACTTTCTCACCGGTAGCGAAGCTGAAGTCCGTCTGAATCATGTTAGCAATTGCCGCATTCTATGATTATGAGATATGGCAAATGGACGTCAAAACAGCATTCCTTAATGGTTTCCTTAAGGAAGAATTGTATATGATGCAGCCGGAAGGTTTTGTCGATCCTAAGAATGCTGACAAGGTGTGCAAGCTCCAACGCTTGATTTATGGGCTGGTGCAAGCATCTCGGAGTTGGAACATTCGCTTTGATGAGATGATCAAAATGTTTGGGTTTATGCAGACTTATGGAGAAGCCTGCGTTTACAAGAAAGTGAGTGGGAGCTCTGTAGCATTTCTCACATTATATGTAGATGACATACTTTTGATGGGAAGTGATATAGAGCTTTTGGACAGCATTAAGGCCTACTTGAATAAGAGTTTTTCAATGAAGGACCTTGGAGAAGCTGCTTATATATTAGGCATCAAGATCTATAGAGATAGATCAAGACGCCTCATAGGTCTTTCACAAAGCACATACCTTGATAAGATATTGAAGAAGTTCAATATGGATCAGTCTAAGAAGGGGTTCTTGCCTGTGCTGCAAGGTGTGAAATTGAGCTCAGCTCAATGTCCGACCATGGCAGAAGATATAGAAGAGATGAGTGTCATCCCCTATGCCTCAGCCATAGGTTCTATTATGTATGCCATGCTGTGTACCAGACCTGATGTAAACCTTGCCGTAAGTTTGGTAGGTAGGTACCAAAGTAATCCTGGCAAGGAACACTGGACAGCGGTCAAGAATATCCTGAAGTACCTGAAAAGGACTAAGGAAATGTTTCTCGTTTATGGAGGTGACGAAGAGCTCGTCGTAAAGGGTTACGTCGACGCTAGCTTTGACACAGATCTGGATGACTCTAAGTCACAAACCGGATACGTGTATATTTTGAATGGTGGGGCAGTAAGCTGGTGCAGTTGCAAGCAGAGCGTCGTGGCGGGATCTACATGTGAAGCGGAGTACATGGCAGCCTCGGAGGCAGCGCATGAAGCAATTTGGGTGAAGGAGTTCATCACCGACCTAGGAGATATACCCAATGCGTCGGGGCCGATCAAACTCTTCTGTGACAACACTGGAGCCATTGCACTTGCCAAAGAGCCCAGGTTTCACAAGAAGACCAGGCACATCAAGCGTCGCTTCAACTCCATTCGTGAAAATGTTCAAGATGGAGACATAGATATTTGTAAAGTACATACGGACTTGAATGTAGCAGATCCGTTGACTAAACCTCTCCCTAGAGCAAAACATGATCAACACCAGAATTCCATGGGTGTTCGATTCATCACAATGTAACTAGATTATTGACTCTAGTGCAAGTGGGAGACTGTTGTAAATATGCCCTAGAGGCAATAATAAAAGGATTATTATTATATTTCCTTGTTCATGATAATTGTCTTTTTATTCATGCTATAATTGTGTTATCCGGAAATCGTAATACATGTGTGAATACATAGACACCGACATGTCCCTAGTAAGCCTCTAGTTGACTAGCTCGTTGATCAACAGATAGTCATGGTTTGCTGACTATGGACATTGGATGTCATTGATAACGAGATCACATCATTAGGAGAATGATCTGATGGACAAGACCCAATCCTAAACATAGCACAAGATCGTATAGTTCGTTTGCTAGAGTTTTTCCAATGTCAAGTATCTTTTCCTTAGACCATGAGATCGTGTAACTCCCGGATACCGTAGGAGTGCTTTTTGTGTACCAAACGTCACAACGTAACTGGGTGACTATAAAGGTATACTATGGGTATCTCCGAAAGTGTCTGTTGGGTTGACACGAATCAAGATTGGGATTTGTCACTCCGTATGACGGAGAGGTATCTCTGGGCCCACTCGGTAATGCATCATCATAATGAGCTCAAAGTGACCAAGTGTCTGGTCACGGGATCATGCATTACGGTACGAGTAAAGTGACTTGCTGGTAAAGATTGAACGAGGTATTGGGATACCGACGATCGAATCTCGAGCAAGTAACGTACCGATTGACAAAGGGAATTGTATACGGGGTTGCTTGAATCCTCGACATCGTGGTTCATCCGATGAGATCATCGAGGAGCATGTGGGAGCCAACATGGGTATCCAGATCCTGTTGTTGGTTATTAACCGGAGAGCCGTCTCGGTCATGTCTACATGTCTCCCGAACCCGTAGGGTCTACACACTTAAGGTTCGGTGACGCTAGGGTTGTAGAGATATGAATATGCAGTAACACGAAAGTTGTTCGGAGTCCCGGATGAGATCCCAGACGTCACGAGGAGTTACAGAATGGTCTAGAGGTGAAGAATTATATATAGGAAGTGCTGTTTCGGCCATCGAGAGAGTTTTGGGGGTCACCGGTATTGTACCGGGACCACCGGATGGGTCCCGGGGGTCCACCGGGTGGGACCACCCATCCCGGAGGGCCCCATGGGCTGAAGTGGGGAGGGGAACCAGCCCATAGTGGGCTGGTGCGCCCCCCTTGGCCCACCCCCTACGCCTAGGGTTGGAAACCCTAGGGTGGGGGGGCGCCCCACTTGCCTTAGGGGCCACTCCACCCTTGGCCGCCGCCCCCCCTAGGAGATCCCATCTCCTAGGGCCGGCACCACCCCTTGGGGAGCCTATATAAAGGGGGGAGGGAGGGGCAGCCGCATCCTTGACTCTTGGCGCCTCCCTCTCCCCTGCTACACCTCTCCCTCTCGCAGAAGAACGGCGAAGCCCTGCTGCGGTGACTGCTGCATCCACCACCACGCCGTCGTGCTGCTGGATCTTCATCAACCTCTCCTTCCCCCTTGCTGGATCAAGAAGGAGGAGACGTCACGCTGACCGTACGTGTGTTGAATGCGGAGGTGCCGTCCGTTCGGGGCTAGGATCCCCGGTGATTTGGATCACGACGAGTACGACTCCCTCATCCCCGTTCTTTGAACGCTTCCGCTCGCGATCTACAAAGTTATGTAGATGCATCCGATCACTCGTTGCTAGATGAACTCATAGATGGATCTTGGTGAAAACGTAGGAAATTTTTTTGTTTTCTGCAACATTCCCCAACACTAGCTACTAACTATGGACCCGTGGGTCTGATGTAAACTACTCACACTTCATCGGAGGGGCTTGGATGATGATGTAGAAGCCCTCCATGATCGATGCCCCCTCCGTCGGAGCTCCGGAATAGGCCCCAAGATGGGATCTCGTGGATACAGAAAGTTGCGGCGGTGGAATTAGGTTTTTGGCTCCGTATCTGATCGTTTGGGGGTACGTGGATATATATAGGAGGAAGAAGTACGTCGGTGGAGCAACAGGGGGCCCACGAGGGTGGAGGGAGCGCCTGGGGAGCAGGCGTGCCCCCTACCTCGTGGCCTCCTGTTAATTGGCTTGACGTAGGGTCCAAGTCTCCTGAGTTGTATTCGGTGAGAAAATCACGTTCCCGAAGGTTTCATTCCGTTTGGACTCCGTTTGATATTCCTTTTCTTCGAAACCCTAAAACAGGCAAAAAACAGCAATTCTGGGCTGGGCCTCCGGTTAATAGGTTAGTCCCAAAAATAAAATAAAAGTGGATAATAAAGCCCAATAATGTCCAAAATAGTAGATAATATAGCATGGAGCAATCAAAAATTATAGATACGTTGGAGACGTATCATCCGTCGGTTACATAAATTATATGAATTGTGGTGATCTTTTAGTGATTGTTTATGTGGATTGTGTGCGTGTCTATGTCCATTTGATGATCTTCGTAGTGTGAACACGGAGCAGTCGCATGCACCGCGAAACGGGGTGGATGGACCTCTTGACTGGCGCGCCACTTCAATGTTTGAACGACATGAGAGGTCACCTCCACTTTTGGTCGGCATGAATGCGACACTTGAGTGGCGTTGACCGCTTCAGGCGGGAAAGTGTGCAGACGAGGAAGAGGGTTTGGATATGCCAGGTTTATCGAATGCTTGCACGACAGTGATCTGAACACCTACAAAGCCCTACCTCGATTTGCTTCTGGTTGACTACAAAAAGAGTTAAATGCACTGGAGGTCCTAAAAGTTTCATAGGTTTTTCACTTTAGTTCCAATTCTTCCAAACTGCACCATTAGTTCCTATTTAGTAAGTGGTTCATCCGAGGTCCTTTTTCTCACAAGCGCTCGCTGACCTGCCGCGTGGCGCGTTGACTGATGCCACATCGACTAAGGGCCCAACCGCTAGGCGAGAAAAATACACTGGAGGTCCTAAAAGTTTCTGGGGCAATGTCACTTTAGTCCTACTTTTTCAAAATTCATGTTTGATCCTAATTCTATAGTAAGTGGTTGACCCAGGTCCTATTTTGCTCGATCGTTCGCTGGCCTGCTTGCATGACGTGTTGACCCATGCCATGTCAACTTAGAGGCCGCTGTGATTGCTCTTTCTTGACACAAAGCCCCTTGTAACCCCCCTCTTGACATTTCTTGTCCCCTGTCAAATCTCTCTCTCTCTCTCTCTCTCGTGCCCACAACATTGCCATGGCCAGGGCAGCAAGCTCCTTGGCAGGGAAGCGGGTGACGAAGAGGAGCGTTACATCATCATCAGCGGCATTGCCTCCTCCACAAGCTCCTACCGCATAACCTCAAATCAGAGCAAGTGTGTCGGCTTTCTGGGAACGGGGGTCCCCAGACTTGCCTGCCTGCGGCCTGCGGCGTGGCTCGAGTGGGGGCCCAGTGCGGCCCAGCTTCATCAGCTCAAGCTCAAGACCCTCGCAAGGAGGACAGGAGGCTTGCTCAGGAGCAGCCTCATCAGGTAGGCTCGCGAGGAGGCGGAGAGATCAAGGCAGGGGTGCTCAGGAGCAGCCTCATCAGGTAGGCTCGCGAGGAGGCGGAGAGATCAAGGCAGGGGTGCCTCGCGAGGAGCCCGTGACGCAAGCCATGACGATCGAGATTAGGTGGGCGCCGGCCTGCGCAGTGTCCTTGTTTCCCCTTCGTTGCAAAGGGAGCAAGCACAGGCCAAGGCATCGGGCAAAGGTTACCATTCCGGTGCAACGAGACCAAGACCAGCAGAGCGGCAGGATGGAGGTCACCGTGGAGCCCAAGATGGCGTCATCACCAGTGCTTTTGGCAGTCGAAGACCAGCTTTGGTCAGGATAACTTGTACTAGATGTTCCCCTTCAAAATGGCCAATTGTTGGCGCCCTTCCCGCTCATTATTTGGGAAGAGGAGCAGGGCCTCTATAAATAGGACTAGCCCCCGAAGAGAGGAGGGAAGGGAGAAAAAGAAGGGAAAGGAGATAGAGAAGAGAAAGAGAGATCCGGACCAAGTAAAACACACCGCACCAGCTCAAGAACACCTCTTGCGAGGCCGTTCTTCCCCCTGTATTGTTCATCATCAACCCCTGAGGCAATCCACCACACCACACACTGGATTAGGGTATTACACCACATAGGTGGCCCAAACCAGTATAAATCTCGTGTCCTTTGTGTGTTCTTCTTTCCAGCCTAGATTTCTTGCGAGCCATAGAAGCGCGAGTTGGTAGGGGAAAGATCTTCGTGCGCACCCCAGAGTTTGAACCTTAAGGGTCCGCCGGAACCCGAAATCCGATATTTGGCGCGCCAAGTAGGGGTGCGCCGGAATATTTCTTCCGCTGTTCGCGTGTGATCTTCCGTCGTGTCCATGGCTGACGCTCGTCGGGCTCGCATCGAGCGCCGGGCTGCTCTCGCCACCCGCGTCGCCCAGACGGCGCCCGTCGGCGGACGCCCTCGTCGTTCCCCGTCGCCTGCCGCCGACGCCGCCACCAGCCTGGTGGGGAACGAGCAGCAGGCCTCATCCCAGCATCCTTCGATGCGGCGGGAGGGCCGCACCGCGACCCCGTCACTGACTCCAACCGGTTCGTTGTCCCACGCCCGTCGCGTCCCCACGGACACGCACGCCACGCTGCTCCTGGTAAGAGAGCTCTTGCACTACCGCCCCGTCGACGACCTCTACGAGGACTGGCTCGCCCGCATCACCAAGCTCGTCCGCGCCGCAGGGGGCTCTCCCTTGTCGTCCCTATCGCTGCCTCGCCCTCCATTCCGTGCAGGGGGCGAGGATCAGGAGGCGCCCCCGCCACCTCCTCCCCAAGAAGGCGCCCTGGCTCCAAGGCGCGCAGCCCCAGGGCGAGACCCTCCACGTCCGGTGCCTGCGCGGCAAGAAGGGAGCTGCCAAGAGATCCCTCGTCCCCAAGAAGGTGCTCGCGCGCTCCCAGCACTGGCGCGCCAAGATCGCGTCCCTGCGCCTCCACGCCGAGACCCCGCGCTGCTCCAAGCGGCAGCGCATGGTAATCACTAGGAGCAGGCCCAGCACCAGCAAAGGGCGCCGGTGGCCACAGCAGGCTGTCGCGCCTTCACCCCTGAGCTACGCGGCGTCACATGGCCAGGCAAGTTCAAGCCCGATCTGCCCCCTTGCTACGATGGCACGGCGGACCCCGCAGAATTCCTGCAGCTCTACGAGCTAGGCATTGAAGCCGCCAACGGAGACGAAAAGGTCATGGCAAACTAGTTTCCCGTGGCGCTCAAGGACGGCGCCCACACCTGGCTCCCAGCATGATCTCCTCTTGGGACGAGATGTGCACTCGCTTCATCGCCAACTTCCAGGGCACTCGCGATCGGCCCCCGGCCATAAGCGACCTGCGCCGCATCAAGCAACAGCTAGGGGAGACCCTGCAGAAATACATCCAGCGCTTCAACAACGCTCGCCTCAAGATCCCCAGGGTGACTGAGAAAGCCATTATCTCAGCCTTCTCCGATGGCGTGCGCGACATCAAGATGAAGGAGGAGCTGGCAATCCATGAAGACCTGTGCACATCCCTGGAGCTGTTCAACTTGGCGACCAAGTGCGCCAGGGCTGAGGAAGGATGCCTCTCCCTCCTCGACCTCCCAGCTGCCGACCCAGAAGAGAAAAAGCCCAAGGCCAAGGACGTGAAGCGTAAGGGAGCTGCCGTGCTCGCAGCGGAACCAGACACCAAGCGAGGTAGGGATCAGCCTGAGTCATCCAAGGGCAGCCGATACTGCGTGTACCACGACCACCACACCCACAACACCAATGAATGCTAAGAGCTCGGGGCCGTGCGAGATGGGCGTATCAGCCGACGCCCCGAGCGCAACGACAGGGGCTATGGCCGAAGAGGAGCAAGAGGTGGAGGACGACGGGAAGATCGTTGCCCTCGCCAAGGGTGGCGTGACCGACCTCACGAGGATCGCTGGCAGGACCAGCCTCACGAGGGAGGCTGGAGGGATCAGCCTCGTGAGGTCGCCCGCACGGCAACGCAGGCCTCCCGCCTCTACCGCCACCATCAAGAAGGAACGAAGACCAACATCAAGACGAGGGGGCTGGGGGCTTCGAGGAGCAGCGCAATCGCTTGCATCTTGGGTGGCGCCCAGGCCCCAGCATCACAGCGCATCTTCAAGCAGTTTGCTCGCGAGGTGAATGCAGTCCTCCCCAAGCTTGAGGCCACGTGCCCTCTCAGGTGGTCTGCATGCGCCATCATGTTCAGCTTAGCGGATCAGCTCAAGTGCGTGGCAATGGCCGGAGTTCTCCCGATGCTTTGCTCCCCAGTCATCGGCAATGTGCAGGTCACCAGGACCCTTGTTGATGGCGGAGCAGGACTCAACGTCCTGTCCGTCGAGACGTTCGACAATCTCCAAGTGCCGTATGATCAGCTCCAGCCAACCAAGCCTTTTTCAGGAGTCACTGATGGTTCCACTGTTCCGATAGGGCAAGTTCGCCCGCCAGTCACCTTCGGGCAGCGCAACAACTACCACACCGAGCTCATCGACTTCGACGTCGCCCACATTCGCCTACCATACAATGCCATCCTCGGGTACCCAGCCCTAGCCAAGTTCATGGCAGTGACTCACCACGGCTACAATGTCCTCAAGATGCCAGGAAGCGGTGGAGTCATCACTGTACCCTGTGAGGAAAGGGACACGGTGTGTTCACTTGAGCGTGCATTCCAAGCCGCAGCAATCGAAGACCCAGATCACAGGAGCGGAAGACTTCCCGAGGCGACCCTTAAGAAGAAGAAGGCTTCGCCTAGCCCAAGCCATAAGGAGGCAGATGCCTCCGGAGGCGTTGCGTCAGGATTTGCGCCCGTTTAGGGAGCGCCACCATCTGTCGCATAGGAAAGCGCGCCCGGCGCCCTCCTCGGGCAGGGCTCGGGGCTCTTTCTTGGAGAGCCACCAACTTTGCCAAGGTCACGAGGGAGGTGCTCGGGCACCACTTGGAGGGGTGCTTCCAGGCACATTTCCCTCAGGAAGGTACGAGGCAAGGAAGACCAAACCCTCAGGAGTTCATCGCAGGAAACACCCAGGAGCTACAGGAGTCGAGAGTCATGCACGGCAGCCGCCGCTTGCCCGCCATGGCCCCACATCCAGGCGAGGATGGTGGGCTGTGCGTCTGCATCGATGCGCCAGGGCTCAACCGAGCCGCATCTCAGGAGCGCCTCTGGCCTTCGCGCGTGGGGCGTTGCGAGGGTCCACCTCACAGCTACGTAGCATGCCTTTCGGGAACGCGGTTGCCGCTCATCAGCGCCTGCTGAGGAGCATTCTGGAGGCTCAGGAGGTCAGACATTATGCGGTCCTCGCGGAGGTGGAGATGGCCCTCGAAGACCTACCCGTGCCCCCGGAGCCTCCCGAGGCTCCTGGGCCTGGGGGCTCATGAGGGTCGATGTCTTCACCACGCGTCGCCCACTTCTTCGGCATCACTTCATCTTCAACGGCATCAGGTGACATCTTCCAAGTTCCATTTTTAGCTGGGAGAGCCCACAGGGCGGCGTCATTCCTAGGTCGCGTGGGTCCGTCCTTGCGGCACATATCCGTTTTGCTTACGCTCTTTACCTACCTTGTTGGGGGCACCCCTCGGGCTGCATCATCCCCAAGCTGCTCGGGCCTGGCCCAGCGGCATTTGCTTTTCCCGCATCTACCTGAAACGGATTTTCTCCTTCTTACTTAACATACCTGACCTAATCGCCTGCTCGATTGATATCTACCCATGGACCCACTCACTCTGGCACGAAGTCTGCATACGGGTCCGTCCCTGCAACGCTGATAAATCTGAGTGGTCGAGCTCTGGCCGCGGCAACCCCGCAAGGCACCACCTCACCAGGCCCTCAGTGCCCCAATCACTCCCTCGGAGTGACCAATGGTTGGCTGGCAACCATAGCGATAGGTCTTGTCTCTCCTTGTGATTGGTATGCAAGACCCACTCCAGGAGAAACGTTGGGGACATCGCGGGCTATCTCTCCCTCTCTCCGGCATGGACCGCTTGCACGTTAAAAGGGGGGCGCCTGAGCATGGCGACTCATGGGCTCCTACTGGCTCTCCAGACCTCACCTCCTGGCCTTGACCCACGGCATCGCGACCTGTCATACCAGTGGCGGCTGAGCTCGCTCGAGGGCCGGGACCTAAGGACGTAGAGCATTAAGGATAGTGTGGGGAAGTGGGAAGAAGCTCGCGAGGACCTAACCCAGCAGCACCTCAGCTACCGCCACTCGGGCCAGGCGCCCCGTCGAAGAACTACCCCAAACTCAAAAGATAAGTCACGCCCTTACAGGAGCTAGACCAACGCAACACCAAACCCTCTCCTAGTGCAGCTCTGTCAAGACGACGTTGCCTTCCTTTCTCGCCCAGTGAGGGCTGCTCGAGCGCTAAAGGGGACCTCCCGAGCATCGCCACTCGGGGGCTCTTACCGGACCTCGGGTCGCTCACCTCCTGGCCTTGACCACGGCATCGCGACCTGGCATACCAGCGACGGCTGAAGCCTGCCTAGGGACTGGGACCTGTTAGCGTAGAGCGCTAAGTCCTCGTGAGGATAGAAAGGGGGAGCCGAGCCGGGACAGGACAAGCATCTCGCATCGATTCATATTAGGGATATAATGTTCGCAAAAGACATGGCACGCGCCTTACATACCCCCGCGGGGTGTTGCTTCGATTCCTCGCAGGGAACAAATGGTGCTAATCCTAAGGAACACTAATTGCTCGCGCCTCCGCAAGCGATGCCATCATCAACAGTGGACTGCCCGGCACCGGCGCCAACCCCACCCAGATCAGTGGTGTCGGCGGCCCGATGCAGTTGCCCTACTCCGAGCACGGCGCGAGCTCGGAGGCTCGTAGCTGTCGTCTCTCGTCTCCGGAGTCATGAGAAGCTCGGGGGAGCCGCTGGATTCCCCAGCTCCTCTGCTGCCGCCTGAAGAGCTGCTGGAGGGCCGATGGGCAGGCCAGGTCCTCGCCAGTCCGATGCCCCTGCCGCTTTCCTTGGGGCAGCACTCCAACCGGCGTCCTTCAACATCGAAGACCTTGAAGAACATCAGGGAGGCATCGTCGTGTTCAAGATGAATTATGAGGGCACCCTCCGTCCGGCAGACACGTGCGATCTCACCCTAGCCCCGGGTCATGTAGACCTTGCCCAGAGCGGCGACCACGACCTCCCCTCCGGTCGCGAGGGTGCTGCAGTTGGCGTGCTGCAGCCAAAGCTCCAGACACCCGCTTGGCGGCATCTCGAAGGCGAAGGAGGGAGGAAGGCGGATCCAAGAGCATGGGGGCATGGCGGTGTGAAGCACGAGCTCACAGGAGGAGCCCTCGGCGTGGACTCCAGGAGGAACGACGCGCACCATCGTGACTCGCCGGTGTCGGCGGTGGCACCGTCGGTGTCGCTCGACGCCCTCTTCCCCAGGGCCCTCGATTCGGGCGTACAAGGGCAGTGGAAACCCAGGAGGCAGCCACTCGTACCAGGGCCTCGATGCCTCCTGCCAAGCACCCTCATCTCAGCGGCAGGGGACTAGCCGTTTCTTCAGCGGAAGAGGGTCAAGACCTTCTCGGGGGGCCTTTCCTTTCTCTTCTGCAGAAAACCGGCGGATTGGTTCCATTGGCGTAAGGAGAAGCAAGGACGAGGAAGAGGAAGGAAAGGAGTAGCAGGAAGGGATAAGCTAACGAGGCTCATGCAGCCCCGTACTTATAGCTGGAGAAGGCCAACCGTCGGCCACCACGATCGCAGGTAATCATGACCCATTTCTCTGCATGCAGGGACTTGTCAAGTTGAGCGGTTGCCGAGGCATCATGGGGAAGCGCAGATGCCCATGTCCAACCAATCGCCACGCGGCACCCAAGGCCGCAGGCTATTGGGGCCCGTGGCGCTTCGCACTTGCCCCTTCACTTCTCTGCTAAGCCAAGCCCGGGCGCGCCTCGGGCCCGGGGGCTACTGTCGGCGTTCTGGGAACGGGGGTCCCCAGACTTGCCTGCCTGCGGCCTGCGGCGTGGCTCGAGTGGGGGCCCAGTGCGGCCCAGCTTCATCAGCTCAAGCTCAAGACCCTCGCAAGGGGCCAAGCCTTGCGGGGCAGACGATAGGAGGCTTCCTCAGGAGCAGCCTCATCAGGCAGGCTCGCGAGGAGGCAGAGAGATCAAGGCAGGGGTGCCTCGCGAGGAGCCCGTGACGCAAGCCATGACGATCGAGATTAGGTGGGCGCCAGGTGGGCGCCGGCCTATGCAGTGTCCTTGTTTCCCCTTTAGTGCAAAGAGAGCAAGCACAGGCCAAGGCATCGGGTAAAGGTTACCATTCCGGTGCAACGAGACCAAGACCAGCAGAGCGGCAGGACGGAGGTCACCGTGGAGCCCAAGACGACGTCATCATCAGTTCTTTTGGCAGCCGAAGACCACCTTTGGTCAGGATAACTTGTACTAGATGTTCCCCTTCAAAATGGCCAAATGTTGGCGCACTTCCCGCTCATTATTTGGGAAGAGGACCAGGGCCTCTATAAATAGGACTAGCCCCCAAAGAGAGGAGGGAAGGGAGAAAAAGAAGGGAAAGGAGAGAGAGAAGAGAAAGAGAGAAAGAGAGATCCGGACCAAGTAGAACACACCACACCAGCTCAAGAACACCTCTCGCGAGGTCGTTCTTCCCCCTGTATTGTTCATCATCAGCCCATGAGGCAATCCACCACACCACACACTGGAGTAGGGTATTACACCACATCGGTGGCCCGAACCAGTATAAACCTCGTGTCCTTTGTGTGTTCTTCTTTACAACCTAGATTTCTTGCGAGCCATAGAAGCGCGAGTCGGTAGGGGAAAGATCTTCGTGCGCACCCCAGAGTTCAAACCTTAAGGGTCTGCCGGAACCCGAAATCCGACCAAGCAGTTTGAGAAACTTAATGAAACAGTGCAAATCAAACTAAATCAATGCCTACATGTAGTGATTGTGGTAGAGTAGAGAAAATCACATAGCCGTGTCCAGTGATTTTCACCCAACCAGTGTGCACGGGGTGTCCAGTAACTTTTGTGGTACCCTGTGCGCACGGGGGTCAGATACCACGTGCACACGGGTGAGGGAGTCCTGGACTAAGGGGTCCTCGGGCGTCCGGCCTGTTATCTATGGGCTGGACTGATGGGCTATGAACACGTGAAGACCGAAGACTACACCCGTGTCCGTATAGGACTCTCCTTGGCGTGGAAGGCAAGCTTAGCGAACAACTATGAAGATTCCATCTTATGTAACCGACTCTATGTAACCCTAGATCCCCTCGGTGTCTATATAAACCGGAGGGTTTAGTCCGAATAGGATGGACTCAATACCTTAGTCATACAGGCTAGACTTCTAGGGTTTAGCCATTACGTTCTCGTGGTAGATCAACTCTTGTAATACTCGTATTCATCAATATCAATCAAGCAGGACATGGGGTATTACCTCCATTAAGAGGGCTCGAACCTGGGTAAAACTTCGTGTCCCCTGTCTCCTGTTACTGTCAACCTTAGACGCACAGTTCGGGACCCCCTACCTGAGATCCGCCGGTTTTGACAGCGACATTGGTGCTTTCATTGAGAGTTTCGTTGTGCTGTCGCTAAAAGGTTTGCTAGCCCCTTCAATCGTCAATAATGGCGCTGTCTACGGAGAAGCTTTCCTCCTCAGACAGATCTTCGTGTTCGGCGGCTTCGCACTGCAGGCAAACTCGTTTGGCCATATGGAGCAGATCGAAAGCTACGCCCCTGGCCATCAGGTCAGATTCAGGAGCTTGAACTATGCCATGGACATCCGTGGAGACTTGATCTTTGCTGGATTCGATACCACAGTAGCCGCTCCCGATCACCCCGATGATCATGACCTAAATCTGTCATCGGGCCGCATCCAGGAGATCGCTCCTGTAACCGCTCTAGCCCTAGAGCCGGAGCAGGCCGCGCCATCCAAAGACGAGAAGATTAACCCCACCACGGAGGCGGGAGGCCGCAGATCCCACGGTGTTGGAGCCGCACATGGACCTGGCCTCACTCGACGCCTATGCCACTGAAACACTGGACTCATCTCCGGCTGTAGGTTCCGAACCACGCGAGCCCGCGGATGTCGTGCTTGATTGTTTATCGATCTTCGAATTCAGCACCGCAGACATCTTCCATCACTCGCCTTTGGGCGACGTGCCAAACTCATTAAAAAACATGTCCTTGGTGGAGGGCTCTCGGCTGAGCTATATCCGGCTCGAGCTAGGGGCTGACGATGGAGAATTTTGCTTCCCACCTGCCACCCACTTCATAGCAACAGTCGAGGATTCGACCGAAACACTGGATTACGACTCCGAGAATATTCACGGCATGGACAATGACGCCGAAGACAACGAAGACCCCGTTGATACAATTAACAATGAACGGGACGACAGGCAGGATAGCCCCGGTAAACAGGCCACGCATGAAGATTCGGAGGATGACAATTACCTTCCACTCTCTGAGGATGAGGAGAGCCTCAGTGCCGAAGATTTCATCGTGCCTGAGAACCTTGTGAGCAGGAGCGCCTAAAGCGCCAACTAATAGCCACTGCAAGGAGCCTGAAGAAGAAGAAGCGGCAGCTTCAAGCTGACCAAGATCTGCTTAATGATAGATGGACCAAAGTCCTAGCCGCCGAAAAATACGGCCTTGGTGGCCCAGCCAAAAGCTACCCGAAGCATATACCGCTACCCCAGGGCGACGATAAGGCGTTCGAGCCCGTGCGATCATCGCACAATGCGGCAGGTCGACCACAACTTGGTCCGGTTAAAGCGGCAACTCAAGCCGAACAACAGACGGCCCCACCTCGCTGTAAAGGCAAGAACAAAACAGCTCAAGGTTGTACATACAACCTTCAATAGGGCTGGGGCAGTAAAACAGGATACCCAAGAGCGATCTACGAATCGCAAGGACACACCTCGACACGTGACGACGACCACCTATTCAGACGCGACAAACCTAGCCACGCCTGGGTTGAAAACCGCAAATGGACTCCGTCAGAGGTACGCCGCAGTGTGGCCCAACATAGAGGCGCCGCACACCCTCTGTGCTTCATAAATGAAGTAATGGAGCATGAATTCCCAGACGGGTTCAAACCCATGAATATCGAATCATATGATGGAACAACGGATCCCGGGGTATGGATTGAGGATTTCCTCCTCCAAATCCACATGGCCTGCGGAGATGACCTTCACACCATCAAATACCTACCACTAAAACTCAAAGGACCAGCTCGGTACTGGTTAAATAGTCTGCCGGAAAATTCTATTGGTAGCTGGGAGGACTTGGAGGACGCCTTTCGCAACAACTTCCAAGGAACATATGTCCGGCCACCGGACGCCGATGACCTAAGTAATATTGTCCAGCAGCCCGGAGAGTCAGCAAGGAAGCTCTGGACCAGGTTCTTAGTTAAAAAGAACCAAATCATCGACTGTCTGAACGTGGAAGCCTTTGCGGCCTTCACACACAGCGTCCGGGATGAATGGCTTGCACGCCACCTCGGTCAAGAAGGACCTAGATCCATGATAGCCCTTACCGCTCTAATGACCCGCTTTTGCGTGGGAGAAGACAGCTGGCTCGCTTGTAGAAGTAATAGCGCTAGCGACTCGGGCACTTCCAAAATCCGAGATGGCAATGGCAAGCCACGACGAAGCAAATACAACAGTCGCAATGATAACGATAGATCACGCGACACAGCGGTTAACGCCAGATTCAGCAATCCCAAGCCCGGTCAACGGAAAAAGCCATTCAAGGCGAATAGAGACGGACCATCCAACCTAGATAGGATACTAGACCGACCCTGCCAGATACGCGGCCACCCCAACAAACCAGCCAATCATACCAACAAAAGCTGTTGGGTCCTCAAGCAGGCCGGCAAGCTCAACACCGAACAAAAGGGAAGGGGGTCGCAAGCCAATAGGGACGACGGAATGGTTCAATAGCCAAATGCAGAGGGCCAGAAGCAACTTCCCCCCGAAGATCGATCAAATCCGGAGAAATAGCAGTTCGGCTTCCGCCACCCATCTCATATACACGATGAAGCTATACCATGTATACATAACTATGCACTTAAGATACCATGGGCAGCGGCGGAAGCACAATACGGATAAGTCTGCAAACATTCCGGTAATGTTTTTTATATACTTTCCTTTTTTCAATACTTCTTAAAAGCAGGTAGCACAATGGAGAAACACTTACGACCGACTCCATCGGAGTTCGGATCCATACACTCACCTACGGGGCTAGTTCCTTCAAGGATTCCCCTCGCTGAGGACAGGCGGCGCAGACGTGTGACAGGAGGTCCAAAATAAACTTTTGTAGACTGCACTCTTTTTTAGAGCCTGTAACATGCCTTTTTCCTCTGCCTTTGACCCAGGGCATATCAAATGACCCAGGTCGTGGCATATATATTAATTAATCATCGGCATATCGCTCAGGTCCCAGTTCTCACTATCCGAATTAATTACCCGCGTCTTTCCCGCAAATGAACACGCCTCCCATGGTTGTTTCACAAACATACCCCGGCTTAACTTGCCAGGGGCTCGGTACGGGAACAAATGAGTTGCCAACAAAGTCTGAACAGCTTTTACAGCATACTTCAGCGTCGCGAGTTTGGCCTTATATGCATCAGCTCCGAATCATGTCTTGGGTCAATAGTTGGGTTGCACGGCTCCTATGCTTGCTATCCTACGTTCCGTTCTATCGGCTAGGGTAGTAAAGGGAGAACTACTACGATTGTGCTACCGGTTCACCTGGTGACGCACCTCAGTAGAGAAAACCAAAAACTGACTGTCATGATGCGGCGAGAGCTGGTCAGCCACTCGATGACTTATCGGAGTCTCTAGCGATTCCTCCATGTCACACGAAGGACCTCTTTTCCGGTCAATTATGTAAACGCATCGTATGAATAAGCCGCATACATACCAGGGGCTATGTCGTAGACCCACCATAAAACTCCTATGTCTAAGTGAAAGTGTTAACGCCCTATAGTTTGGTTGCCTGGTTCGCCGCATTGACACCTCCTTTACGGACCAAGACGTTGGGTCAAGAGTGATGATATGCTTTTTTGAACACCCCTGTACTTCCTACAAGGAGGCTAAAGCCGATGACTGGAAATCTTTTAGATTATATTAAAACGGCCGCACAGGAGGAACACAAGCTTTCGAGCAATCACTATAAAATTGTCTCGTACAATTCTTATACACCTCACTTGAACATTATGTCTTTCGAACATTGACCCTCTATCAAGTGGGCGGCTACTAGGACGTCTTCAAAATAATGCTCTGGTTCGTGGCGGTCCCTGCGCTTGGGCAGACTCTTCACCGCAACGTCGATGGCCTTCATATTCCTCCAGAATGTCTTGACTCGGGCAAAAGCCATCTATGCACCCTCGATGCACACCAATCGTTTCACAACATCGATACACGGCACTGCGTCAACAAGCCGCTGCACCAAGCCAAAGTAACTATTCGGAATAGGCTCAGTTGGCCATAACCAGATTATGACATTCTTCATAGCAGCACCGGATATCCTATGAAGCTCGGCCCAATGGGACATCTGCTCATTCAGCAACAGGGGGCGCTTCGAGGCGCCGAACTGTGACCAGAAAAGCTTCTCCGTTGCGTACCCCTCTCGCGCCTGATAATACTGCGCTGCATCGGAAGAACTCTTCGGCAAGTCTAAAAACTCGTCCGGAGAACTCCACAATTGGTTCAATGAGCATAGTTCGGATCGCCGAACTTAGCCTGTAGTAAAAATGGCTTACCAGCTGCAATCTCCCCAGCTTGCCGGATCTCCTCATGGGCCGCTCTGGATTCAGACCGCGCTTCTCTTGCTTCTTGTAAAGCCTTTTTAATTTCAGCCATTTTGGCTTCTTTCTCCTTCTCAAGGAGCTCACAGCGGCTGGCAACACTTTTTAGCTCAAGCGCCATCATGAACATCCTCTCCTCGTCTTGACGCCGAGCAGCCCGTTCGGCTTCTAACTCAGCCGATGCCTTCTCGGCAGCCGCATTACTACGTCGGGCCTGCTCCTTGGACCGGGCTAGCTCCGCCCGAAGAATTTCAACGGTGGTAGCACCATCTACAGCCAGGTACAGCTTTCAGCGTCATGCTTATATCACAAAAATGTACGTACAGAGACTGGTTCGAATACATACCTTGCGACTCATCAAGGCGCATATTGATCAATGTAATATCATCCTCGGCCACATCAAGCTTCCGTTGCAGTTCGGCAATATCCGCAGTTCAGGAAGTAGCCAGGGGGGAAGCAGCCTGTGTTCAAAGTTAATCAGTTTAGTCCTTCAAAATTTCTTCTTGATCCTCCGTTCGCCTCCCATAGGAAGCCAACCGAACTCTCAGGGGCTACTGTCTATACACAGGTGTATTTTCTGAATAAAACACAATTGCACATGTTACATTACAAACCTCGAAGCCTCTCAGCAGGCTCGCAAAGGCCTCATTCAATCCGCTCTTCGTAGATAGGACCTTTTCAACCACTGTACCCATCAAGTACGATGTTCCTCTGAAATAGACGCCTGCCGCAGCATGTTCATCAAGATATCCGGCGCCTCTGGGTCTCCGGAGGCAGCCGCAGGAGTATGGTCACCCTTTGAAGGGATCCGTTTATTTGTATCCGGCTGCATTCCGGACTGTTCGGGGTCTTCATTGTTGTTCCCCGGACCCTGGGCCGCCGAAGTATCACCTTCGTATAGCATCTTCGTCATCCCTTGCACCACTTGTTGGTCGGGGGAGACCCTCCGCGACGACACTCAAGATCGTCTGCCCTATTGGACGGAGAGGCCGGTGGGGGCGTCTCACTTTCCATCATCTCCGGGAGAAGGTCCCCCGAGGAAGAGGATTGTTGAAGGGGACTGCGCGCTGGGCTGCAAAAAATGTATATTTCAGGCATCATACGAAAAGAACGGCATATGTTTAGAACAGCCTTGTTCACTTACGATTGGGCCGGAGGCTCGTCCTCGTCATGAGGCTGCGCTTCGACGTCCTCCAGGACCGGGGCGCCTCCCAGAGACATCTTGCCTCGCTTAGGAGCCTGCTTCTCCCAATCTTCGGAGGCGGCCCTCTTCTTCTTGGGAGGGAAAGAGATAGTGCCCCCTATACTTTTGTCTTCGGAAGAGGGGATTTTTATTCCTCCGGACATAAAGTCCGAGGTCCCTTGGGAATAGAGGCCGTCCTTGGTCCTCTTGTCCTCCGCCTCGTCCTCCTTCTCCGGCATCTGGTATGGTGTTGGGGCCAGCATCCTTGTTAGGACAGGATTTGCTGGACCCTCGGGCAGAGGGGCCGAACACATAATCAGTTCCGCCTTCTTTATCCAGCCCTGGAAAAAGATAGCCTGCTCAGTATCATATTACTGTATGCATGGCCGCAAAGTATTCGAGAGCCAAGTGCTTACCGGGGTATCCGAACGATTACAGTTGAGGCCAGCGTCCTCAGCGGTATTTGGCCAATGTTTCCGCTTCCCAAAAAATAACTTCCACATCCCTTAATGTGTGGCGCCAAAAAGTGTTGGAGGGTCTGTAGTCCTTCTGGATTAAACTCCCACATGCGGCGAGGCCTGCGCTGGCAGGGCAGGGTTCGGCGGACTAACATCACTTGAATCACACTAACGAGATCGATATCTCTCTAGAGGAGGGTTCGGATGCGGCTTTGTAAGGTCCGCACTTCATCAACCGATCCCCAGTCCAGCCCCTTGTTAACCCATGATGCAAGTTGTGATGGTGGGACAGGACGGAAAGTGGGTGCAGCAACCCACTTAGTACTGCGGGGCTCTGTAATGTAAAACCACTCCCGCTGCCGGCAATTGGAAGTCTCGGTAAAGGAACCTTTTGGCCAGGTAGTGTTGGCGAGTTGGCTAATTATAGCACTGCCGCACTCCACTTGCTCCCTGTCGGCTATCTTCGGTTTCACACTAAAGGTCTTGAGCCATAAGCTGAAGTGTGGGGGGATTCGAAGGAAGGCCTCACATGTAATGATAAATGCCAAGACGTGGAGAATCGAGTCCGGGGCCAGGTCATGAAAATCCAGTCCGTAATAAAACATTAGCCCCCGGACGAAGGGGTGAAGCGCAAACCCTAACCCCCGGAGGAAGTGGGGGATGAACACAACCCTCTCGCCGGATCTGGGGGTCGGAATAACTTGTCCTTGAGCAAGAAGCCGGTGGTGGATCTCTGCAGTCAGATATCTGGCTGCCGGAAGCTTTGCAATATCCTCCTCTATAACAGAGGAAGCCACCCATCGGCCTTGGGAGCTGGATCCGGACATGATGGGAAGGCTGAAAGCAATGGAGTGGAACCTTGGGTGTTGGAACTCGGGGTTGGGAAGGCTGAGGAGAAGTTTGGCGTAAAAAAGACGACCCTTGGTTCCTTTATAAAGGCCTCCAGTATTGAACGCCTCCTCCTAAAGCCTAAGAACCAGCCTATTCCTAAGGAATCTTTCCCACAGGATGGTTAGGTTGCCCACACCCGTATTGATGAAAATCCCGCAATAAGGGGGCACGATCCCAGCTTCGACCAGACGTGCCAGTAAAAACCACACCCCCAAAACGTGGAACGGCGGGACAGGAAACGGTTCGAAATAAAGGCGGGGAGGGCGTGACGTCACATTATTAAAGTTGTCAGTAGATCGGATTCATGAAAATGCTATACCCTCTACAGCTGTGTGTTACAGATCTGGACACGTTTGTCTCATCCGAAGACTATTTTTTGGAGTTCGGAAGGAGGAACCCGCCTTGCAATGCCGAAGACAGCACTACGCGCCGGATACCTTGTCATTGAAGCCAGGTTCAGGGGCTACTGAGGGAGTCCTGGACTAAGGGGTCCTCGGGTGTCTGACCTGTTATCTATGGGCCGGACTGATGGGATGTGAAGACGTGAAGACCGAAGACTACACCCGTGTCCGGATAGAACTCTCCTTGGCATGGAAGGCAAGCTTGGCGAACAACTATGAAGATTCCATCTTATATAACCGACTCTATGTAACCCTAGATCCCCTCGGTGTCTATATAAACAGGAGGGTTTAGTCCGAATAGGATGGACTCAATACCTTAGTCATACAGGCTAGACTTCTAGGGTTTAACCATTACGATCTCGTGGTAGATCAACTCTTGTAATACTCGTATTCATCAATATCAATCAAGCAGGACATAGGGTATTACCTCCATTAAGAGGGCCCGAACCTGGGTAAAACTTCGTGTCCCCTGTCTCCTGTTACTGTCAACCTTAGACGCACAGTTTGGGACCCCCTACCCGAGATCTGCCGGTTTTGACACCGACAACGGGGTGTCCAGAAACTTACTGAAGAACCTCACAGGACACCGCGACAAAGCACAACTCAACGAGGAATAATGATGGGGGTGTATGAATATAGGAGGCATTCCCACACGACATTTATTCCACAATGACCCCTCTTGATAGTGCGGTTTTTCCTATGACTCAAAACGAACCAAACGAAAACCTTCAAGTCGTCGGTAAACCACCCTTTAACCTTTTTGAATTTGGGGGGGGGGTCATATAATTCAAATGGAATCTTCATGGAACCAATATCCTGAGATAGACTTTAGCAACCGATATTAGTTCCTCAAATCATATTGTCATCACACCAAAATATACTAAAGTGCCACATGCACTTTCAACCATACTTGGGCCTAAGGGAAGGCATTGTGGAGTAAGTAGATGATGAGTTGCTAGAGTGACAGAAGCTTAAACCCTAGTTTATGTGTTATTCTGTAAGGGGCGATTTGGATTCATATGTTTCATGCTATGGTTAGATTTATCTTAATTTCTCTTTCGTAGTTGCGGATGCTTGTGAGAGGGGGTAATCGTAAGTGGGGGGCTCCTTCAAGTAAGAACATCACCCAAGCACCGGTCCACCAACATATCAAATTATCAAAGTAGCGAACATGAATCAAATAAACATGATGAAAGTAACTAGATGAATTCTCATGTGTCCTCAAGAACGTTTTGCTTATTATAAGAGAACGTTTCTGCATGTCCTTTGCTCTAAAAAGTATTGGGCTACCTTGTTGCACCTTTGTTACCGATGCTACTTGTTACTTGTTACGAATTACTTTGTTATCAAACTATCTGTTACCAGTAATTTTAGTGCTTGCAGAGAATACCTTACTGAAAACTGCTTGTCATTTTCTTCTGCTCCTCGTTGGGTTCGACACTCTTATTTATCAAAAGGACTACGATTAATCCCCTATACTTGCAGGTCATCAATCAGGTCCCTCGATGAGAGAGAGAGAGAAAGAGAGAGAGAGTGACAGATAGGAGGGAACCGTGGGCCAACATAGACAACACTCGGTCATGGTTTCATTGATCTAGAAAATTTGTGCAGCCCACATCCCACGCATTATAGTGAGGCACCAAAATACGATACCATTGATCTAGTAATTACAAAACTTTGCCACCACATACATATATAACAAACATTAATGAAAACAAAAACCAACAAACTAAATAACATATATTTGGTCGTGCTAATGTGACCTTGTGTTGGATTCTCGTGATCTGCCACAGTGGGGGTGGGTGGGGAGTCTAGGGATGGAAGGGGGTGATTTTTGGAACCTCACATAGTCAGTGAATAATCAGGGAAAAGCTAAAGTAATTTAGTACATTAATGATATTTTTATTACTAACAATAACTAATCTAGGTGAGAACACGGTGGATTTCTGTATATGAGGAAAAAGGTATTGATGCACTAGATGAGAATACATACAAGACACTACAAGTACAACCATCTGAAGGCACCGAGTGACTTCCTCTGAGTCAACTTTTGTAGAATTGCTATCGCTTTAGTTTTGATGCTATGATTTAAGTAAAGTGCTCAAATTCCACATCACTCGAATGAGCATAAAACAACAACCGCCTAAGTGTTTAGGCATAGTTTGTGTACTACATGGTGTTTGTTGTATTGTTGAAATTCGAATAAAAAGAATCGTATAAATTGTTTCATGTTGAGACTGGATAAAATTATTTTGATGTTGTAAATCTTAAAGGGCACATAATTTTGACTTTCGATGTAACATAAACCATAAGATAAACCTTGTTTGTCGTCATGATATCTATCATAATGCATGCAAAAGACAAAACAAAAGTCGTACTCTAGCTCAAAGCCAGATGTATGACGTGTCGGATAAGTGCTCCAGCGAAAAAGTAAGACACAAGTTGACATCGATCTATCGAGCCACATTACACCCCTATATTAAAAGTGCTCCCGGAAAAGATTCGAGTGAACACAACCGAATCTCCGCTACGGTTTCCTTGATCTAGGCCAGTCATAGCGACGGTTTCCGTAGCCCACATATCTGTCAAAAGTCCACTGTTGTTTCCTTGATCTAGGCCAGTGCATACCGACGGTTTCCGCGGCCCACAAATCAGTCAAAAATCCATTGATGTTTCCTTGATCTAGGCCAGTCAAGCGCATTGACGGTTTTCGCAGCCCTGTCGATAGTCCGTTGCCGTTTCCTTGACCTAGGTCAGTCATGCGTAGTGACGGCTTGTGCAGCCCCCATATCTCGCATGATAATGTGGCGCCACGAAACTTTCATGCCACCAGATATATATAGATTAATGAAAATAAAACAACTCGACTAAATAAAAAGCAATGTGGTTCGTAATAATGTGTTTCCTTATTATGTTTAACACCAAATATCACACATTGGTTGGTTTATTTTTCTATCTAAAAAAGGTTGATTTTTCACTCTACCTCAGCAAAACCAAATCATCATGCGTATAGCATAGAGTAGCCATTGCCCGATATGGAACAACAGAGACCGGTTGGTTTTACCGCACACATACATGTGGGCGGCGCGAGGGTAACTCTAACAAACTGCCTTAATCGCTATAATTCGATATGATAAATCACGAGATCAAAAGCATCCAGGTGTCTAGAGTGGGGAGTGAACGGCTCACGTGCCCGGCCTCTTCCTCTTTTTATGCCCCTGCCCCTTCCCCGTTCCTCCTCCCCAAAACCCCTCTCACCACCATCCAGTCTCTCTCCAAATCTTGGGACACAAAGGCCACCGTACTGAAATATAGATTGACAGAGGCGGGGCGGGAACCAGCGAGCGAGCGAGCTCGGCACGGACCCGGTCCGACGAGATGCTCAAGGAGCGGCAGAGGAGCATTGTGCTGCGCCGGAAGTTCAGCGTGGCGTCCATTCCGTCGGCGGCGAGGCGGGTGCGCCAGGTGAGCGGCGACGACAAGAAGGCACGCGCGCGGCCGATCTTTTTTGTGTCGGCTAACACCGTGAAGATGAGCGCTGGAGGCGGCGCCACCCCCTATCTAAAGAGGGACACCTTTGCCGGGCTGTGGATGGCGGCAGCGTTCCTGGCGGCCTGCGGCATCTGCCGCAAACCCCTCGCCGGCGAAGACGCCTACATTTACAGGTACCAGCGTCACTATTTTCCCATTCTTTGTTCGTCGTAGCATGGAAAATGTACGGTAGAATCCTCGTGTTTCGGCCTCGCGTTTCAGTTTTGTCCTTTTCGGTAGCTTCCTTGTGATTTTTGGCTAGGATCCGATCAATCTCTCATGATGCTTTCCGATGTGAATTCCGCGCCGTTCGTTCGTTTTCCACGTCAAGGTTGCACCTGATCCAATCTTCTTATGATGTTGCTGGCAGCTTACGATTTTGTGTTGGTTTCGTGATTCCCCTCGTGTTTTATGTGAGGGGCATATTCAGGATCCGTTTTCACTTATGAAAAGATGGTAATAATTTGTTACCCTCCATGTTTAATTTAGACAAGTACTCCGTACTAATTTGACTAACCTCGTTCACTTGAAAGGTAATGCTGATTCAATGCTAGTATAAGCAACCCATCGATGCTACTAGTGTAAGCGGTTCATAGCATGAATCTTATGCTCTCCCGTATTTTAGAGGAATGTTCGATGCAAATCTTTTCCCTCAGCATGTTACTTGTTGCCGATACATTTTTGGTTTGCTCTGCCATGCTAATTAATTATTAATACTCCGTATGTATTTGCTAATGAGATATGTACTATTGATCCATGGGGTGCTCATAGCTTTATAATTTGTCCTCTTTTAATTTTGGTCCCTGAATCATGTATGAAATGTCCTGTCTCAAAATATAAATTGGGATGCATTTATTTTTTTTCTTAGGCGGTGGATTAAGATTTAGTTTTCTAGTCAAGAGTCTAACACACCATATATACTCCCCGAAGCTACGCAATAAATAAAGAACATTAATCGCCAAATCATATGAGTTGTTGTTTGATTATCATACCATAAACTTGTCACTCGTTACCATCTAACGCTCGTAGAGTATTTCTTTAATTGTCACAATCTGTCATCAACGAGAGAGAAATAAATAAATACTAAAAAAATGCATGGTTTCTTCACTGCAATAAAAGAAGGTTAAATTTATTCGTTGGAGATGTCTGTGACATGATGGTCCAATTTCTTTGTCTGTCTTCTACAGGGGCGAATTTGCATTCTGCAGTGATGAGTGCAGGGAGCTGTACATCAAATGGAAAAGGGTGTGCTCCCTCAGATCCCGCAAGAAGGCCCCGTCGAACAAGTCCGGCAGCAGCAAGGGCTCGTGCGGCGGGCCAGGCTAACCCAATAGATTATACTAGCTCCTAGTGATGTGCCATACATATATGTGGTACAATCTTCACCATATTTAAACCGTCCGTCCATGTATACAAGCTACCAGTCTCGAATAATGGTCGGTTACATCCCGTTTCATGAGTCAGTTTCACCGCTTTGTTGCTGATATGGAGCTGCGAGATATTTACCTCCATAGTCGACAGTATACTCGGTCTAACGAGCATGACAACCCACCCTCATGCACAATGACCATGTTCTCTGTATGCCAAGTTGAGAGGTCTTGCACCCATACTGTAGGCTGTGCAGCTTGGCCTCGACCACCCTAATCATTGCCTCCCTCCTTGTGGATTGTGTGCCCTGTTCTAGCCACCCCACATGTTTTTGAGCATTTCTGGCATAAGATGGACGGCTTCCTTGAGGTAGTTGTTGCTGCTTGGGATTCCGAGGAGCCAGATTCGGACTCCTTTTATCGTATCTACTCGCGCCTCAAGTAGTCAAGTTCATGGCACGCCATCTCCAAAGTTGGAGCACACGCTCCATCGACAGTATCTCTCTTCATCTGCTGCGGTGCAAGACAAGAGGCCCCTCTAGCTTGAGGAGGCATGGCTGCGGCGCAAACTCAAGATGGCTTATTTGGGGCTAGCCTCCCTTGAGCATTCCATCACTAGACAACAGGTGCACTTCTCATGGCTCCACGCGGGGGTGGGTGGAAGGGGACACTATAACTTTGCTTTCTTCGAAATCCATGCGTCTCATTGTAAGCAGAAAAACCATATCTTTTAGATTCGTGCCAGTGATGAGGTCATCTCTGGCAAGGTGGTGATGGCTAAGGCCGCATTCCATCACTTCTCCGACATCATTGGCTCGCCGGATGCGTGGGAAGTGTCCCTCACTTTTGAGGTGTTTGGACCTTGATACTTGAGAGAACCAACGGTCGCGGAAACCAAAAGGCTATAGTCCTTTTTAGTTTGCATATAAGATTTTTCTAAAGTCAAGCCTAGTAAAGTTTGACCAACTTTATAGAAAAAATACCAACATTCACAAAATCAAATCAATATCAGTGGATGTGTCATGACTTAAATTTTCATATTGTATAACTTTAGCATGGTAGATGTTGATATTTTTTTCATATAAATATGGTCAAACTTTATGAAGTTTGACTTCAGACAATTCTTATATACAGAGTAAAAAGGACCGAAGGAAGAAAGAGGGTGGCCAGGTTTGCTTGGATATCTTGATTGCATGCACTGGAGATGTAAGAACTACCCAAAAAGCTCTGGAAGGGCAATATCAGGGCCATTTTAAGAAGCCAACCATCATTCGTGAAGTAGTTGTATTGCATGTTCTCTAGATTTGGGACGCTTTCTTTGGCATGCTCGGGTCTCACAATGACATCAATATGTTGCAGCGGTCTCCATTGTTTGCTAAGTTGACTGAAGGACAAGCTCCTCTTTCCAGCTACACTGTCAGTGGACATCATTAGAACATGCGCCATCATCTGTAGACGATATCTATCCTCCGTGGGCTACATTAGTCGAGACCATCTCTGAGTCAGTTGGTCAAAAAAGAGATCACTTTCCGCAAAGACAAGAATGAGATAAAAAAAGGATGTGGAGAGGGCCTTTGGAGTGCTCCAATCCCATTTTGCAGTTGTTCATAAATATGCTAAACAATGGGATTTAGAGACCTTGCGGGAGGTGATGAAATATTGTGTGATCATGCACAACATGATCATGAAGGATGAGGATGAAGACGTTGCCAGAGATATGAAATTTGAGAACATGGGTGATTGTATCCAACTTATACACTGGAAACTGTCTATGTTTGATGAGTTTGTTCATATGCATCATCAAAATTGGCACCGATCAACTCATAAGAAGCTCAAGAAAGGTTTGGTTGAGCATCTATGAGCGATTAAAGGGGACAATTAGAACATATGTGCGAGTTGGATTCAAATTTAAACTATTTATTTGAAAACTTAGTTGGATTGTAATATTTAAATTAGAATTATTAATTTCGCATTTGAATATCGTTCACTCATCGAAGATTTGATATGCTATCATTTTGAGCTCATGGACTTAAAATAGAAAGACGAACATTTTTAGGGGATTTCGAGCATCTACAGCCAAGCGCCTCAAACGGGTCAAAAACGCCCAGGGGGACAGACCGGTCAAAAAAAGTCGAACGCCTCAAACCAGACCCAAACGCCAGGCCTATCCGACACCCCTCATATCCAACCCAAATCTGGGGTGGATATGGGGAGGCTCGAGTGCGTCCGCCATGTCAGCCCGACCCATGCTGGCCCACCATGACCCCACTCTGTCCCCACAAAAAACCCACCTAGAGCAAACCCTAACTCACTTCATTTTGCTCCGCTCCCTGTCTCTTCTCCTCCCTTTTCCCAATCCGATCCCCTCCTCCTCTCCATCCACCTGTCCAGCTCCGACAGTGATGGAGGCGGTGGGAGCAACGACGATTGGGATGCCTTCCTCCATGATGCGGCGGGTGACGAGGAGGATTTGGCCCTCTACCTCGCCTTGAAGCACTTGCGGGTGGACATGGGTGGCAGTTCGGTTGTGCTCTGTCCCTGGCCGCTTCCTGCCACAGTGTCGATGCTGGAGCCAGCTGGTCCGGCACCGTGTTGTACGCCTGCTCGCGGCGATGGCCTGCTGCCGCCCTCCTAACCCTCCAACTGCTACTCCTCAAGGGCAGCGGTGGGTTTAGTGCCCTGCTCCGCCGGTGCCACAGACACGAACACCTGAATTTGAGGTGCGCTTCGCCCGCCGCGAGAGGCGGCGGGCTAGCGAGAGGGCGTTGGCCTCGGAGACGTCACACAGTCCTCCCGCCGCTGGATGCCGATGGTGCCCGATGATGAGGAGTGGCTCTTCCCATGGGTCTACCGTTGCTCGCTTATGACAATGGAGACGGACGCCCGCCGGCTCCGTCGGAAAGAACCCGATGACGCTTCGAGTAGGGCTGGAGCAATCAGCGTACGAGGCGTTGGAGGCAACATCAGAGGTGGCGAGGGCGGCCAAGTTGAAGAGGTAGCATGACCGCTCTATTCGGAAGATGGTGGGCTTCATCGACTCCTCCTCATCCTCCACATCACCGACGGCTCTGACTACCCACCTCATGCAGCCACCGCCTACCCGGACGCCTATGGTAGCACCGGTGACCAGAAGGGCAAAGGGCCGGCGAGAAAGTGGTGAAGCTCGACACTCTTTCCATGTTTATTTCCGCTTTTAGTAATCTAGTTTAGAACTTGTCCGTCGGTTACATAGATTATGTGAACTGTGGTGATCTTTTAATGACCAATTATGTGGGTTATGTGCATTTCTATGTCCATTTGATGATCTACGTAGTGTGAACACGGAGCAGTTACATGCACCGCAAAACAGGGTGGATGGCCCTCTTGGCTTGGCGCGCCGCTTCAATGTTGGAACGACGTGAGAGGTTACCTTCGCTTTTGGTCGGCATGAATGCGGCACTTGAGCGGCGCTGACCGCTTCGGATAGAAAAGTGTGCAGATGAGGAAGATGGTTTGGATAGGCTAGGTTTGTCGAATGCTTGCGTGGCAGTGGGCCGAACGTCTCACCTCCGCTTTTGATCGGCATGAATGCGGCAATTGAGCGGCGCTGACCGCTTCGAATGAAAAATTGTGTAGATTTGGATATATCAGGTTTGCCGAATGCTTGTATGGGAGTGGGGCGAACGCCCACAAAGCCCAAAATGATGGTCCGTCGGAGATGCCCTTACCTTTTCAGCCGTTTGTCTAAAAAAAAACCCTTTTCAGCCGTCTTCCTCATCTAAAGAAAACTACCCCCCATGGCTGCCGCCGCGGCGGGCGCGACGCCAGCGACGGCGCGGAAGGCCCTCGCCTCCACGACCTCCGCCCTCCTCTCCTCTTCATTCGCGCTCCGCCGCCGCAGCTTGTCCTGCTCCGCCGCATCAGGAGCGACCGCCCCGCGCATCGCGCAGCAGCCGCCGGACCTGCTCCGGTGGGTGCAGCGCGAGGGAGGTTTCGTGCACCCGGCTCTCCGAGTGGCCGATCATCCCGAGTACGGCCTTGGGGTGTCCGCCACGGCGGCCGACGGCGTCATCCCCCCCGGAGCCGTCCTCATTGATCTCCCTGGGCGCATCCCGCTACGACTCCGCCGCCCAGCCGATGCTGCGGACGCAGTACTGATGCAGCTCGCCGACCGAGTCCCCGGTATTGGCCCATCTGATTATCTTCCTTTGGTTCGTTATATGTTGTGGAATAATGTGGTAGCTTAATCGTGGTTGTAATCGGGAGTGCATTGAACTTAAGATGCATTTAGACAATACATTCGGAGCATAACTGGTAATAATGCGGTTCTTTTGGCATCAGGGCGATTCGGAAATCTTCTCTAGTAACAGTAGGATTATTAACTTCTGAAAATACTCAAAATAGGCACATTATGGATGACGATGAATGCAATTTCTTTGTCTCCTGTAGGTTGTAGATTCATGGGCTAAATTATGCTCTGAACTGTTGCTATTTTCTGTTGGAAACTGCCAGTTGTGAAATCACAATATGAAAAGTAAGGGTTGGTGAAACTTATTAGTCTCCAGCTTACAACTGTAGTTGGTATAACCTGAGACTGAGAAGAGTTCAGTGCTTAGTAATTAATATCGTGTTCTAACTTAATTGACCCCAGGTTCAGTCTATTGTGTCTTTTAGCTAAAAATGTAAAAGCCAGAGCTCTGAATACCATACTATCTTTTCATGTTAAATTGTTTAAGCTTGGACTCATCTGTCAAGTTGTTAACTTGTTCTATAACTCATCCTTCTATGTAACTGATGTTGCCTTGTGGTCGAATAGCTGCACGATGGAAAATTTATGTACTCATCTTCCTGTCTCTGCTTAGTATATGAGGGAGATTTTTATTCAGTATTTTCTTTTGAGAACATAATTCCATTCTGCAAAACTAGGCAAACTATCTTTTATTAAGTAGTAAATTGAATCTTGTGGTAAGCATGTGACAGAGGAACTGTGGTCAATGAGACTCGGCTTGAGGTTGCTTCAAGAAAGGACAAAATCCGATTCATTTTGGTGGCCATATATCGCGAACCTGCCAGAGACTTTTACCGTACCAATCTTCTTTCCAGGGGAAGACATAAAGAACTTGCAATATGCTCCTCTCCTCCACCAGGTTGTGAAGAACTATAGCGACCGCTAAGTGGATACTTATCGTATTTTCCTGTCTGTTTTCTCACTGATGCTATTTCAGATAAATAAAAGATGCCGCTTCCTTCTCGAGTTTGAGAAAGAGGTAAAACAGAAGCTTGGTACTGTGCCCTCAGGAGATCATCCTTTTTGTGGACAAGATTTGCACTCGTCTTCCCTTGGATGGGCTATGTCAGCAGCGTCTTCACGAGCATTCCGTCTGCATGGTGAAATCCCAATGTTGTTGCCCCTTGTTGATATGTGCAACCACAGTTTTAGCCCGAATGCTAGGATTGTCCAGGAAGGAGATGTCGAGAGCCCTGATATGTCAGTTAAGGCAAGTACTTTTCAATCTTACACGTGTAATTGTCGTCGTTGCGCCCAAAAAATTGCAGATTTTTCTGTTCTCTAATGAGTTACCGTGTTCTTTATTTGTGCATTAGCTTCACAAATATTGATGCTATAACTAGATACAATTATTGTGTGTAAAAACACATCGACAATGCATAACCCTCATAGAACTCAAATTTTGTTTGCGTACTCTTGATTGGCATGTTAGCCATTCATGAATCATGAGTCATGTGCTAATAATATCTTCTTTAGTACTCCCTCCGTCCTATAATATAAGATGTTATTACAACTGATATACTCATATATCGATTGTAATAACATCTTATATTATGAGACAAAGGGAGTAGCATTCTTTACATACACTTTCTAATGTGGTATGCAGTTGTTAAGCATGTCCTTGTAATGTAAGTGTTTTTATCTTTTTGCAAGAACAGCAGTGAAAGTATCTGGCTGTACATTAGTCACTGTTGAATTCATTTTTCAGTTATTAACTTGCATGTGTATTGGTTTAGTGAATAGTAGTTACTTCAACGATAGGACTGTTGTTTGCCCTGTTCCTAGAGATAATTAGTTCCCTTGGTTAGTACTACCTCTGTAACTAAAACGTCTTATATTTAGTTACAGAGGTAGTAATATATTTTGCCCAGAAGAGGCAAATATTTAATCAACTGTTTTATTCAATGCATATAGTTTTTTACTGTACGATGCGGCGATGCATTTGCTTGTGAAAGATGCTGTGTGTTTTCTGTGTAATGTTCTGTATGTTGTGCTATAACGCAGGTTGTTGCTGAGACGCAGATTGATCAAAACGCTGCTGTTACACTGAACTATGGTTGCTACCCCAATGATTTTTATCTTCTTGATTATGGATTTGTAGTAACATCGAATCCATACGATCAAGTGGAACTGAGCTATGATGGTAATCTTCTCGATGCTGCTAGCATGGCAGCAGGGGTTTCTAATCCCAACTTTTCAACACCAGCCAAGTGGCAACAGGAAATCTTGTCACAGCTAAATCTACACGGAGAGGGTGCTATTCTAAAGGTTTTGCCCACATTCTTCCACTATGATTTATTTGTTTTATTTTGTGATTCGATTGACTTCAAATTCAAATATATTGTGTTCAGTATTCTTGTATGAGTCCGAACCTGATATATTTTGTTATGATCCTGACTTGGTTACTGCCTTTCAGGTCAGCTTAGGAGGTCCGGACATAGTAGACGGGCGCTTATTAGCTGCGCTGCGAGTTCTTCTTGCAGCTGACCCGGAGACCGTGGGTAAGCACGATCTGAAAACTTTGATGTCGCTTGGCACGAAAGCTCCTCTGGGCCCTACCGTCGAAGCCTCGGCGCTCCGAACTGTTCTCGCACTTTGCGCCATTGCCCTCCAACACTTCCACACCAAGATAATGGATGACCAGGCCGTCCTGAAGGGAGAACCCCCTCTTACTACTCAACTGGCCGTCCAGTTTAGATTGCAGAAGAAGCTGATGCTCGTCGACATAATGCAGAATCTTAGTCGGAGAATCAAGACGCTGGCTCCGGAGAAATCTACTGCCTAGGATGTTAACATTTTGTGATAACCCCCTTTTGAACAATCAACTATCTTTCTGTATTAATGTTTACTGGATATATATATATATATATATATATATATATATATATATATATATATATATATATATATATATATATA
>NC_041390.1:540558892-540602234 GCF_002162155.2 Triticum dicoccoides
ACAAGAAAATTTGCAGTTTATGTGTATTTTAGACTATGTTTTTATGTTTGTAATTTTACATAACATAAAATATTTTTTATGGCGATTATATATTTTTTTACAGTCTTTTTTTGCGTCGGAAATAAGACAAAACTTATGGAACGTAAATTTACGGTGCATTGATGGTAAAATAGAGGGGGTGAAGAATAACTATGCCTCATCCAGGGTGACGAATAGCACGACCATATATATATATATATATATATATATATATATGGAAAATAAATTCTACCACCTAGTGGTAGTTACCACCTAAGAATCCACCGTTGATTTGACGTGCCTAGATGAGGTTCCACCCGACCCGTTTAGAATTGATATTAATTATTTTCATTAGTTTATTTGGTGGTTAACAGGTCCGTTTGGTCGTGAGCCTATCCAAAAGTTTGAATGCACTCCTATTTATTCGTCTGGCATCCTTATCCACCTACTAACTAACCTAGCATTTTTCTCTACGTAAAAATAGAATTGTTTGTATATTCTTGTTACCAAGAGCAAACATATTTTTTCTCTATCTAGCGTTCTGCCTAGGCGACACTTCCATCACCGGCTGGAGACGGCGGTTCGGCGTCGTCGAGAGTATTCTTCTGCCACCGGCGACGCAGTGAAATAACGGCGACTGCCAGCAATTGCAGCCGATTGGGATTAGGATCATGGATGCATGTTGCATATTCATCCGGCAAACAAAATCTTTTATACTCTTCCTGATTTGTTTTCTTATCTAATATGAATTCATTGTTGACCAACAGCATAGCAAAGATGCACCTATGACCGACTGCCTTCGCAGGCGTCAACCCCTGCTGCAGTTCTTGCATGAATGCAACAGCATGATTATGAAGATCCAGATGATGTGACGACGAGGAGCGACGAGAAGGCAGCCGCAAGCCGCCAGGTGCACAACCAGAGGAAGATCCCTCGCGTCATGGCGTCACCAGCATGTAGCCGTCACCGACGACGACACAGCTGCCCGCTCCTGTTTGCTCAACGGCTTCATCCGATGGTGTGTGGTACAATAAGACTAAACGTACGCCACGCTCAACCAGCTGCCATTGACTTGCACGCTTCCCCGCCGCCGCCCTTGAAGATCTCATCACTGGATGCTACATCAATCCAATATGATCTGGAACGTGCCCAACCCAGCTATTATTACGTTCCAACAGTATAGTGAATCCCAATTCGGTTCTCAAATTATAGATCAGTATACGTATATGTGCATGCATCACCACCAGTCCAAGAAACTATCTGTTAGAGTTATGTTCCCGTATTCTCTCATCTAGCTCAGTCATGTTCTACCCAGTACATACAGTTGTTTGAAGATGTAGTATGGCAACATATTTTTTATTTTACAATCTCATACCTTTAGGTGAAAAAGGAATAGAACAAACACATGCATACTATAGTATATTCGATCAGTATGAAGATGTATGATTCCTTTTTCTGAAAATACTCCTCTTATCTTGGAGTATAACTAATTTTTTTGTGGGAAGATACTTATTATTCGGACATACTCCATTCTTCATACACCTTTTTGGAGATACTCCATACTACATACTCAACTCCTTATTTTGGACAATATACTCCTTATTTCGACATACTCCATTCTTCATACACCTTTTTTGGGATACTCCATACTCCATACTAGTACTACAATTAAGAAGTATACAGCATGCACCTTAACCAAGCGAGAGATATATGCATACTCCATACTCGTGAATATACTATTTTCAAATAACATACATATACTATTCTCTGAACTACATACTCCAATAGTAATATACTTCAAACTATGTACTATATGATATACATGCTTTTTTGCCGGAAAAAAAGTGTACTACATATCATAGAGTACATAGTTTCACACTATAAACTCCATACTCTCTTTTGGAAAAACTATATACTTCTGACTATATATTCCGTACTTTTTATAGGAAAAGTGAATACTTCATACTCGCAACAAAAAAATACTTCATACCATATACTTCATTTTTTGGGTGCACATACTACTTTTTTTTGAACGGCCTGGACATGCAGGCTAACGTCTAGATGCGCATAGCCTTCACATATATTCTAATTTAATAAAGAAAAACTGGAGAACTACTTGAATGTATATTAGCATGAAATACAACGAATGCAAGTGCTAGAACAGTTAACCTATATACGTGGATTACAAGTTCTAAGAATATGTACTGTTGGATTAAAAAAAGGTAACCATACTTCCTTATCCGGTGCCAACCAATAGAGTCACGCCCACGTCCTTATCCATTCAGCCAAGAATAAAAGAAACAGTTGAAAACTTGGACGTACTATCCCACCTATAAACCAGGGATTTCATTATTCAAAAAAAAATATTATTTTCTCCACCGCCTAATTGCCTAAAGCTGCTAGCGGGTTAGAGGATTCTGCCCACGTTCGCTACCCAGCGCACTCGGTTGCCTCGCTGCTAGGAACAGGGACACGTGGAGGCCAAAGAAGATGGTGGTAACTACCACTACTTGTAGATAAAATTTGTCCTATATATATATATATATATATATATATATATATATATATATATATATATACACTATTAAAGGAGGATCGAACGTCGTGATGGTTCGACCTCGATCCCGCACCGAGGAAATCGCTAGGAAAACAATCCACCCGCACACTACCTTTCAGGTAAGCTTAGGAGGTCCGGACATAGTAGACGGGCGCTTATTAGCTGCGCTGCGAGTTCTTCTTGCAGCTGACCCGGAGACCGTGGGTAAGCACGATCTGAAAACTTTGATGTCGCTTGGCACGAAAGCTCCTCTGGGCCCTACCGTCGAAGCCTCGGCGCTCCGAACTGTTCTCGCACTTTGCGCCATTGCCCTCCAACACTTCCACACCAAGATAATGGATGACCAGGCCGTCCTGAAGGGAGAACCCCCTCTTACTACTCAACTGGCCGTCCAGTTTAGATTGCAGAAGAAGCTGATGCTCGTCGACATAATGCAGAATCTTAGTCAGAGAATCAAGACGTTGGCTCCGGAGAAATCTACTGCCTAGGATGTTAACATTTTGTGATAACCCCCTTTTGAACAATCAACTATCTTTCTGTATTAATGATTACTATATATATATATATATATATATATATATATATATATATATATATATATATATATAGTGTTACTATTCATCAACCAGGGTGCAGAATAAATTATTCTTCACCTGAGGTAATCTTACGATTATTTTATAATTAAATTATATTTCGAATTCAAATAGTTACATTCCTATTGATTCACTACGTAAAATTTGACATAAGAAAATAAAAATATAGATCATAAGACAAGAAAATTTGCAGTTTATGTGTATTTTAGACTATGTTTTTATGTTTGTAATTTTACATAACATAAAATATTTTTTACAGCGAGTATATATTTTTTACGGTCTCTTTTTGCGTCGGAAATAAGACAAAACTTATGGAACGTAAATTTACGGTGCATTGATGGTAAAATAGAGGGGGTGAAGAATAACTATGCCTCATCCAGGATGACGAATAGCACGACCCACAATACGCTTTCTTCTTATGTCATAATACGCTTTTACGATTTGTTCAGACAAAATCATAATATAAACGAGGTGGTACTAATAATTTAGGAAACCGTTCGTAGTTTTGTCCGTCCGGCAAAATTTCTGTAGTTTGACACCGCGCTGCTTTGGGCCGGCCCACGCCGCGTTCTCCGCACGCGCACGGCACACAGGTCTTACAATTCGTACGTCCGAGGTAGTTTGTCGTGCGGTAGTTTTATCGTTCTCCCGATTCGTTTCTGCCAAAAAAGAAAAAGCAGACGCGCAGAGCCACAATGGGCCGGCCCATTAGGGAACCAACAGCCTGCGCCAGTAAAACGTTTCTAAGAAAAATTAATACGCTGCAAGGACTCGAACTCAGACACTCATGCTAAAGCGTTCAGAAGGCTACCACTAGGCCAAACATGACTTGGTGTTCATTTAGCCGCGCGAAATTTCAAATTAAGCGCACAATCGCGCCAGATATTAAGAGGATTTCTTTTTAAAGTGAATATATTTTAGAACACGAAAATTTGCAAAGTTGTTAACAAAAATTTAAACTCGATTTTTTTTCAAAAGAAAAATATTTTTTTAAACTGAGTATTTTTTAAAACACAAACATTTTTTTAAACTAGGAGGTACTGTTGTGATTATTTTTAGAATTTGCAAAAAATTAAAAACTCAAATATATTTTGAACTTTAAATTTGAAAAGGCAAACATTTTTTAAAACATGATTTTTTAATCTATACTTATTAATAAAACTTGGGGAATTTTTGAAATACGCCCACCTGATGCATTGTTTTAATTCAATTTATTAAACTAGGATATGAAGGAATCTTTTTTCTCCATAAAGTCTTCACGTACGACAAGTCTCACTCGCCCAGTGACACCCGTCAAAATGCATGAGAGAAGTCCAACTAAGATTTCATGGTCTATCTGACACAAACTACTCACTTTACATGGTGACACTGACATATATTATTTCAATGCTTTTCCCTATTATATTAGCTAGCCGATTAAAAAAACTTTGTTCAACGGTCTTGATCTTGGCCGGACACGAAGGCGGTTCAACAATCCAGCTGTTGGACCTGGCCAACCTTGGTTAGTGAAAACTGGTACTATGACCACCGGCGACGAGGACGACAAATATGACAAGCAGAAACATGTGTCTGGTGTTATATTGAATGGAAGATGTGGACCTGAGAATGAGGTATTAGTCATGTTTATTATGTTATGGGCATGAGGGTGAGGTCTTTAATCATGCTCAGTGGGTAAGGGCGTGTGAGGGCTGTTTTCACCCGTTGCAACGCACGGGCATGTTTGCTATAATAATAAAGTACGGATTGACTCCTCGGGTTTACCGTCATAATATGCTTTTTTCCTTGAATTTATGCTTTCCGTTTTTTTTGCAGAACATCCATATTTTTTCCAAAATCCAAGGTGGTACTAATCTGTACCTACGTAAAAAAACGCTAGGTTTCAATCGGTACGTCGTAGACTTGGGCCTTCTGGCTGTCCGTTGCGAAGCAAGGGTGTTGTGTTATTAAAATGCATGTCAATTTTTTCTCCCGTTGCAACGCACGGACTTATGTGCTATATATACTATTAAAGGAGGATCGAACGTCGTGATGGTTCGACCTCGATCCCGCACCGAGGAAATCGCTAGGAAAACAATCCACCCGCACGCCTTGTTCGCTAGCTACTCCTCCATCTCATGCGATACACGCGGAAAAACCCAGAGAACAAACGAACCGGTTCAATGAACCTCTACCCCACGATCCGGTAACCCGCACAACATGGCATGCGAAAAGCAACGACCAGGCACACACGTCTCACGCCCCTATCTGCTAGCAACCTCCTCGCTTGCTTCAAAAAAAAGCAACCTCCTCGCTCCTCCCCATCCCATCTATCTGCTGAAAAAATCGCCACGCCATCCACGCCGCTCACGATCCCCGCTGCGGCGCCTGCGTCGATGGGCTCCCCTCGGTCCTCCTCCACCAAGCACCCGCCCTCCCATGGTCGTGGTCCATCCTCTACCAAGCTGTTGATTGGGAGTCCCTTGAGGCCTTACCACGACCATGGAATCCCTTGCCCTCGCCTGCGTCAATGGACCCGCCCGTGACCGGACCGAGAGCATGTTATCGCACTCCTCGTCTTCTCCAATCGACACACCCCGCCGCTCCGACACGGGCGCATCAACGCCGGAGCTCCCCTGCTCAGCTTCGCCGTGCTGCTCCCCTGCTCTCCCGCACGTCCTCCTCCGCCGCCGGGGATGCCTACGCCACCGCTCCCTCCTGCCTCGCGCAGCTCCCCTGGCCCCCTTGCCTGCCTCCCAAATCTCCCCTCTTTCACCCCCAAAGTTGTTTCTTCTTCCTCCCGCTGCGTCTCCTGCTTGCGCGCTGCGGCGACACCTCCTCCTCGTTGCCCCCGACGCCGGAGGAGGCACGGGGAAAGCAACAGTGTCTCGCGCTGCGCTTGCGCCACCTCGGGTGTGCGTGGGCCTACGGGTCGGTCGCCGCCTCGGCCGTGCGCCAGTCCGCAAAGGAGGAGGAAGGGGATTCCGTTCGCCGCCAAGGCGTACTGGGTATGCTCCTCGAGTCCCCGCTCTTCAGGCCCCTCCTCACCCCCCTCATCAAGAAGCAGAACAACATGACGCAGGTCCTCTCCTCCCTTGTCAGCTTTCATTTTGTTTGAAATTATTTTGGCCAGCAACTCCGTGGTTTGCTTCTGTTGATTCTGGTCTTGTTATGTTGGGGGCGAGCAGATGCTGTAGCGCACGGGGATCCCCGACCGGCCCATGTTCTTCCCGGAGTACCCTCTCTCTGTACAAGCAAAAGCAGCTATGAGAAACTTTTCATTCAGTCAAGTTCTACTGATTTTTAGTCTTCTTGAATTTTGTATAGTTGAGATAGATGTTCTACTTCTTTCATTCAGTCAGGCTCTACTGAAACATTTTGCAGAAACAATGTACTGCTGAAACTGAAAAAAGGAACAGAAACATAAATGTTCTGCTGAAACTGAAAAAAGGAACAGAACCACACCTGAATAATTTATACTCATTCTTCAATAGATTTAAAAATGTTCAGACTTTGGATGTTCACTGAAATAATAAATCTTGTCTTTCCTAAAAACTGAATTTGTATATTAAGTCTTTGCTAAAGAGAAATAGTAAATCTTATCATAACAAATGCTCATTCAGAAGTGTTCAGAAATCTTCAGTTTTTTATCCTGAAATGTTCAATTTTTTGCTCTCTAAATTGTGTGCCTTTATTGCTCATTTAGTGCTCAGTACAATATTCAGTTTGAGTAAAATTCAGTTCTTGTGGTGAGTTGAAGAGCATTGCTCCGTGCCTTGCTATGCCTAGTGTGTGTGTGTGTGTATATATATATATATATATATATATATATATATATATATATATATATACGGTGGCGCTAAAGTGAGCGTGCGCGCAGAATGCTAATCCTACGCTCCGGCCAAGTCGTGCACCCGCTAAACCGGTCAAACCAGTGACTTCCCTCCACTTGCTAGTAAAAGTCCATGTAAAAATAGTAACACAATTAAATTATTACCATCAACATGCAACTACGGTTCGCCTGGCCAGGTACTCCCTCCACTTGCTAGTAAACTTAGTGGTAAAAATTGTAACGGGATTATAATGGTTACCATCAGTATGCACATGTGCGCTCCCTAACATTCTGCTAGTAAAATTCATAGTAAACATAGTAACAACAATAAAATCCTTACTGCTAGTAAAATGGTTACCTAAAAAGTAGCTAGATAGTAATTGCATTACTACTACCTATTGTAGGTTTACTACCTAACTGAACAAAGCTATTAGCTACTAGCTAGGTAATAATTGATTTACCACTACCTTCTCATAGGTTTACTAGCAATTCGTAGGAACATCTGACCCAGTCCATTGATTTCATTACTACTATTTGTGTTACTGCATCCCATATGAACCATTACTAGAATATCATCATGGATTTACGTTTGATTTGAGGTAAATATGCTTTATAGTAATGTCCTTACTACTAAGTGTTCCACTTTTACGTTCAAACATGCATGGCTCCATGCGGGACGGGTGGAGGGGTGGTTGGCTTAATTAAGCGCACGCTATGGCCGGCGCGTAGGATAAATAAATTTATGCTCATGCTTAGTTTATATATATATATATATATACATATATATATATATATATACATATATATATACATACATACATACATATATATATATATATATATATATATATATATATATATACGCGTTATTCGTCACCCTGGGTGAGGAATAGTTATTCTTCACCCCTCTCTATTTTACCATCTATGCACCGTAATTTTACGTTCCGTAAGTTTTGTCTTATTTCCGACATAAAAAAAGACCGTAAGAAAATATATAATCGTCGTGAAAAATATTTTATATTATGTAAAATTACAAATGTAAAAACATAGTGTAAAATACACATAAATTGCAAATTTTCTTGTCTTATGACCTATATTTTTATTTTCTTGTTCCAAATTTTACGTAGTGAATCAATATGAATGTAACTATTTGAATTTCAAATGTAATTTAATTATAAAATAATCCTAAGATTACCTCGGGTGAAGAATAAATAATTTTGCACCCTGGATGATGAATAGTATCACTATATATATATATATAGTGATACTATTCATCACACATGGTGCAGAATAAGTTATTCTTCATCCGAGGTAATCTTACGATGATTTCATAATTAAATTACGTTTGGAATTCAAATAGTTACATTCCTATTGATTCACTACAAAAAATTTGGCATAAGAAAATAAAAATTAGGTCATGAAACAAGAAAATTTGCAGTGTATGTGTATTTTACACTATGTTTTTACGTTTGTAATTTTACATAACATAAAATATTTTTACGACGATTATATATTTTCTTACAGTCTCTTTTTACGTTGGAAATAAGATAAAACTTACGGAATGTAAAATTACAGTGCATTGATGGTAAAATAGAGGAGGGGTGAAGAATAACTATTCCTCATCCAGGATGACGAATAGCGCGACCCATACATATATATATATATATATATATATATATATATATATATATATATATATATATATATATATATATACCTCTATTTTACCATCAATGCACCATAATTTTACGTTCCGTAAGTTTTGTCTTATTTTCGACGCAAAAAGGGACCGTAAAAAAATATATAATCTCCATAAAATATATTTTATGTTACCTAAAATTACAGACTTAAAACATAGTCTAAAATACACATAAACTGCAAATTTTCTTATCTTATAACCTATATTTTTATTTTCTTATGTCAAATTTTATGTAGTGAATCAATAGGAATGTAACTATTTGAATTCCAAACTTAATTTAATTATGAAATGATCGTAAGATTACCTCGGGTGAAGAATAACTTATTCTGCACCCTGGATGATGAATAGTAACACTATATATATATATATATATATATATATATATATATATATATTACAAATAAATCCCCAATTTATATAGTCCATCCCACGTGGTGATGGTTGGTGTGTCTCTGTCCGGCGATTGCGGGGGCGATCGCGATCTGGCGAGGCGCAACCTAGGGTTTCTTCGTCTTCCTCGTCCAGAGTTCGGATTCTTTACGAGTTCCTTCGGTTTTTTTTCTCCCTACCCATCCACCATAAGCCTTCTGCGTGTTCCCCTAGAGCGCGTGGTCGTAAAACACTCAAACCCTAGGAGATGTAGGGGGTGTGGAGGCGGAGGGAGGAGTGATGGAAGGGGTAGCTGGGTTGATGAGGGGTCTGAAGCTTTCGGATGAGGAGAGGAAGGGAGCCAGGATCAGGATCTCGGGGAAGGAGAAGGGGAAAGCCGCGACGGCACAGGCGGTAGGCAAGGTGATGTCGGAGAGGTTAGCGCATCCGGATGCGATCTGTCTCACGCTGGGGAAGATCTGGTGCCCGATCAAGGGGACCGATTGCAAGGAGATAGGGGTGAACCAATTCTTGTTCACGTTCCATCAAGAGATGGGGAAGAGGAAGGCGCTCGATAATGGCCCCTGGATGTTCGACAAGGACCTGGTGGTGATAGAAGATTATGATCCTAGTAAAAGGCCGGAGGATTACCAGTTTAATAATATCCCGATCTGGGCTAGGGTTTTAACCTACCCCTTGGTATGATGAATGAGGAATCTGCTGAAGACATTGGTAATTTAATCAGCCGTTTTGAAGAGGCAGACACTGGTGCTGATGGTAACACCATTGGAAAATATCTGAGGATCAAAGTTCGTATGCGCATTGATAAACCGATCATGAGGGGTTTCACTCTGAACAAGGAGTCGGAGGGGGAGGAGATGAATGATAAGCAAATGGTAGCTGTAGGAGGGGAGGTGGAGGTTGAGAACGGCAGGTGGTGTAGATTTGAATATGAATACCTCCCGGATTTCTGTTACACTTGCGGCGTCATTGGTCATGGGGAGAAGTACTGCTCGGTCAAGCTGGCGAAGGGAGAACAATAAAAGTTCAGGAGGTGGCTCAAAGCGGACCTGGGACAGAGAAGGGGTGATGTAGATGATGGAGTGTGGAGGAGGAGTAGCCGAAGTACAGGAAGAGGGGGGCTTTTGGGTCCAGTAGGTCAGGAGGTCGGTCGAGCAGCGGCAGTGATAGCTTATCGTGGCGTAAGAGTGACTCGAAGTCTGAAGAGGGAGGACGGGAGGGGACGGACAAAGGGGAGGAGGTCACTAGCCCTCAGAATACCACAGCCCCGAAGAAGGGAGGAAGGCTGAAGAAGTTAGATCTTCACGAGGGAGCTACTGTTCATAAGTTGGATGAGACGGGGAAGGGATGTGGCTCTGGTGCCCTACAAACTATTGTTACCAGTGATAATACCTTTGCACTTTCTGGGCAGGAACAGATTGGTAATGTCTTGGAGGGGGAGGGCGGCAAGACTGATCCGTCCAATGACGAGAAGGACAAGATCCCAGAGGGTAAGAGATACAAGAAGAAGGGGCGAGACAAGGTGAGGGCGGATTGTAATCCTGCGAGGGAGGCGGTCCTTGGTCAGAAAAGGGGGGGGGGGCAGAAGGGGAGGAGGAGATCACTGAGAAGAGAAGTAGAGTGGAAGGAGGGTTAGGCGTGGTGGGAGGATGTCAACATGCACAAAGTGAGGACACAAATAATTCTACATCGGCTGGGCTGCCAGAGCAGACCCGCCGGGAGCCATGAAAATTGTAGGATGGAACTGTCAGGGACTCGGGAACGGCCCAGCAGTTCGCAGCCTCCTTGAGTTGGGGAGGGAGGAGGATCCCGACGTGGTGTTTTTGGTAGAGACAAAAATGACTGAAAAGGAGTTGGAGAGGTTCAGGTGGACACTTGGGTTGCCCCATTTGGTAGCCTGGAACTCGGAGGGAAGTAGGGGGTGGCACTTTTTGGAGAAGGGGTGTCGACGTGACATTGCGATCTTATGGCCGGGGGCATGTTGATGTGGATGTGGTGGAGGAAGATGGTAGGGTGTGGCGGTTAACGGGTGTTTACGGAGAATCTGCAGCAGAGAGGAAGGTGGAAACGTGGAGAGTGATGAAGCTTTTTGCACAACAACACCAAGCAGGGAGGCCATGGCTTTGCTTGGGGGATTTTTAACGAAATCCTTTCATCGGATGAGAAGATCGGAGGTGTTATCCGACCGCAGTGTCACATGGATCGGTTTCGAGAAGCTTTGGAGGCCTGTGAGCTCTGTGATATAGGATATGAAGGAGATAAGTACACTTGGAGAAATCATAGTAAGGAGATCAAAACGTATATTTGTGAGCGCCTGGATAGGGCCACGGCAAACTCCGCTTGGTGTGAGTGGTTGTCTGAATTCAAAGTGATCAATGCAGGCCCTCGGCATTCGGATCATAGACCAGTGATTGTTTCCACGGCGGGGGAAAGTAGAAGAAGATTTGCCAGCGGAGACCGTGGCTTTCGCTTTCAGGCCTGGTGGTTACAAGAGGAGGGTTGCAGTGCAGAAGTTCAAGGGGCGTGGGAACAAGGCTGCCTGGAGGGAAGAGGGGATGTCGCTACTGCGATGCGGAGTGTAGCTGGGAGGATGAAGAAATAGGGGAAGGAAGTGGCGGGGGAATTGGAGGGTCGGCTGAAGAAAGCGCGTGGGAAGCTTGAGAGTTGCATGAGGGCCCCAGTGTCGGAGGAGAAAGTTAGGGAATAGGCGAGGCTAAGATGTGTGGTGGAGGACCTAGAACACAAAAAAACACCAAAGCGAAGCAACTATCACATGTAACTTGGCTGAAGGACGGGGATAAGTGTACGCGCAACTTTATGGCGGTGGCGTCAGCGAGGAAGAAAGCTAATAGAATTAAGATGCTGAAGAAGGAGGATGGGACGGAGATGAAGGAGGGAGAAGTTTTAAATAACTATGTGCTCTTTTTTTCCAGGACCTATTCACTTCTGCTGGAGGTAATCGCATGAACGAACTGCTCACCAAAGTGCAACCCTGCGTAACAGAGGCCATGAGGAACATCCTCGAAGCGGAAGTGACCAGAGAAGAGGTCAAAGCAGCGCTCGATCATATTGGGGATCTCAAAGCCCCGGGACCTGATGGTATGTCCCCAATTGTTTACAAAAAACATTGGCACTTCATGGGGGATAAAGTGGTAGATGAAGTGATTTCAGTCCTAAAGGGGGGTCAAATGCCAGACGGGTGGAATGATACGGTTGTTGTCCTCATACCCAAAGTTAAAAACCCGAGCAGGATCAAAGATCCGAGGCCTATTAGTCTATGCAATGTAGTCTACAAGCTATGCTCTAAGGTGATTGCCAACAGACTGAAACTTGTGCTCCCGGAAATTATTTCAGACAATCAGAGTGCCTTTGTCCCCAGTCGCCTCATTACCGACAATGTGCTTATAGCATATGAGTTATCGCATGTCCTACTGAACAAGAAAAGAGGAGGCGAGGGCTTAGCGGCAGTGAAGGCGGATATGAGCAAGGCTTACGATCGCGTTGAATGGGACTTCTTAAGGGCAATGCTCCTCAAACTTGGGTTCGGTATCAACTGGGTTGATCTTGTGATGAAATGTGTAACTACTGTCCATTATCAAATCAAGATCAATGGTGAGTTAACTGAGCAGTTCACCCCCACCCGGGGGTTATGTCAGGGTGACCCATCTTCATTGTACCTTTTTGTCATCTGCGCGGAAGAGCTGTCAGCCTTGCTTCATGATGCTGAAGCCAATGGGCGGATAGGTGGAGTCAAGATTTGTCCAGCTGCACCGGTGGTCTCACACCTCTTGTTCGCAGATGACTCAGTTCTTTTGCTCAAGGCGAAAAGGGAGGAGGCGGAGGCGTTAAGGGAAATCTTGGATCTCTATGAAAGCTTCTCGGGACAATGCATTAACTTGGAGAAGTCTACGGTTATGTTGCTGACTCTCACCTAATACTAGTCCTGAAGCAAGGAACGGTGTAAAGAGCGCTTTGCAAATCCATAGTGAAAGCTGGAATGAGAAATACCTTGGGCTGCCTGTTCATGTAGGGAAATCAAGAAAGAAGGCGTTCGCGTTTGTCAAGAACGCGATCTCGGGGAAGGTTTATGGTTGGAAAGAGAGGCTCATTGCGAAACCTGGGAAGGAAACGCCGGTCACGTCGGTGGCCCAGGCTATACCCACTTTTGCTATGTTGTGTTTCTACTTGACCAAGACCTTCTGTGAGGAGCTAAGTTCTTTGATCAGAAATTATTGGTGGAGTCAGCAAGACAAGGAGCACACAACCCATTGGATAGGATGGAACAAGCTTACGTTGCCAAAGGCATAGGGAGCACTCGAGTTCCGGGACATGCACGCGTTCAATGTTGCCATGCTGTCCCGACAGGCCTGGAGATTAATACAACAACCAGATTCGCTGTGTGCACAGATCTTGAAGGCCCGGTACTTCCCGGATGGCCGGCTCCTTGAGGCCCAACCCTCTGCAGGTATTTCTTATGCTTGGCGCAGTTTGCTTCGTGGCGTCCAACTAGTCCGAGAGGGTTACATATGGAGGATTGGGGATGGCACAAATGTCAACATATGGACCGACCCTTGGATCCCCCGGCCCTGGTCTAGAACTGTCATCACGCCCCGTGGGCAGTGCCTCTTACAGTGAGTAAGCGAGCTCATTGATCCATATACATCTTCCTGGGATGAGCAGCTGGTGAGAGATATGTTGGAAATATGCCCTAGAGGCAATAATAAATTAGTTATTATTATATTTCCTTGTTCATGATAATCGTTTATTATCCATGCTAGAATTATATTGATAGGAAACTCAGATACATGTGTGGATACATAGACAACACCATGTCCCTAGTAAGCCTCTAGTTGACTAGCTCGTTGATCAATAGATGGTTACGGTTTCCTGACCATGGACATTGGATGTCATTGACAACGGGATCACATCATTAGGAGAATGATGTGATGGACAGAGACCCAATCCTAAGCCTAGCACAAGATCATGTAGTTCGTATGCTAAAGCTTTTCTAATGTCAAGTATCATTTCCTTAGACCATGAGATTGTGCAACTCCCGGATACCGTAGGAGTGCTTTGGGTGTGCCAAACGTCACAATGTAACTGGGTGGCTATAAAGGTACACTACAGGTATCTCCGAAAGTGTCTGTTGGGTTGGCACGAATCGAGACTGGGATTTGTCACTCCGTGTGATGGAGAGGTATCTCTGGGCCCACTCGGTAGGACATCATCATAATGTGCACAATGTGATCAAGGAGTTGATCACGGGATTATGTGTTACAAAACGAGTAAAGAGACTTGCCGGTAACGAGATTGAACAAGGTATCGGGATACCGACGATCGAATCTCGGGCAAGTATCGTACCGCTAGACAAAGGGAATTGTATACGGGATTGATTGAATCCTCGACATCGTGGTTCATCCGATGAGATCATCGAGGAGCATGTGGGAGCCAACATGGGTATCCAGATCCCGCTGTTGGTTATTGACCGGAGAGCGATCTCGGTCATGTCTACATGTCTCCCGAACCCGTAGGGTCTACACACTTAAGGTTCGGTGACGCTAGGGTTGTAGGGATATGTATATGCAGTAACGCGAATGTTGTTCGGAGTCCCGGGTGAGATCCCGGACATCATGAGGAGTTCCGGAATGGTTCAGAGGTAAAGAATTATATATAGGAAGTGCTATTTTGGGCATCGGGACAAGTTTCGGGGTCACCGGTATTATACCGGGACCACCGGAAGGGTCCCGGGGGTCCACCGGGTGGGGCCACCTGCCCCGGGGGGCCACATGGGCTGTAGGGGGTGCGCCTTGGCCTATATGGGCCAAGGGCACCAGCCCCAAGGGGCCCATGCGCCAAGAGATAAAAAAAGGGGAAGAGTCCCAAAGGGGGAAGGCACCCCCTAGGTGCCTTGGGGAGGAGGGATTCCTCCCTTGGCCACCGCCCCCCTAGGAGATTGGATCTCCTAGGGCCGGCGCCCTCCCCTAGGCTCCCTATATATAGTGGAGGAAGGAGGGCCTCTCACCCCACGCCTTTGGTGCCTCCCTCTCCCTCTCCAACACATCCTCCTCCTCCATAGTGCTTGGCGAAGCCCTGCCGGAGTACTGCAGCTCCATCACCACCACGCCGTCGTGCTGCTGCTGGAGCCATCTTCCTCAACCTCTCCTTCCCCCTTGCTGGATCAAGAAGGAGGAGACGTCGCTGCTCCGTACTTGTGTTGAACGCGGAGGTGCCGTCCGTTCGGCGCTACGATCATCGGTGATTTGGATCACGACGAGTACGACTCCATCAACCCCGTTCTCTTGAACGCTTCCGCGCGCGATCTACAAGGGTATGTAGATCCACTCCTCCCTCGTTGCTAGATGACTCCATAGATTGATCTTGGTGATACATAGAAAATTTTGAATTATTGCTACGTTCCCCAACAGTGGCATCATGAGCTAGGTCTATGCGTAGTTTCTATGCACGAGTAGAACACAAAGTAGTTGTGGGCGTTGATTTTGTTCAATATGCTTACCGTTACTAGTTCAATCTTGATTCGGCGGCATTGTGGGATGAAGGGCCCGGACCGACCTTACACATACTCTTACGTGAGACTGGTTCCACCGACTGACATGCACTAGTTGCATAAGGTGGCTAGCGGGTGTCTGTCTCTCCCACTTTAGTCGGATCAGATTCGATGAAAAGGGTCCTTATGAAGGGTAAATAGCAATTGGCATATCACGTTGTGGTTTTTGCGTAGGTAAGAAACGTTCTTGCTAGAAACCCATAGCAGCCACGTAAAACATGCAAACAACAATTAGAGGACGTCTAACTTGTTTTTGCAGGGTATGCTATGCGATGTGATATGGCCAAAAGGATGTGATGAATGATATATGTGATGTATGAGATTGATCATGTTCTTGTAATAGGAATCACGACTTGCATGTCGATGAGTATGACAACCGGCAGGAGCCATAGGAGTTATCTTAATTTATTTATGACCTGCGTTTCAACATAAACGTCATGTAATTACTTTACTTTATTGCTAACCGTTAGCCATAGTAGTAGAAGTAATAGTTGGCGAGACAACTTCATGAAGACACGATGATGGAGATCATGACGATGGAGATCATGACGATGGAGATCATGGTGTCATGCCGGTGACGATGATGATCATGGAGCCCCGAAGGTGGAGATCAAGAGGAGCAATATGATATTGGCCATATCACGTCACTATTTGATTGCATGTGATGTTTATCATGTTTATACATCTTATTTGCTTAGAACGACGGTAGTAAATAAGATGATCCCTCATTAAAATTTCAAGAAGGTGTTCCCCCTAACTGTGCACCGTTGTGAAAGTTCGTCGTTTTGAAGCACCACGTGATGATCGAGTGTATAGATTCTTACGTTCGAATACAACGGGTGTTGACGAGCCTAGCATGTACAGACATGGCCTCGAAACACATGCGAAACACTTAGGTTGACTTGACGAGCCTAGCATGTACAGACATGGCCTCGGAACACAAGAGACCGAAAGGTTGAGCATGAGTCGTATGGTAGATACGATCAACATGAAGATGTTCACCGATGATGACTAGTCCGTCTCACGTGATGATCGGACACGGCCTAGTTGACTCGGATCATGTAATCACTTAGATGACTAGAGGGATGTCTATCTGAGTGGGAGTTCATAAGATGAACTTGTTTATCCTGAACATAGTCAAAAGGATTTTGCAAATTATGTCGTAGCTCGCGCTTTAGTTTTACTGTTTAGATATGTTCCTAGAGAAAAATTAGTTGAAAGTTGATAGTAGCAATTATGCGGACTAGGTCCGTAAACTGAGGATTGTCCTCATTGCTTCATAGAAGGCTTATGTCCTTAATGCATCGCTCAGTGTGCTGGACCTCGAACGTTGTCTGTGGATGTTGCAAACATCTGACATACACATTTTGATAACTACGTGATAGTTCAGTTAAACGGTTTAGAGTTGAGGCACCGAAGGCGTGTTAAAACGTCACGAAACATATGAGATGTTTCAAGGGCTGAAATTGGATTTTCAGGCTCGTGCCCACGTCAAGAGGTATAAGACCTCCGACGATTTTCTTAGCCTGCAAACTAAGGAGAAAAGCTCAATTGTTGAGCTTGTGCTCAGATTGTCTGAGTACAACAATCGCTTGAATCAAGTGGGAGTTGATCTTCCAGATGAGTTAGTGATGTTTCTCCGAAGTCATTACCACCAAGCTGCTAGAGCTTCATGATGAATATAATGTATCGGGGACATATATGATGATCCTTGAGATATTCGCGATGTTTGACACCACAAAAGTAGAAATCAAGAAGGAGCATCAATTGTTGATGGTTTGTGAAACCACTAGTTTCAAGGAGGGCAAGGGCAAAAGGGATGCTTCATGAAACGGCAAATCAGCTGCTGCTCTAGTGAAGAAACCCAAGGTTGAACCCAAACCCGAGACTAAGTGCTTCTGTAATAAGGGGAACAGCCACTGGAGCAGAACTACCCTAGATACTTGGTAGATGAGAAGGCTGGCAAGGTCGATAGAAGTATATTGGATATACATTATATTAATGTGTACTTTACTAGTACTCCTAGTAGCACCAGGGTATTAGATACCGGTTCGGTTGCTAAGTGTTGGTAACTCGAAATAAAAGGCTATGGAATAAACGGAGACTAGCTAAAGGTGAGATGACGATATGTGTTGGAAGTGTTTCCAAGGTTGATGTGATCAAATATCGTACGCTCCCTCTACCATCGAGATTGGTATTAAAACCTAAATAATTGTTATTTGGTGTTTGCGTTGAGCATAGACATGATTGGATTACGTCTATCGCAATACGGTTATTCATTTAAGGAGAATAATGGTTACTTTGTTTATTTGAATAATACCTTCAATGGTCTTACACCTAAAATGAATGGTTTATTGAATCTCGATCGTAGTGATACACATGTTCATGCCAAAAGATATAAGATAGTAATGATAGTACCACCTACTTGTGGCACTGCCACGTAAGTCATATCGGTATAAAACGCATGAAGAAGCTCCATGTTGATGGATCTTTGGGCTCACTCGTTTTTGAAAAGTTTGAGACATGCGAACCATGTCTATTGGTGTATATGCATGAAGAAACTCCATGCAAAGGGACCATTTGGACTCACTTGATTTTGAATCACTTGAGACATGCAAATCATACCACATGGGCAAGATGACTGAAAGCCTCATTTTCAGTAAAATGGAACTAGAAAGCAACTTGTTGGAAGTAATACATTTTGATGTGTGCAGTCCAATGAGTGCTGAGGCGTGTAGTGGATATCGTTATGTTCTTACTTCACAGATGATTTGAGTAAGATGTTGAGTATATTTACTTGATAAATCACGAGTCTGAATTATTGAAAGGTTCAAGTAATTTCAGGGTGAAGTTGAAAGATCGTCGTGACAAGAGGATAAAATATCTATGATATGATCATAGAAATGAATATCTGAATTACGAGTTTGGCACAGAATTAAGACATTGTGGAAATTGTTTCACAACTAATACAGCCTGGAACACCATAGTGTGATGGTGTGTCCAAACATCATAACTGCACCCTATTGGATATGATGCATACCATGATGTCTCTTATCGAATTACCACGATAGTTTATGGGTTAGGCATTAGAGACAACCACATTCACTTTAAATAGGGCACCACGTAATTCCGATGAGATGACACCGTATGAACTATGGTTTAGGGAAACCTAAGCTGTCATTTCTTAAAAGTTTGGGGCTGCCATGCTTATGTGAAAAGTTTCAGGCTGATAAGCTCGAACCCAAAGCGGATAAATGCATCTTCATAGGACACCCAAAACAGTTGGGTATACCTCCTGTCTCAGATCCGAAAGTAATAAGGGATTGTTTCTAGAATCGGGTCCTTTCTCGAGGAAAAGTTTCTCTTGAAAGAATTGAGTGGGAGGATGGTTGAGACTTGATAAGGTTGTTGAACCGTCTCTTTAACTAGTGTGTGGCAGGGCACAGGAAGTTGTTCCTGTGGCACCTACATCAATTGAAGTGGAAGCTTATGATAGTGATCATGAAACTTCAGATCAAGTCACTACCAAACCTCGTGGGATGACAAGGATGCATACTACTTCAGAGTGGTACGTAATCCTGTCTTGGAAGTCATGTTGCTAGACAACAATGAACCTACGAGCCATGGAGAAGCGATGGTGGGCCTGGATTCCAAAATGGCTCGAGGCCATATAATCCGAGAGAGGATCCATGTATGAAAACAAAGTGTAGACTTTGGAAGAGCTACTTGATGGTCGTAAGGCTGTTAGGTACATATGGATTTTAAAAGGAAGACAGACAATGATGGTAAGTGTCACCATTGAGAAAGCTCGACTTGTCATTAAGATGTTTTCTGACAAGTTCAAGGAGTTGACTACGATGAGACTTTCTCACTCGTAGCGATGCTAAGAGTCTGTTGGAATTATATTAGCGATTACTGCATTATTTATGAAATCTTGCAGATAGGATGTCAAAACATTGTTTCCTCGACGATTTTCTTGAGGAAAGGTTGTATGTGATACAACCGGAAGGTTTTGTCAATCCTGAAAGATGCTAATAAGTATGCAAAGCTCCAGCAATCCTTCTAGGGACTGGAGTAAGCATCTCGGAGTTGGAATGTATGCTTTGATGATGATCAAATATTTTGGGTTTATACAAAGTTTATGAGAAACTTGTATTTCCAAAGAAGTGAGTGGGAGCACTATAGAATTTCTGATGAGTATATGTTGTTGACATATTGTGGATCAGAAATGACGTAGAGTTTCTGGAAAGCATATAGGGTTATTTGAAAAGTGTTTTTCAATGGAAAACCTGGATTAGGCTACTTGAGTATTGAGCATTAAGATCTATAAGGATAGATCAAAACGCTTAATAGTACTTTCAAATGAATACATACCGTGACAAGATTTTGAAGGAGTTCAAAATGGATCGGCAAAGAAGGAGTTCTTGGCTGTGTTATAAGGTGTGAACATTGAGTAAGACTCGAAACCTGACCGCGGCAGAATAGAGAGAAAGGACGAAGGTCGTCCCCTATGCTTAAGACGTAGGCTCTATAGTATGCTATGCTATGTACCGCACCTGAAGTGTGCCTTGCCATGAGTCAGTCAAGGGGTACAAGAGTGATCCAAGAATGGATCACAGGACAGCGGTCAAAGTTATCCTTAGTAAATAGTGGACTAAGGAATTTTCTCGGTTATGGAGGTGATAAAGAGTTCGACGTAAAGAGTTACGTCGATGCAAGCTTAACACCTATCCGGACAGCTCTGAGTAGAGATACCGGATACGTATAATGGAGCAACAATTTAGAATAGCTCCAAGTAGAACAGTTATTTGAAATGGCTCCATATATAGCGTAGTAGCTGCATCTACAAGATGACATAGAGATTTGCGAAGTACATACGGATCTGAAAGATTCAGACCCGTTGACTATAACATCTCTCACAAGCATAACATGATCAAACCCAGAACTCATCGAGTGTTAATCACATGGTAATGTGAACTAGATTATTGACTCTAGTAAACTCTTTGGGTGTTAGTCACATGGGGATGTGACCTTGAGTGTTAATCACATATCGATGTGAACTGGATTATTGACTCTAGTGCAAGTGGGAGACTGTTGGAAATATGCCCTAGAGGCAATAATAAATTAGTTATTATTATATTTCCTTGTTCATGATAATCGTTTATTATCCATGCTAGAATTGTATTGATAAGAAACTCAGATACATGTGTGGATACATAGACAACACCATGTCCCTAGTAAGCCTCTAGTTGACTAGCTCGTTGATCAATAGATGGTTACGGTTTCCTGACCATGGACATTGGATGTCATTGACAACGGGATCACATCATTAGGAGAATGATGTGATGGACAGAGACCAAATCCTAAGCCTAGCACAAGATCATGTAGTTCGTATGCTAAAGCTTTTCTAATGTCAAGTATCATTTCCTTAGACCATGAGATTGTGCAACTCCCGAATACCGTAGGAGTGCTTTGGGTGTGCCAAATGTCACAACGTAACTGGGTGGCTATAAAGGTACACTACAGGTATCTCTGAAAGTGTCTGTTGGGTTGGCACGAATCGAGACTGGGATTTGTCACTCCGTGTGACGGAGAGGTATCTCTGGGCCCACTCGGTAGGACATCATCATAATGTGCACAATGTGATCAAGGAGTTGATCACGGGATGATGTGTTACAAAACGAGTAAAGAGACTTGCCGGTAACGAGATTGAACAAGGTATCGGGATACCGACGACCGAATCTCGGGCAAGTATCGTACCGCTAGACAAAGGGAATTGTATACGGGATTGATTGAATCCTCGACATCGTGGTTCATCCGATGAGATCATCGAGGAGCATGTGGGAGCCAACATGGGTATCCAGATCCCGCTGTTGGTTATTAACCGGAGAGCAATCTCGGTCATGTCTACATGTCTCCCGAACCCGTAGGGTCTACACACTTAAGGTTCGGTGATGCTAGGGTTGTAGGGATATGTATATGCAGTAACCCGAATGTTGTTCGGAGTCCCGGATGAGATCCCGGATGTCACGAGGAGTTCCGGAATGGTCCAGAGGTAAAGAATTATATATAGGAAGTGCTATTTCGGGCATCAGGACAAGTTTCGGGGTCACTGGTATTATACCGGGACCACCGGAAGGGTCCCGGGGGTCCACCGGGTGGGGCCACCTACCCCGGGAGGCCACATGGGCTGTAGGGGGTGCGCCTTGGCCTATATGGGCCAAGGGCACCAGCCCCAAGGGGCCCATGCGCCAAGAGATAAAAAAGGGGAAGAGTCCCAAAGGGGGAAGGCACCCCTAGGTGCCTTGGGGAGGAGGGATTCCTCCCTTGGCCGCCGCCCCCCTAGGAGATTGGATCTCCTAGGGCCGGCGCCCCCCCTAGGCTCCCTATATATAGTGGAGGAAGGAGGGCCTCTCACCCCACGCCTTTGGTGCCTCCCTCTCCCTCTCCAACACATCCTCCTCCTCCATAGTGCTTGGCGAAGCCCTGCCGGAGTACTGCAGCTCCATCACCACCACGCCGTCGTGCTGCTGCTGGAGCCATCTTCCTCAACCTCTCCTTCCCCCTTGCTGGATCAAGAAGGAGGAGACGTCGCTGCTCCGTACGTGTGTTGAACGCGGAGGTGCCATCTGTTCGGCGCTAGGATCATCGGTGATTTGGATCATGACGAGTACGACTCCATCAACCCCGTTCTCTTGAACGCTTCCGCGCGCGATCTACAAGGGTATGTAGATCCACTCCTCCCTCATTGCTAGATGACTCCATAGATTGATCTTGGTGATACGTAGAAAATTTTGAATTATTGCTACGTTCCCCAACAAGATACCTGTTGGAAATATGCCCTAGAGGCAATAATAAAATGGTTATTATTGTATTTCCTTGTTCATGATAATTGTCTATTGTTCATGCTATAATTGTATTAAGTGGAAACCGTAATACATGTGTGAATACATAGACCACAACATGTCCCTAGTAAACCTCTAGTTGACTAGCTCGTTGATCAATAGATGGTTATGGTTTCCTGGCCATGGACATTGGATGTCATTGATAAAGGGATCACATCATTAGGAGAATGATGTGATGGACAAGACCCAATCCTAAGCATAGCACAAGATCGTGTAGTTCGTTTGCTAAGAGCTTTTCTAATGTCAAGTATCATTTCCTTAGACCATGAGATTGTGAAACTCCCGGATACTGTAGGAATGCTTTGGGTGTACCAAATGTCACAACGTAACTGGGTGGCTATAAAGGTGCACTACAGGTATCTCCGAAAGTGTCTGTTGGGTTGGCATGAATCGAGACTGGGATTTGTCACTCCGTATGATGGACAGGTATCTCTGGACCCACTCGGTAATGCATCATCATAATGAGCTCAATGTGACTAAGGAGTTAGCCACGGGATCATGCGTTACAGAACGAGTAAAGTGAATTGTCGGTAACGAGATTGAACGAGGTATTGGGATACCGACGATCGAATCTCGGGCAAGTAACATACCGATTGACAAAGGGAATTGTATACGGGATAGATTGAATCCCCGACATCGTGGTTCATCCGATGAGATCATCGTGGAACATGTGGGAGCCAATATGGGTATCCAGATCCCGCTATTGGTTATTGGCCGGACAGATGTCTCGGTCATGTCTGCATGGTTCCTGAACCCGTAGGGTTTACACACTTAAGGTTTGGTGACGCTAGAATTGTTATGGGAAATAGTATGTGGTTATGAAGGTTGTTCGGAGTCCTGGATGAGATCCTGGACGTGACGAGGAGTTCCGAAATGGTCCAGAGGTGAAGATCGATATATTGGACGAAGGGTACTGAGTCCGGAATTGTTCCGGGGGTACCGGGTAATGACTAACGTGTCCGAAAGGGTTTTTGGAGGCCCCGGCAAGTGTTGGGGGACCTTATGGGCCAAGGGGAAGGGGCACTCCAGCCCACTAAGGGGATGTGCGCCCCTCCCACCCCATCTCACGTAACCAGGAGATGTGGGGGCGCCTCCCCTAGGGCAGCCTCTCCTCCTGGCTTGGGGGCAAGTCTCCTACGGTTGGGGGCGCCCAAAACCCATCTAGGGTTCCCTCCCTGTCCGCCACCCCTCCCCTAGATGGGATCTGAAGGGGCCGTCCCCCTCTCCCCTTCTCCTATAAATAGTGGGGGTGGGAAGGCTGCCAGAAGACCTAGACCCTTTCCCTTGCGCAGCCCCTACCCGTCTCCTACACCTCCTCCTCCTCTGCAGCGCTTGGCGAAGCCCTACTGGAGAACCACGGGCTCCATCACCACCACACCGTCGTGCTGTCGGAGTTCTCCCTCAACTTCTCCTCTCCCCTTGCTGGATCAAGAAGGAGGAGACGTCCTCGGGCTGTACGTGTGTTGAACGCAGAGGCGACGTTGTTCGGCGCTTAGACCAGAATCGACCGCGATCTGAATCGCTGCGTGTACGACTCCACCAACCGCGTTCTTGTAACGCTTCCGCTTAGCGATCTTCAAGGGTATGAAGATGCACTCCCTCTCTCTCATTGCTAGTATCTCCTAGATTGATCTTGGTGACACGTAGGAAAATTTTGAATTATTGCTACATTCTCCAACAGTGGCATCATGAGCCAGGTCAATGCGTAGATTCTATGCACGAGTAGAACACAAAGCAGTTGTGGGCGATGATTTATTAAATTTGCTTACCGTTACTAGTCTTATCTTGATCCAGCGGAACAGTGGGATGAAGCGGCCCGGAGCGACCTTACACGTACGCTTACGTGAGACTGGTTCCACCGACTGACATGCACTTGATGCATAAGGTGGCTGGCGGGTGTCTGTCTCTCCCACTTTAGTAGGATCGGATTTGATGGAAAGGGTCCTTATGAAGGGTAAATAGCAATTGGCATATCACCGTTGTGGTTTTGCGTAGGTAAGAAACGTTCTTGCTAGAAACCCATAGCAGCCACGTAAAACATGCAACAACAAGTAGAGGACGTCTAACTTGTTTTTGCAGGGTATGCTATGTGATGTGATATGGCCAAAAGGATGTGACGAATTATATATATGTGATGTATGAGATCGATCATGTTCTTGTAATAGGAATCATGACTTTCATGTCGATGAGTATGACAGCCGGCAGGAGCCATAGGAGTTGTCTTAATTTATTGTATGACTTTGCGTGTCAATGAAAAACGCCATGTAATTACTTTACTTTATTGCTAACCGTTAGCCATAGTAGTAGAAGTAATAGTTGGCGAGACAACTTCATGAAGACACGGTGATGGAGATCATGGTGTCATGCCGGTGACGAAGGTGATCATTTCACGCCTCGAAGATGGAGATCAAAAGGCGCAAGATGATATTGGCCATATCGTGTCACTTTATGATTTTCATGTGATGTTTTTCATGTTTACATCTTATTTGCTTAGAACGACGGTAGCATAAATAATATGATCCCTTGCTAAAATTTCAAGAAAGTGTTTCCCCTAACTATGCACCGTTGTGAAGGTTCGTTGTTTTGAAGCACCACGTGATGATCGGGTGTGATAGATTCTAACGTTCGCATACAACGGGTGTAAGCCAGATTTACACATGCGAAACACTTAGGTTGACTTGACGAGCCTAGCATGTACAGACATGGCCTCGGAACACAAGAGACCGAAAGGTCGAACATGAGTCGTATAGTAGATACGATCAACATGAAGATGTTCACCGATGATGACTAGTCCATCTCACGTGATGATCGGACACGGCCTAGTTGACTCGGATCATATATCACTTAGATGACTAGAGGGATGTCTATCTAAGTGGGAGTTCATTAAATAATCAGATGAACTTAATTATCATGAACATAGTCAAAAGGTCTTTGCAAATTATGTCGTAGCTTACACTTCAGTTCTACTGTTTAAGATATGTTCCTAGAGAAAATTTAGTTGAAAGTTGATAGTAGAAATTATGCGGATTGGGTCCGTCAACTGAGGATTATCCTCATTGTTGCGCAGAAGGCTTATGTCCTTAATGCACCGCTCAGTGTGCTGAACCTCGAGCGTCATCTGTAGATGTTGGGAAACATCCGACATACATGTTTTGATGACTACGTGATAGTTCAGTGCGTAATGCTAACGGTTTAGAATTGTGGCACCAAAGATGTTTTTGAAACGTCGCAGAACATATGAGATGTTCCAAAGACTGAAATTGGGATTTCAGACTAGTGCCCACGTCAAGAGGTATGAGACCTCTGACAAGTTTCTTAAGCCTGCAAACTAAGGGAGAAAAGCTCAATCGTTGAGCATGTGCTCAGATTGTCTGAGTACTACAATTGCTTGAAACGAGTGAGAGTTAATCTTCCAGATGAGATAGTGATGGTTCTCCATAGTCACTGCCACCAAGCTATTAGAGCTTCGTGATGAACTATAACATATCAGGGATAGACATGATGATCCTTGAGCAACTCGCGATGTTTGACACCGCGAAAGTAGAAATCAAGTAGGAGCATCAATTGTTGATGGTTAAACCACTAGTTTCAAGAAGGGCAAGGGAAAGAAGGGATACTTCATGAAACGGCAAATCAGTTGCTGCTCTAGTGAAGAAACCCAAGGTTGAACCCAAACCCGAGACTAAGTGCTTCTGTAATGAGGGGAACGGTCACTGAAGCAGAACCACCCTAGATACTTGGTAGATGAGAAGGCTGGCAAGGTCGACAGAAGTATTTTGAATATACGTTATATTATTGTGTACTTTACTAGTACTCCTAGTAGCACCAGGGTAATAAATACCGGTTCGGTTGCTAAGTGTTAGTAACTCGAAATAAAAGGCTGAGGAGACTAGCTAAAGGTGAGATGACGATATGTGTTGGAAGTGTTTCCAAGGTTGATGTGATCAAACATCGCACGCTCCCTCTACCATTGGGATTGGTGATAAACCTAAATAATTGTTATTTGGTGTTTGCGTTGAGCATAGACATGATTGGATTATTTTTATCGCAATACGCTTATTCATTTAAGGAGAATAATGGTTACTCTGTTTATTTGAATAATACCTTCAATGGTCTTGCACCTAAAATGAATGGTTTATTGAATCTCGATCGTAGTGATACACATGTTCATGCCAAAAGATATAAGATAGTAATGATAGTACCACATATTTGTGGCACTGCCATTTGAGTCATGTTGGTATAAAACGCATGAAGAAGCTCCATGTTGATGGATCTTTGGACTCACTTGTTTTTGAAAAGATTGAGACATGCGAACCATGTCTATTGGTAGATATGCATGAAGAAACTCCATACAGATGGATTGTTTGGACGCACTTGATTTTGAATCACTTGAGACATGCAAATCATACCACATGGGCAAGATGACTAAAAGGCCTCATTTTCAGTAAGATGGAACAAGAAAGCAACTTGTTGGAAGTAATACATTTTGATGTGTGCAGTCCAATGAGTGATGAGGCACGCAGTGGATATCATTATGTTCTTACTTCACAGATGATTTGAGTAGATGCTGAGTATATTTACTTGATGAAACACAAGTCTGAATTATTGAAAGGTTTAAGTAATTTCAGAGTGAAGTTGAAGATCGTCGTGACAAGAGGATAAAATGTCTATGATATGATCATAGAGATGAATATCTGAGTTACGAGTTTGGCATACAATTAACACATTGTGGAAATTGTTTCACAACTAATACCGCCTGGAACACCATAGTGTGATGGTGTGTTCGAACATCATAATTGCACCCTATTGGATATGGTGCATATCATGATGTCTCTTATCGAATTACCACTATCGTTTATGGGTTAGGCATTAGAGACAACCGCATTCACTTTAAATAGGGCACCACGCAATTCCATTGAGATGACACCATATGAACTATGGTTTAGAAAAACCTAAGCTGTCATTCTTAAAAGTTTGGGGCTGCAACGCTTATGTGAAAAAGTTTCAGGCTGATAAGCTCGAACCCAAAGTGGATAAATGCATCTTCATAGAATACCCAAAACAGTTGGGTATACCTCCTATTTCAGATCCGGAAGCAAAAATGATTATTTCTAGAAACGGGTCCTTTCTCGAGGAAAAGTTTCTCTCGAAAGAATTGAGTGGGAGGATGATGGAGACTTGATGAGGTTATTGAACCGTCACTTCAACTAGTGTGTAGCAGGGCACAGGAAGTTGTTCCTGTGGCACCTACACCAATTGAAGTGGAAGCTTATGATAGTTATCATGAAACTTCGGATCAAATAACTACCAAACCTCATAGGTCGACAAGGATGTGTACTACTTTAGAGTGGTACGTAATCCTGTCTTGGAAGTCATGTTGCTAGACAACAATGAACCTACGAGTTATGGAGAAGCGATGGTGGGCCCGAATTCCGACAAATGGCTCGAGGCCATAAAATCCGAGAGAGGATCCATGTATAAAAACAAGGTATAGACTTTGGAAGAACTACTTGATGGTCGTAAGGCTATTGGGTGCAGATGGATTTTAAAAGGAAGACGGACAATGATGGTAAGTGTCACCATTAAGAAAGCTCGACTTATCGTTAAGATGTTTTCCGACAAGTTCAAGGAGTTGACTATGATGAGACTTTCTCACTCGTAGCGATGCTAAGAGTCTGTTGGAATTATGTTAGCAGTTACTGCATTATTTATGAAATCTTGTAGATGGGATGTCAAAACATTGTTTCCTCGACGGTTTTCTTGAGGAAAGGTTGTATGTGATACAACCAGAAGGTTTTGTCGATCCTGAAAGATGCTAACAAGTATGCAAAGCTCCAGCAATCCTTCTAAGGAATGGAGTAAGCATCTCGGAGTTGGAATGTACGCTTTGATGAGATGATCAAAGATTTTGGGTTTATACAAAGTTTATGAGAAACTTGTATTTCCAAAGAAGTGAGTGGGAGCACTATAGAATTTTTTATGAGTATATGTTGTTAACATATTGTTGATCAGAAACGATGTAGAATTTCTGGAAAGCATAGAGGGTTATTTAAAAAGTGTTTTTCAATGGAAAACATGGATTAAGCTCTTGAACATTGAGCATCAAGATCTATAAGGATAGATCAAAAACGCTTAATAGTACTTTCAAATGAATACATACTATGACAAGATTTTGAAGGAGTTCAAAATAGATCAGCAAAGTTCTTGGCTGTGTTACAAGGTGTGAGCATTGAGTAAGACTCAAGAGCTGACCACGGCAGAAGAGAGAGAAAGGACGAAGATCGTCCCCTATGCTTTAGACATAGGCTCTACAGTATGCTATGTTGTGTACCGCACCTGAAGTGTGCCTTGCCATGAGTCAGTCAAGGGGTACAAGAGTGATCCAGGAATGGATCACATGACAACGGTCGAACTTATCCTTAGTAACTAGTGGACTAAGGAATTTTCTCAATTATGGAGGTGGTAAAAGAGTTCGTCGTTGTAACGCCCCGAGTCCGATGTGCCAGGTGTCCTCCGCTTATTTGCTGTTGTTGGCTTATCATTTGCTTGCGTGTTGCATCTTATCATGTCATCATGTGCATTGCATTATCATGTTTTCAAAACTTGCATCCGTCCCGGCCTCCTCGTTCTCTCCGTTGTCCGTTCTGAACCCAGACACGCTTGCACGCGCCCGCGGCATGTCCGAAATAGTATTTTATAAGTGACCGGAAAATGTTCTCGGATTGGGTTGAAAGTTGGCGTGCGGTCTTATTATAGTGTAGATAGACCGCCTGTCAAGTTTCATCGCATCCGGAGTTTGTTTGACGCCCCCAACGATTAACTATAGCGGCAATATAGCCGATCTAACGTCGGACGTTTTCGCTCTCCGGAAACAGTCGCCGGGCCTCCCTCTCTTCTCTTCTCTCAGCTCGAGACCGTCTACACAGCTCACTACCTACCACCAGGTCCAACCTAACCTCTCTCGTCAGCCCGCGTACCTCCTCCTCGCGCGCGTCTAGAAAGTTGTCCCGGACCCGACCCGGACATTCATCACCTTTGGATCCGGATCAATCCCAAACATCCTGAGCATCTTCTGTTTCTTATTTGGAACCTCCTAACCCAAACCCATTTGACCGGAGCCGTCCGATGATGATCTAATGGCCTGAGATAAGCCCCCAAATCCCTCTCCTAGCTTCCATTTCCTTTTTAAGCCACACCTCCATGCCTATTTGGGACAAACCCTAATCCCTAGGGGATCTGTCACTTCACCGCCGCCGGACCAGCCCTCCCCTCGTTTTCCTCCACCACCAACCAGCAACCACCTATCGATCCCCACCCAACAAACCCAAATTCAGCCCAGATCCAGTCTCCCACCCATCCGCTGTGGCCGCTAGATGGGGATCCGACGACCACCAGCGTGCCCGAGCCTCCTGCAGTGCTCGATCCAGATTGGATCGAGGCCTCCTTCTCGCGACAGCCTCGTCGACCTGGAACGGGAGAGGATCTCCCGATCGAGCCCCTCGCCGCCGCCGGCGACCACCTCTACCAGGCCCTGTCTCACGCCCCTGTTTTTTTTCTCTTCCTTCGCCCCCTTGTTGCTCCCTCTGTCTCACCCGATTCTCTCTCTGTTCTCTGTAACAGCGCCAGTCACCTGAGGAGGTCCTCGCCTGCGCCGTCTTCAACCTCGCCGGGGACCAGCGCTGCTTCACCTCTTCTTCCAACTCCGAAAACTGGCAGGGGCATCCATGGTCGCCCCACGTCTTCGCTGCCTTCCCCTCGTCTCCCTGTGCAGACCACTCATGGCGCCATCCCCTTGGAGCTGCGACTGCCGCCGCCAAACGCTGATGCCGTCCAAGCCCTCCTTGCCGCTGTACCCGGCGTCCCACGCAGCCCCGCTCCCGGATCCGGCCGATCCCCGCCTCGCCTCGCCGCTGCTCTGCCTCGTCGTCGCCGGAGTCCTCCTGTCGTCGCCCCTGCTTCCTCTGCATCAGTCTGCTGTGCGAGGGAGACGAGCGCTCGACCGCACGTTGACCGCGCACGCGTGGACCATGAGGCCTCGATCGCCTCCAGCCAAGCCGCCTAGGCCCAGCCCAGCAGCCCGCGTCCTGCGCCAGCAGGCCAACCCAGCACCGACTGGGCCAAGAGCCCATGGGTGAGGCCGCCCCCCGAGCGCCCTCCTTTTTTTTCCTTTCTCTGTTGGGCCAACCAGTTTCAGCCCAACTGCTATTTTTTTAGCAGACGAATTTCCCTATTTTGTAAAAAACTGCATGTTTACAGTTTAGACCCTTAACTTCATGCATTTAATAACTAATTAACCGTGCATCAGATTAAAACAATTTATATATGAAATATGCTTAGTTTTTCATCTAGTTTCATAATATGTCATTTTCACCCATGTTTAAAATGTTTAAAATGATGTTTGTTTAAATTTTCCCCCATGCCATGCTAAAATGGTTTAATTCATAACTAAATAATCGTAGCTCCGTTTTAACAAACTTTATATGTAAATGGGGTAGAATTTTGCCTAGTTTAACATGGCGGCATCATCTTGCATGTTTAATAACTATAAAATATGGTTTAGGGCAGAACATGACCAAACCTAATATATGCACATGGGGATTTACCCGAATTGTTGTTCGTTGCTTCCGGCCTCATTTAAACTTGACTAGATAGGTAGTTTTACTTTGCTTCACCCTCTTGCCATGTTTAACAATATTTAATATTGTTGGGTACATAAACGAGATCGAACTAAATAATTGATGTAGTGCTCCGTCAATATGCAACTCGTTGCATATTGAGCTCCACTTAATTTGTAGGATTGTTTGTGCACTTTGCCATTCCATGCTTCATTAAACCGGACATGCATCATACTCGGTTGTTTACTATGTTGTTTGCTTCTTTCCGGTGTTGCTTCTTCGGGTTGGTTCCGATAACGTCGGGTGTGTGAGGACCCATTCGGCTACGTCTGTTTGTCTTCTTCATGGACCCGTTCTTCTTCCTTGCGGGATCTCAGGCAAGATGATCATACCCTCGAAATCACTACTATCTTTGCTTTGCTAGATGCTCGCTCTTTTGCTATGCCATTGCTACGATGCCTACCACTTGCCTTCAAGCCTCCCAAATTGCCATGTCAAACCTCTAACCCACCATGTCCTAGCAAACCGTTGATTGGCTATGTTACCGCTTTGCTCAGCCCCTCTTATAGCGTTGCTAGTTGCAGGTGAAGATTTGAGGCCGTTCCTTGTTGGAACATTTATTTACTTGTTGGGATATCATTATATTATCTTGTTATCTTAATGCATCTATATACTTGGTAAAGGGTGGAAGGCTCGGCCTCTCGCCTAGTGTTTTGTTCCACTCTTGCCGCCCTAGTTTCTGTCATATCGGTGTGATGTTCCTGGATTTTGCGTTCCTTACGCGGTTGGGTTATAATGGGAACCCCTTGATAGTTCGCCTTGATTAAAGCTTTTCCAGCAATGCCCAACCTTGGTTTTACCATTTGCCACCTAGCCTCTTTTCCCTTGAGTTTCTGGAGCCCGAGGGTCATCTTATTTTTAAACCCCCCCGGGCCAGTGCTCCTCTGAGTGTTGGTCCAACTCGTCAGCCGCCGGTGGCTACCAGGGGCAACTCTGGGCTGGCCTACTGGAAGTTTAGACAATCTGAGTGTGCCCTGAGAAAGAGATATGTGCAGCTCCTATCGGGATTTGTCGGCATGTTCGGGCGGTGTTGCTAGTCTTGTTTTAACCTGTCGAAGTGTCTTGAAGAACCGAGAAACCGAGTCTGATCGGTACGTCTTGGGAGGAGGTCTATTCCTTCGTTGACCGTGAGAGCTTGTCACGGGCTAAGTTGGGACTCCCCTGCAGGGATTTGAACTTTCAAAAGCCGTGCCCGCGGTTATGGGCAGATGGAAATTTGTTAATGTCCAGTTGTAGATAACTTGAACCTTAACTTAATTAAAATAAATCAACTGAGTGTGTTGCCGTGATGGCCTCTTCTCGGCGGAGTCCGGGAAGCGGACACGGTGTTGGAGTAATGCTTGCGCAGGTTGCTCTCTAGTTTCTCGCTCGCGCTTTGCCTCCTCTTCTCGCTCTCTTTTGCGAATAGGATAGTCACCATATTTGCTAGTCGCTTGCTGCAGCTCCACATATTTACCTTGCCTTACCTATAAGCTTAAATAGTCTTGATCGCGAGGGTGCGAGATTGCTGAGTCCCTGTGGCTCACAGATTACTATTACACCAGATGCAGGGCCTGATGATTCCGCTCCAGGTGACGCGCTTGAGCTCAAGTGGGAGTTCGACGAAGACTCTCAACGTTACTATGTTTCCTTTCCTGATGATCAGTAGTGGTGCCCAGTTGGGGGTGATCGGGACCGTGTCGCATGTTGGGTTATCTTTTATTTTGGTGCCGTAGTCGGGCCATGGGTGTTTGGATGATGTAATGTTATTTATGTACCTTGATTGACGTGGCGAGTGTAAGCCAACTATGTTATCTCCCCTTTTATTATCTATATTACATGGGATGTTGTGAAGATTGCCTAACTTGCGACATATGCCTTCAATGCAATTATGCCTCTAACTCGTGCCTCGACAAGTGGGAGATATAGTCGCATCGAGGGTTTTACAGTCGTAAAGGGTTACGCCGATGCAAACTTTGACACTAATCCGGATGACTCTGAGTAGTAAACCGGATTCGTATAGTAGAGCAGTTATTTGGAATAGCTCCAAGTAGCGTGTGGTAGCTGCATCTACACGATGACATAGAGATTTGTAAAGCACACATGGATCTGAAACGTTCAGACCCATTGACTAATAAACCTCTCTCACAAGCAAGATATGAACAAACCTCATGGGTGTTGGATTCCTTACAATCACATAGTGATGTGAACTAGATTATTGACACTAGTGCAAGTGGGAGACTGTTGGAAATATGCCCTAGAGGCAATAATAAAATGGTTATTATTGTATTTCCTTGTTCATGATAATTGTCTATTGTTCATGCTATAATTGTATTAACTCGAAACCGTAATACATGTGTGAATACATAGACCACAACATGTCCCTAGTAAGCCTCTAGTTGACTAGCTCGTTGATCAATAGATGGTTATGGTTTCCTGACCATGGACATTGGATGTCATTGATAACGGGATCACATCATTAGGAGAATGATGTGATGGACAAGACCCAATCCTAAGCATAGCACAAGATCGTGTTGTTCGTTTGCTAAGAGCTTTTCTAATGTCAAGTATCATTTCCTTAGACCATGAGATTGTGCAACTCCCAGATACCGTAGGAATGCTTTGGGTGTACCAAACGTCACAACGTAACTGGGTGGCTATAAAGGTGCACTACAGGTATCTCCGAAAGTGTCTGTTGGGTTGGCACGAATCGAGACTGGGATTTGTCACTCCATATGACGGAGAGGTATCTCTGGGCCCACTCGGTAATGCATCATCATAATGAGCTCAATGTGACTAAGGAGTTAGCCACGGGATCATGCGTTACGGAACGAGTAAAGTGACTTGCCGGTAACAAGATTGAACGAGGTATTGGAATACCGACGATCGAATCTCGGGCAAGTAACATACCGATTGACAAAGGGAATTGTATACGGGATTGATTGAATCCCCGACATCGTGGTTCATCCGATGAGATCATCGTGGAACATGTGGGAGCCAATATGGGTATCCAGATCCCGCTATTGGTTATTGGCCGGAGAGATGTCTCGGTCATGTCTGCATGGTTCCCGAACCCGTAGGGTCTACACACTTAAGGTTCAGTGACGCTAGAGTTGTTATGGGAAATAGTATGTGGTTATCGAAGGTTGTTCGGAGTCCCGGATGAGATCCTGGACGTGACTAGGAGTTCCGGAATGGTCCGGAGGTGAAGATCGATATATTGGACGAAGGGTATTGGAGTCCGGAATTGTTCCGGGGGTATCAGGTGACGACCAACGTGTCCGAAAGGGGTTTCGGAGGCCCCGACAAGTGTTGGGGGGCCTTATGAGCCAAGGGGAAGGGGCACACCAGCCCACTAAGGGGTTGTGCGCCCCTTCCACCCCATCTCACGTAACCAGGAGAGGTGGGGGCGCCTCCCCTAGGGCAGCCTCCCCTCCTGGCTTGGGGGGCAAGTCTCCTAGGGTTGGGGGCGCCCAAAACCCATCTAGGGTTCCCTCCATGGCCGCCGCCCCTCCCCTAGATGGGATCTGAAGGGGTCGTCCCCCTCTCCCCTTCTCCTATAAATAGTGGGGGTGGAAGGGCTGCCAGAAGACCTAGACCCTTCCCATGGCGCAGCCCCTACCCCTCTCCTACACCTCCTCCTCCTCTGCAGCGCTTGGCGAAGCCTTGCCGGAGAACCACGGGCTCCATCACCACCACGCCGTCGTGCTGTCGAAGTTCTCCCTCAGCTTCTCCTCTCCCCTTGCTGGATCAAGAAGGAGGAGACGTCCTTGGGCTGTACGTGTGTTGAACGCGGAGGCGCCGTTGTTCGGCGCTTATATTGGAATCGACCGCGATCTGAATCGCTGCGTGTACGACTCCACCAACCAGGTTCTTGTAACGCTTCAGCTTAGCGATCTTCAAGGGTATGAAGATGCACTCCCTCTCTCTCGTTGCTAGTACCTCCTAGATTGATCTTGGTGACACGTAGGAAAATTTTGAATTATTGCCATGTTCTCCAACAATATCTTTTGACATGATGATGTGGTACACATTCTCCGAATCCCACTTAGAGATGGTGCCCAAGATTTCATGGCGTGGCAGTATGATAACAAAGGGGCCCATTCTGTCAAAAGTGCCTATAAGTTATATGTAGAACTGGAGAAGACACGGAGGGATGGAGGTGTTGGTGCGAGCTCCATGGTTCCTAGGAATTTAAGTAGAATAAGGGATGAATCCTGGAAGAGAATTTGGAAGTTACCTTGTCCCAGAAATATCCAAATGTTCACTTGGAGGCTTAAACACGAGTCCCTTGCGCTTCGTACCACGGTTGCACGGAGGGGTATACCCATTGAAGACACTAAGTGTCTCTTCTGCAGTCGTGGGGAGGAGGATGGGGCGCATCTCTTCGTCAAATGCAAGCTTGCGAAGGAAGTGTGGCGGGACCTAACTCTGGAAAAGGAAAGAAGCGATCTGAAGAAGCTGGAGGGCGTGCATGCAATGATAGATTATATCTGGGGGCTAGATGAAAAAAAGAGGTTGCATATCCTCACTTTTTGGTGGCTATGGTGGGCCAATAGAAACAAGGCGAGGGAGGGTGAGATGCCGTTACCACTTGCAGAAGTGGCACGACAAACGAGGAGCAGCGTCCTTGAATATGTGCAGATCTTCTACACGAAGGTCCACAAGCCGAAGCCGGACAAGTGGCGCCCACCTACTGCTGACGTTTATAAAATCAATGTTGATGGCTCGTTTGTGCCGGGGCAGCAGCATGCAGGATGGGGCGTAGCAGTGAGGGTGGCCGATGGCTCACTGGTGCATGCCAGGGCGGGACGACCAGAGCACACGTCAGATGCCTTTGCGGCTGAAGTGGTCGCTATGTCCCATGCAATCACCACTGCAGCTGATCTTGGAAAGATCAGGGTGGAGTTCAAGACGGATTTTCAACTCCTGGCCGAAGCCCTAGATGTGCGCAAGGTGGATTCATCGGCGTATGCGGTCGCTATAGAAGACATGAAGTATCAACTAAAGCTTTGGTTTTCTCAGTTTTCTATTTTTGTTTGTAGACGTGGTGCGAATTCTGTGACACATAAGCTAGCCAATATTGGCCGCCAATGTGAACCCGACCACTGTTTGGTTTGGGAGTCCGATGTACCAGCCCGAGTGGGTGAATGTGTTGTGGGCGATATGCCTCACCACAGTTAAGTAATGAAGCTATGCTTTCCTAAAAAAAAATCCCCAATTTTGATCTTTCACCATTTCCTCTATTTTGTGCGCAGCAACCGGAACTGAATGCGTATATATGAGAGGCGTTTTACACAAGTAACATGTCACTCCTGTGTTAGTATTAGATCAAGGGGCATCTTAAGTTATCCTGGAATTATTACTGCAACCATCAGTCTCTGGGCAATGAATGCACTCCCTCCGTAAAAAAATATAAGATTGTTTAGATCACTAAATATTATTGTACTAATCCCGTCATGTTGTCATTAGCTGGTTCTTCTTCGGGTAATCAGCAATCTCGTAACTCGACGGAGGCATTGTTGAGCCATAGTTCAGATAAGAGTTGACATCTTCAGGGAAAATATGTACTATTTCAGATAAGAGTTGACATCTTCAAGCAATATAAGAGTTGACATCTTCAGACCCATAGCACAGAACTCTGATCTAACCTAAAGCTCTATGCATAATCTCTTCTCACAATCGCAGGCATAAATTAAATAGAACAAAATAAAAACGCAGCACCATCCAAAAACTCCTGTTTTGTTTCCTAAACTGGAAAGGGGAAGAGACTGACAACTCACACATAGGAGTATGAAGTATTTACAGAACCATCATGGAAGGACGCCCTAATCACCAGCAGAAGACGATCTTCTGCCCCATCCACAGATGGGCAGGGTCACCAAAGAAAAAGTAAAAGAAAGAAAAATCCTAATACACGACGAGAGAGCCCGAGGGGACGACGACGACGACCCAGCTAGAAAATAAAAAAAAGGGGGGGCGGCCCTAGGACTAGGAGTCGCCGCCGATGGAGATGGCGGGGCGGCCGACCCGGCCGAGCGGCGAGCGCGAGCGGTGCCGGCCGAGGTCCCGGAGGACGAGGCGCATCTCGGCCAGCTGCTGCTGCTGCTGGTACGTGTCGTCCACCTTCACCTTGTCGCCCTCCTCCTCCTTGATCTTCCTCACCTGGCTGTGCACCACCCGCGCCGCCGCCAGCCGCCGCCCTTCCTCGTCCCACGAATTCTCCATCGCCGGACCTCACGTGGCTTCTTCCTCTGATCTTTCTCGCGCCTCCGGATGACGACGACGACCGCCGATGAGATGAGATGGGAGATGTGTAAATGCACCAGTGCCACCGGTTCAACCCAGCCCAGCCCATGCGCTGCATGAGACGGGGCGCAAAAATAGGGGCCACGTACGGCGGTGTGGAACGGGACGGGATCGGGACTGACCGGTTCCCCACACATCCGTGCCGTTTTTGCTGGGGCGACGAGCGCACTCAGCGTACCGCGTGTCCAGCCCCGCCCCGGTTTACCCGATCCATCCGCGGCGCCTCCCCCCGCTTTCCGCCGTCGCTTTCTTGGCCGATCTCGTGAAAAGGGACGCATATCATGTCAGAAAAAGAAAGAAAAGGGATGCATATCCGTTCACGGCCCGTCGACGTGTACCGGTGTACGGGTTGACGTCGCGCGCCTGCCGTCCGTTGTGGCGGTCGACGGTGCCTATCCGAACAACGGGCCCTCCACGTGTCCTCCTGCCCGGCCGTTGCTCCTGCTTTTTTTTTCATTGTTGCTTCAGCTCGGTTTGGATAGCTCGTCTATCCAACTCCAATCCAACTGATCTTCTAAAAATAAGCCGTGCAAATCCATTTGAGTATTTCCGTGCCGTTTTTGTTTTCAGTCAGTCAGTTGTGCGTGTGGGTCTGTGGGAGCCGGGGAACAGACGGATACGTATAGTCGTATACGCCATGTTTGCGACAGTGCGGGCGCGCTGTTGATTGCAGGTAGCGAAAGGACGCGTCAGGTTTTGTGCGGTGGCCGTTGCGTGATCGGGGAGAGGGCGGAACGGCAGCCGCAAAGCCATGAACGAACGCGTGGAATTGGTTTGGATAGAAACGGGAAGGGCCGCCGCAAAGCAGTGGCTGTCGATGGAAGCGAAGGGTGGCCGCACAGCCCCCGCGCCCGCGGGTGGATCGGACGACGCGCGTTCGTGTGGCCGGACGGCCGACGGGTGTGTGTGTGTGCGCGCCGCGGAGGAGCCTTTTTCAAGAGGCACCGCGTTGAAACATTTCAAGGGCGTCGTACTCAAGACTTACCATCAGGCGCAGCAAGTCGCAACTCCGCTGATAAGCAATCGAGAGGTAAAGGACGCAATTCCGCTGATAAGCAATCGTGAGGTATAGGAGGATTATACTCCCCCGTTCCTTTTTATTCCGCATATAAAATTTGTGTCGAGTCAAACTTTACAAAACTTGACCAAATTTATATAAAAAAAATAAACATCTACAATATCAAATATACATAATATGAAACTATATTTCATAATGAATCTAAAGATATTCCTTTGGCATTGTAAATGTTGATATTTTTTTTATAAGTTTGGTCAAACTAAATATACATTGATTTCAGACAAAAGTTATATACATACTAAAAAGAAATGAAGATAGTAGCTTACTATTGTACTTGCTCTAAGACAAAAGTGACGCCAAATACAAGAGGCTAGCACGAATCTCAGCGCGAAATTCGTTGCACCGAAATCTGCATGAAGTCCAAATAATTTTAGTTGGCTGTAAAAATAGCACTTTTGAAAATATTCCTGACATCTAAGTCCTCTAGATCACGGGAAGATCCTCCACGATAGCCTTGGTTTGCTTACATGGCATTTTTGTCCATGTGGTCGAAAGAGTTCCCAGCGAAAGTTTTGACCCGACTTTGTCGGTGCCGTCGACAGCGGCGCTTTCGGGCATTGTTTCCCTCCTTGGGGGCGTCGTTTTGATACTCATATTCCTCTATGAGTGGCTCGAGCTCTTAGGGTGAAAACCTAAGCTCCAAATGATTTTCGGAGCGGGCCACTGCGGCATCTTCGTCGTTTCCCCCTTGGGGGCATTGCTTGGGAAAGCTAGCTTATGCTTGATGTGTTTAGTTTCCTCCTGCGTGGGTTTGTTGGATGCAGGGGAAGCAACCCCAGACGGCTGATGCGCCCCGAGGCGACGGCCTTGGAAAATGATGCGTGAGGCGGCTCTATGGAACAGGGTAGCGACTCGACTTTTGCTTGGGTGGCAACCTTTGGGCCACTTGGGTAGTAGGTTTGTTAGCCTGACCGATGCGCCCCATTGGGGGCTGTTGGACGGTATGTCAGGGCGGCGGCCCAAGATATGGTGCGGCGTTCGTGATCTATGTGTGTTTGTTCTAGGCAGTGTAGGTTGCGAGCATCTAGGTCGTGCGGCGTTGCAACTCGAGAGCCAGCAGTGGCATGTTGGGGTGGGCAGCTCCGGATGTGGTGCAGTGTTGGTGTTCTGCATGCGGTTGCCCTGAGTAGGGTGGGCTGCGGGCATCCGGGCCGTGCGGCGCTGCAGCTCGATAGCCAGCGATGGCATGACAGGGCGGCGGCCCCGGAAGGTGGTGTTGGTAGGCTGCACAGGGTGCGGCATGGCGGATGTAGGTTGGGCGGCGACATCAAGCACTTTTGACCTCGTGTCGTGTGGGTGACGAGATTGCTCTCGACGCTGGTGTTGGCGTCAAGACTTCTGTGGCAACGATGATGGGGGAGTGATGTTAGAGGCACGACAATGATTGCGGTAGTCGGCTCTTCTCCGGCATGTCCATGGGATTGCCTCTGTTGGTTTGTTGCTGCAAAATCAAAGCTGCTGTGGTGGGGCCCACTGGTGTACGATGACAAACAACAGGTGGTTTATTTGATGCAGCGTCACTTGTGCTTCACGGTTCTTTGTCAGAGTCGGAGCTACGTTGTCTGGTCGCAAGTGGCTGAGTCCTGGCACGGATCTTCATTTAGCTCCACACGACGTGTACAACGTAGGCTGAGTTGACAAACGCCTACGACGAACTTGGAGTCGTTGGTTTTAGTAATGACGATGACACCTCTAGGAAAGGAAGGAGTGATAATGATGACGCCTGCATACTGTCTTGGTGAGGTTCTCTTTGGAGCGGTGTGAGTGGGGTAGTTTATGTATGTCAGCTCAGTGATTGTGATAGGAAATATTCGCACTATATAGAGTATCTTGACTCTAAATAGTTACATGCAACCCTTTGTAATGGATGTACGCTATAGAATATATACCGTAGTGTGTGTAGTTCAATGGTAAAACATCTTCTTGCCAGTGCTTCAAACAATTTTGTCTTTTTCATATTACCATATCTCTAGAGTCAATAATTTTCTACGAGAAACTACTAAACTCAATCACTTGCTTTGTAAAAGGAGTTTATTAAATCCATATTTTTAGTTCCACTACACTACCAAATACGGATACGCCCCCATGGGCTTTAGCAATGTTATTGATTAATTCCCCCTTCTATATCATAAAGAAAAGATGTAGTATTTTAAAACTTCTTGAACCAGCCTATCCTTCCTAGATAGGGGACTTCATTTTTTTTATTATGTCCCTTATCTTCCTTTCATAAAAAGGAATGAATAGCTTGGCTAGATGGAATAACCGAGCCAACTTTTCCGTCCGATTTTTCATAATTAATTGGATAGTCAGGTTTTCACCAATTAACATCCCATTTATCCATTTTGGGCTTGTCTTTGTTGGGCAATGCATATCCATTTATTTTCATTATTTTCTTTTTTTCGTCAATTTGAGGGATTACCACGTAGTTTGGTACCTTTTGTGTTGGGTTTGTCTTTGTTTGGAAAAAGATAATCTATATCCATTTAGTTTCATTGGATTTTTTTTCTGTTTTGTCAATGCGCAATTGTAAATTACACATTTTGGTGTTCTACAAAATGACAAAGACAAATAAACCTAAAAGGGTACTTTCATTTGTGTTATTATGATACTATAGAGAAGCCCATGGAGATACACATACATGACAGAAAATGTTCATTTTCACATACATACTCCCTCCATTCCAATGAATAATGCACACATGTTTTTTGAAATTCAACTCTGACCGTAAATTACATCGATAATATGAATTTTTGTGACCTCATAATTCTACTGTTGAAAACTTATTTTCAATACTAATTCAACTGTATATTTGTTATTACATACAAACTGCATTTGATTGGTCTAATTTATGATCAAAGTTAAATTTTAAAATGCGTGCGTGCCTTATTCATTAGAATAAAGTGAGTAGAAGAGAAACACATACATACATGTGTCAATTTCTATTTGTTCTAAAATTTGAATAAAGCTCAATTGTATTCCAGTCGACTGTCAAATAGACAGTCCCTTTTTTACATTGACAATAATTGTGCAGTGACCTTATAATCAACAATCAACGACAGGACAAGTACAAATACAAGTCATGCTTGCTTAATTTCGAGACGAGCCGTCCTTCGCCAGCAGAACGAAGAGGCTGTCGTCGAAGACGGTGCGCGCGGCGTCCTTCTGAAGGAAGCCGTCCTTGTCCTTGGCGAGGCTGTACAACAAGTCCCACTCCGCCTTCGACGCCGCCCTGAGTTTTTAAGCAACCGCCGGCGGAGTTAACACGGCGACACTTCGACCGTCGGCGTGAATGGTTACGACCTACTACTATAGGGTCTAGAGATGATTACCTTCCTATGTCGTCGCCGTCCATCCTGTTTGCGGTGCGCATCGCCTCCAGCTCGCGCTCGTTCACAGCATTCGGTTCGACCTTGCCATGCTTGGTGAATATCTCGTTGAACTTCGCGGGGACAAACCTGCACGCCAAGTGGATCGATATAGCAGAGATGTTGGCATGATGGTCTTTCACATTTGGGCACATGTACAAAATGATCAGGGCGTATGTGTGGTCTGTATACCTCCCTTGAGCATCGTACGAGCCGCTGTCGCTTCCGTGGATCCCTTTATGTATGTTCTCTATGTAGATTGAGAACTTTGACATCGTAGCATTTTCCTGCATGTTCTCTTTGGATCAACGATGATGTTTCTATACTTTGTTCTAAACATGCAAAGGATGATTCTTCGGCATTACATGTACTGATCTGCAAATTTTCGCACTCGCATCATGTAAATTACGCCTTTTTGTAAATTTAGACGAGCCCTCCTAGAGAACGTTATATCCATGATCCAATGGTCCTGGAGCCTCGAGGGTCAAAAACCCAGGGCAGGAGTGAATAAACTCTTCGATAGCGCGGAGGGGGAAGGATTTCGTAAGGGCATGTACAATAATGCTATCTTACGAGTGCCACGTAGGATAAATGACGAGGTGGAGGAGAGATAACTCATAAGAAAAGGCTTGTCTTTTCTTATTTAAGACAAGACAAGAGATGATCTCTTAGCAAAATTTATCTCATCATGTTTTAAGGAATGACAAGTTATTGAAGATAAGGCTAAGATATAACCCATTGTAGATATATTTTTTTGTCATCTAACTTAAATTAAGAAACAATATAACGGAACGAGTTATGGCTTGTCACATTGTTTTGACGTCGCTGCCGTCTGATTAGATCGATCCGCCATCGTCTGCTGTTTCTTGGGCTGCTGCTCCGTACACTCATTTAGGCCCACTGTGGTTAATCAGGCCTGGACTGGTCCATCACCATCATCTGCTCTTCTTGGACTGCTGCTCCATACACGTACGTAGGCTCATTGTGCTTAATCAGGCTTGGGCTGCTGGCAGGCACCGATCAATCTTTATGTCAAAAAAAAAGGCATCGACCGATCTTTGTTGCGAGCCTTCCGCTCCTCTTGTGATGGGTGAAGGAAGTAGCAACGGCGCCGGCGGCGGCAACAGCTGCACCACGTTCTGAGAGGGTATCCATATACGCTCTAGATGATTGTATGCACAAAAAATGAAAATAAGTAGAACATCCTATATCAAAGCCTTCACTGCATAGGTCACCAAGTAACCAAATGCTGATATAGTCAATATTACGAAGATAATCATCAAAATCACCATATGGCAAAGCTGGTTAGTAAATAAACAATCCTTCCCTATGTAGCTTTATTGTAAAACAGAATGCTAATTCAACTACATTTTTTTTCTAACAATAACAGATTGAGCTGCC
>NC_041390.1:540602498-540664285 GCF_002162155.2 Triticum dicoccoides
TTCATCTATGACATGTCACTTAAGCAACCTAGACACCCTTGTTCCATGGCCATGGCACGAGCTAACCAATATGATGTTCTCTTGTGTGGCTTTGCATCAAACACGTCTACTTGCAAGTTCCCGTGTTATTAGTTTAGTGAATTGCCACCAAAATATTATACCAAATATTCATCAGATGGAGTTATATATTCGCAACATTATAATTCTATAACTTTGGTAGACATTTCTATAAGTTTCCATTAAACTAGACGAGCGCAACAACGCGTGCCATCATGTTCTAGTGAAGACTTAAGATAAAATCGCTTTATTAATCATTATACATGCCCTAAACACTGACGACGCGGTCAGAGTTTCCCTATGTAGTCAGATGAGGGAGGTGCGGGGACGCGGTAGGGAAAGCCTACCCGCACTTTCATCCATGAGAGCAAGGTTTTCGTTAAAGTTGCACCTAACCACCAGAAACGGATACCCTAAACACTGGGGCCTCCTATTGGGTGCCTTAGGCGCCGTTTGAGTTTCTTGACACCAACGAACATGATCAACTAGGCCGGCCCATGTAGGCAAAATTTTATGTTTTGACCCTTTTTTGAAACCTATTCGAGATCTGATCCTAAGTTGAAAAAATTTCAAGATCTGACCATTTTTCTACCGCCAGAGTCCATGGCGGTAGGGTCTAACAGCCTACCGCCAGGGACATTGGCGGTAGGAAACATCTCTACTGCCAAACGGGCTGGTGGTAGTCTGCACAACCCTACCGCCAATGTGCTTGGCGGTAGGCACGAGCACGCATTGTGTTCAATACTTAGGCGAGTTTTGACGGTAGGGCATGCAACCCTACCATCAGGGTCCCTGGCGGTAGGCTGTTATACCCTACCGCCATGGTCTTTGGCGGTAGCAAAAGGGTCAGATCTTGAAAAAAATTTAAACTAAGGTCAGATCTCGAATAGGTTTAAAAAAAGTCAAAACACGAAATTTAGCCGCCCATGTAAGATCAAAAAAAACTAGGCCGTCCCATGTAGAAGGCAAGCGCTCGATCGCATTTGGCCGGTTTCCCCTTGTTCGCTCGATCGATTTGATCGATCGTGGTTGACTGGTCAACCATTGACTTTTAAAAAATTAAGAAAATTGAAAAAGTTCGTGAAACCGAGCGCCTCTGAAACGACAGAAGACGTCTTCTGCTAGTCAACATGTGCAAGAAACAGAGACGGGGAGAGCGAGTGAGAGATCGAGCATCGTACAGGTCTGGTCTTGGGTACGATGACTCCGTTGATCAAGGTTGCCTTGACGGTGGCCTCGGCAGCTCCAAGGCCGATGGCTCGAAGCCCTGCATGCATGCACACAAGGGTCAAGAGGTCTGCAGCCACGACCAACGATCGACGCGAGAAGAAACTTTCGTTTCTTCCACCGGGAAGCGGAGAGCATGCGATGGTCATTTCGTCACCTTGCTCGGTCTCGAAGAAGGAGACGATGCCGTCGTTGTCGGCGTCGAAGAACGCCACGTGCTTCTGCAGCGCCGTCATCCAGGCCGAAGCGCCGCCGTCCGCCGACACCGCATGGCTCCCTTCTCGGAATCAGAATTGAGGCGAATAAGCCAACTGTAATTTGCCGAAAACATACAACGAAGCTGGCGCCCCGGAAACATTATAGGCTTACAGAAGGGCACGACGAACAGAAGCAGGAGAGGCCCGGCCACCGCCGCAGGCGAAGACGGCATACGCTGGCCGGCGCTCATCGTCTCAGGCGATTCCTCCTCGATCGACTCTCTCTCTCGCGCGCGCTGGTTCCTGATCAATGCTTTTCTTCTCACCTGCGTCTGTGCCTTGGTATGTGTCATGTTTATAGGATCATAAACCTTGCACTGTGGGTATGCGTGTGATGGCCTCGTCGTCACAGGCTGGCTAGGAAGATCTCGCATGATTTCATCGGAGATTACAGAGCACAAAAACGTGGACTGCTGCCTGCAACCGGACGAAAAGCTTGTGAAAGCCAGCACGATCCTGAAGGGTGAAGCAGCAGGTGGGAAATGAGCCAGCAGATACGGCTCCAACCAATCCACGGGCGTGAATCCGGAGAAGATAATAAGTATTCGCGATGGACATGGGGATGGGAGTGCTCCCAGCACCGTCAGCACCCTCTAGCGCCTCCTTCTGCCGCCGCTGCCGCCGGCGTGGGCCGCGGTGGCGGCGGGCCCGGTGCCGAAAGAATCTGAGCGGGTGGACGCGGTGGATCTCATATGAGGCGGCAGGGGCAGCTCCTCTCGTGCGATCCGAAGGCGGCGGCTGGGGCGGCGACCTCAGGCCGTGCGGCGATGGCCGGTGCACCATAGCCGGCGGAGCGGCGGTCCTGAATGGACTGCGGCGGTGGCAGCGCCTCATCCGACGTGATGAGCTGTTCTGGTCGGGATGGTGATGGCGGTGACTGCGGATCCAACGCCCCGATTGGATCCGTCGTGGGGACGCCTTCCGCCGACTGGCGGCGTGTGGAGGGGCCGGTGAGGAGATGCCGGATCTCTGCCGGAGTACCGACGGCGACATACGTCTTCGTGGCGAGGTTTCGCTCAGTTCCAGCCAGCTGCGAGCTCGGGAAGACGTGGCTTTCGGTGAAAATCGCCTGACTGCGGTCCTGGCGGACGATGGCGGCGTCTCGGACGTCGTTGCCTTCTGGAGGCATCGTCGTTGCAGGTCACGTCAACCTGATCGGGAAGCTCCGGGGAAAACCCTAGATCTGGGTCTACCAGATCGGACGATGACGGTGCCTCCAGTGTCGTTCTCCCTCCTGGGGGCATCGTTTTGGAGCAAGTGCTGGTTGAAGGGGACAAGAGGAGGAGCGGTGTTTCATCTTCTCCATTGATAACAGTGGATCTCGGCGGCGTGGTGCAGTAGAGACTCGGCGCCCGATGAGCGGAGATGGACTCGCGCAGGAGGGTGACGCTGTCTGGCATCGTGGTGGCGTCGGTGACAGCTAGATCGGGCAAAGTAGATGCAACAGTACAGCTCTGAAGATGGATTGGTGACAGGTGGCTGCGGCGGCCTCATACTCGGCAGGCGTCCTGGGTGAGGAGTACACTGGACTGGTGGATGCCCATACCCGGCAGGCGTCTTAATTGAGACCTCAAGTCTTAGATGTTAGGTTTGGCTGCGAGATCTGTTTGGTATTAGGCCTAGACTTTCAGCGCCCCTTCATCAACTAGATAGGAGTAGCGACAGATGTTGCTTAGACGGTGGCTTTAGTCTTACTGTTGTATGACTTTATAAGGTCTTGTGTCAATAATTAATAAAATGGTTGTATGCATCGTCCAGATGCAAAGACCTGAAGTCTTCCTCATTTTCTAAAAAAAAACATGGGGACGAGAGAAGATATGATGCTCATTTCCATCACATGGACTCTTGATCCCGCATTTTAAAACTTCAATTTAAATGCCTTAAGAATTTTTGATTTTTTTTGGATGTTCATGAGATATGTGTTGGCGACCCCTAAAAATTATGATCAAAGTCAAATTACACATCGAGAAGCATAAAAGAAGAATCGAGGTGTGAGTGGTATTGGTTTTTTGCTTTTGCCTGTTTATGACACTATTCATGCTGGATTTTGAATTTTGATCTGGAATTTGGCGCATGTTCGCAGGTTGATGAATTTTTTGGGTACTTTTGTCATCCGCAGAGCCATTCAATGCAGGAGCGTTGCCACCTCATGACTTCTTCAAATTGGTACAATTCTATTTTTTTTTCGAAATTTTAGGCAGGAGCACTGTCGTATCTATTAGAGGAAAAATGGAAAACCATAAGTTTAGTTACAACTCAAAGGAGGTAAGCTTTAACCCCCATCATCCTGGACAATTCTGGTGAAGACCAGCTCTCTCGTTCTGATCTTCTCTTGAATTCTAGAAAGTGTATCTTCGAGCTTTAAGTAATTGTGGTCAAACACTCTCCCATTCCTATTTTTCCAAATCTGACAGAGTGTAGGCCATGTGAAAATAGCTGGAAGCGCATGCGTTATGCAGGGGCGCGTTGCGTGTTATAAAGAGGCCTAGGCCGGCGGCTTACAAGTAGTTAGGATTAGGTTAGGTGTGGATTGATCTCCAAGCTAACTATAGGATCATATCTCAACAACCTAACCTATCCTAACAATATACAACACACACACATGCCCTAAGCTAATCACGGTTCATAACAATACCGTGATATACATTACAATGTTTAACACTCCCCCTCAATCACAACTGTCTAAGTTGAGATTGCGTCTGAAAACCTCCAGCTGCCGCAGTGATAGTGGCTTAGTGAAGCCATCCTCTACTTGATCACCAGTAGGAACGAACCGAATATTCAAAAGCTTGTTTGCAACCCGTTCACGGACAAAATGATAATCAATTTCGATGTGCTTTGTCCTAACATGAAAAACATGGTTGGCAAAGAGATAGGTAGCACCAAGATTGTCACACCAAAGTGACGCTACAGGTGGTTGACGAATGCCCAATTCTGTCAGCAGATTTTGTACCCAAATGATCTCAGCAGTGGCATTTGCTAAGGCCTTATACTTAGCTTTAGTACTCGACCTGGACATGGTAGCTTGCTTGCGTGCACTCCAAAAAATCAAGTTACCACCAAAAAAGACTGCAAAGCCCCCAGTGGACCTTCGATCATCAGGACACCCTGCCCAGTCTACATCTGAAAAGGCACTAACAAGCGTAGAATCTGACTTAGCAAGCTTGAGACCAGACTCTTGGTTGCCTGAAGGTATCTAAGAATTCTTTTTACCGCTGTCCAATGGGTACTTGTAGGAGCGTGCAAGAACTGACAAACTTTGTTGACTGAGAAACAGATATCTGGTCTGGTTAAAGTCAAATACTGCAAAGCTCCTACAATACTCATGTACCTGGTGGAGTCCTCGGCTCCAAGCTTCACACCATCATAAAGGGACAATTTCTCTGAGGTAGATAACGGAGTTATTGGAGAGGGTTTGCAGCCTTTCATGCCCACTCGCTCAAGGATATCCTGTATATATTTTTCTTGAGATAGAACAACGCCACGAGGAACATGCTTAACCTCAATCCCAAGGAAAAAAATGAAGACTGCCCAAATCCTTGAGCGCAAAGTCCATGCGCAAATCCTTAAGAAGTGCATCAACAGCTTGAGCGGAGGAGCTGGTGACAATAATATCATCCACATAAATGAGCATAAAAATAGTTATTCCATGTCGATGATAAAAGAACAATGAAGTGTCTCCCTTGGAGGCAGAGAACCCAAGAGACTGCAACTTGGAGTACAAACGATAGTACCAAGCTCGAGGTGCTTGTTTCAAGCCATAAATTGCTTTATCAAGCTTGCAGACATGTCGTGGCAAAGTTGAACTCTCATACCCAGGAGGTTGCCTCATAAACAGTTCTTCCAGAACACCATGCAAAAACGCGTTCTTGACATCTAGTTGTCGCATGCACCAATTTTGAGATATTGCAACGGAAAGGATTAACCTGATAGTAGCATCTTTAACCACAGGACTAAAGGTGTCCCCATAATCAATTACGTACTTTTGCTTAAAGCCTTTTGCCACAAGACGTGCTTTGTACCTGTCAATGGTGCCATCAGATTTCCGCTTGACCTTGTACACCCATTTGCAGTCAATGACATTCCTCCCTCTAACTGGAGGCACCAGGTGCCACGTGTGATTCTAAATAAGAGCAGAAAATTCCTCATCCATGGCTCGTTTCCACTTGGGATCCCCCAGAGCATCTTGCAACGTCTTCGGTTCACCTATGGCACAGAAAGAGCCCCAACGAACACACCCATCCTTATAAACCTTGGGTTTAGCAATACCACTCTGTGACTGAGTACGGGTACGGGCGGGAGGAGGCAGGGATGGCCGAGCTTGTTGGAGCTGAAGCCGGTTGTGCGTGACGGAGACGGCGGAGTCAGATGAGGCAGATGCAGGCGCAGAAGATCCGGAATCCGCTGCTTGCAGAGAAGCAGCCGGATCTGGTGTGGTAGCCGATGACAAACTGCCACTTGGCAGTTCTAGAGTGGGCGTAGGGTGGGAGGGAATCCGCGCCCCGCCGGGTTCCGGGCTCTCAGCCCCGTTGTCGCCACGTGGGCCTGGTCCGCCTGGAGAATGCGCACCTGCCCACGCGGGGGACAGCGCGGGGGTCGGCCCGCCAGGGGACAGCGCCTCGGTGCGCCCGCCTGGCCCGCCTGGCCGCCCGTTGCGAGGAGACAGCGCCTCGGTGCGCCCGCCTGACCGCACGGATCCCGGTGTGGATTCACTACCCGCATCAGGGAACATGGATCCCGCGGCGGATCCTGCTGCTGCAACTGATCCCGAGAGATCCTGTGGATCTTCTGTGGAGCTATCTGTTGGTTGCATAAAATCATACGAATTTTCGCCAAAAATTTCAACATGGTCCTGTTCTGTTTCCCGCACACTTTCAGTTGGGTTATTGGCATTAGGCATAGGCATATGATCAGCAGCAAAATCAGCTCCCCCTTGACCAAAACTAGGAGATGGTAAGAGGTGAGATGGTAAAAGTAGTAACTCCTTGTGAAGTTGAGCGCCGGCGTTGGAGTGGAGTTTGGCGAAAGGGAAAACTTGCTCATCAAAGACCACATCGCGAGAAACATAGACACGGCTAGAAGAAATATCGAGGCACTTATAGCCTTTGTGAAGGGTGTTGTATCCTAAAAAAGCACATTGCTTGGACCGAAATTCGAATTTGTGTTTGTTGAAAGGATGCAGGTTGGGCCAAACAACACAACCAAAGATGCGGAGAAAACAATAGTTAGGTTTAGTGCCGGATAGTTTTTCTAGTGTAGATTGGTTCTTGATAACTCTACTAGGTATGCGATTAATGAGATAGACTGCCGTGAGGAACGCTTCTTCCCAAAATTTGAGCGGCATGAAAGCGTGAGCAAGTAGAGAGAGACCAACTTCCATTGTGTGCCTATGTTTTCCCTCCGCGGAGCCGTTCTGTTGATGAGCATGGGGGCAAGAAACATGGTGTGTGTGTTGGGGAACGTAGTAATTTCAAAAAAATTCCTACGCACACGCAAGATCATGGTGATGCATAGCAACGAGAGGGAAGAGTGTGATCTACGTACCCTTGTAGATCGACAACGGAAGCGTTTGGTTGATGTAGTCGTACGTCTCCACGGCCCGACCGATCAAGCACCGAAACTACGGCACCTCCGAGTTCTAGCACACGTTCAGCTCGATGACGATCCCCGGACTCCGATCCAGCAAAGTGTCGGGGAAGAGTTCCGTCAGCACGACGGCGTGATGACGATCTTGATGTACTACCGTCGCAGGGCTTCGCCTAAGCACCGCTACAATATGACCGAGGTGGAATATGGTGGAGGGGGGCATTGCACACGGCTAAGGAATAATCACAAAGATCAACTTGTGTTCATGAGGTGCCCCTTGCCTCAGTATATAAAGGATGGAGGAGGAGCAGGCCGGCCAAGGCAATTGGTGCGGCCAGGATGTGGAGTCCTACTAGGAGTCCACCAAGAGGGGAGGAAGGGAGAAGGAAGTAGAGGAGAAGGAAAGGTGGTCGGCCCCCTTTTCCCTAGTCCAACTCGGACCAGAGGGGAGGGGGGCGCAGCAGCTCCCTGGCCCTTTCTCCTCTTCCCACTAAAGCCCATTGCTTCTCCCGTAACTATCCGGTACTCCGAAAAATACCCGAATCACTCGGAACCTTTCCGATGTCCGAATATAGTCGTCCAATATATCGATCTTTACGTCTCGACCATTTCGAGACTCCTCGTCATGTCCCCGATCTCATCCGGGACTCCGAACTCCTTCGGTACATCAAAACTCATAAACTCATAATATAACTGTCATCGAAACCTTAAGCGTGCGGACCCTACGGGTTCGAGAACAATATAGACATGACCGAGACACGTCTCCGGTCAATAACCAATAGCGGAACCTGGATGCTCATATTGGCTCCTACATATTCTACGAAGATCTTTATCAGTCAGACCGCATAACAACATACGTTGTTCCCTTTGTCATCGGTATGTTACTTGCCCGAGATTCGATCGTCGGTATCTCAATACCTAGTTCAATCTCGTTACCGGCAAGTCTCTTTACTCGTTTCGTAATATATCATCTCGCAACTAACTCATTAGTTGCAATGCTTGCAAGGCTTATGTGATGTGCATTACCGAGTGGGCCCAGAGATACCTCTCCTACAATCGGAGTGACAAATCCTAATCTCGAAATACGCCAACCTAACATGTACCTTTGGAGACACCTATAGAGCACCTTTATAATCACCCATTTACGTTGTGATGTTTGGTAGCACGCAAAGAGTTCCTCCGGCAAACGGGAGTTGCATAATCTCATAGTCATAGGAACATGTATAAGTCATGAAGAAAGCAATAGCAACATACTAAACGATCGGGTGCTAAGCTAATGGAATGGGTCATGTCAATCAGATCATTCAACTAATGATGTGATCCCGTTAATCAAATAACAACTCTTTGTCTATGGTTAGGAAACATAACCATCTTTGATTAACGACCTAGTCAAGTAGAGGCATACTAGTGACACTCTGTTTGTCTATGTATTCACACATGTATTATGTTTCCGGTTAATACAATTCTAGCATGAATAATAAACATTTATCATGATATAAGGAAATAAATAATAACTTTATTATTGCCTCTAGGGCATATTTCCTTCAGTCTCCCACTTGCACTAGAGTCAAAAATCTAGTTCACATCGCCATGTGATTTAATAGCAATAGTTCTCATCACCATGTGATTAACACCCATAGTCCACATCGATATGTGGCCAACACCCAAAGGGTTTACTAGAGTCACTAATCTAGTTCACATCGCTGTGTGATTAACACCCAAAGAGTACTAAGGTGTGATCATGTTTTGCTTGTGAGATAATTTTAGTCACCGGGTCTGTTATATTCAGATCCGAAAGTATTTTGCAAATATTTATGTCAACAATGCTCTGCACGGAGCTACTCTAGCTAATTGCTCCCACTTTCAATATGTATCTAGATTGAGACTTAGATTCATCTAGATTAGTGTCAAAACTTGCATCGGCGTAACCCTTTACGACGAACCTTTTTTCACTTCCATAATCGAGAAACATATCCTTATTCCACTAAGGATAATTTTGACCGCTGTCCAGTGATCTACTCCTAGATCACTATTGTACTCCCTTGCCAAACTCAGTGGTAGGGTATACAATAGATCTGGTACACAGCATGGCATACTTTATAAAACCTATGACCAAGGCATAGGAAATGATATTCATTCTCTTTCTATCTTCTGCCGTGGTCGGGCTTTGAGTCTTACTCAATTTCACACCTTGTAACATAGGCAAGAAACTCTTTCTTTGTCTATTCCATTTCGAACTACTTCAAAATCTTGTCAAGGTATGTATTTATTGAAAAACCTTATCAAGCGTCTTGATCTATCTCTATAGATCTTGATGCTCAATATGTAAGCAACTTCACCGAGGTCTTTCTTTGAAAAACTCCTTTCAAACACTCCTTTATGCTTTGCAGAATAATTCTACATTATTTCCGATCAACAATATGTCATTCACATATACTTATCAGAAATGTTGTAGTGCTCCCACTCACTTTCTTGTAAATACAGGCTTCACCGCAAGTCTTTATAAAACTATATGTTTTGATCAACTTATCAAAGCGTATATTCCAACTCCGAGATGCTTACACCAGTCCATAGATGGATCGCTGGAGTTTGCATATTTTGTTAACACCTTTAGGATTGACAAAAACTTCTGGTTGCATCATATACAATTCTTCTTTAAGAAATCCATTAAGGATTGCAGTTTTGTTATCCATTTGCCAGATTTCATAAAATGCGGCAATTGCTAACATGATTCAGACAGATTTAAGCATAGATACGAGTGAGAAATTCTCATCGTAGTCAACACCTTGAACTTGTCGAAAACCTTTTGCGACAATTCCAGCTTTGTAGATAGTAACACTACTATCAGCGTCCGTCTTCCTCTTGAAGATCCATTTATTCTTAATGGCTTGCCGATCATCGGGCAAATCCATCAAAGTCCATACTTTGTTCTCATACATGGATCATATCTCAGATTTTATGGCCTCAAACCATTTCGCGGAATCTGGGCTCATCATCGCTTCCTCATAGTTCGCAAGTTCGTCATGGTCTAGTAACATGACTTCCAGAACAGGATTACCGTACCACTCTGGTGCGGATCTCACTCTGGTTTAGCTACGATATTCGGTAGTAACTTGATCTGAAGTTTCATGATCAATATCATTAGCTTCCTCACTAATTGGTGTAGGTGTCACAGAAACAGATTTCTGTGATGAACTACTTTCCAATAAGGGAGCAGGTACAGTTACCTCATCAAGTTCTACTTTCCTCCCACTCACTTCTTTCGAGAGAAACTCCTTCTCCAGAAAGTTTCCGAATTTAGCAACAAAAGTCTTGCCTTCGGATCTGTGATAGAAGGTGTATCCAATAGTTTCCTTTGGATATCCTATGAAGATTTACTTCTCCGATTTGGGTTCGAGCTTATCATATTGAAACTTTTTCACATAAGTATCGCAGTCCCAAAATTTAAGAAACGACAGCTTAGGTTTCTTGCCAAACCATAGTTCATATGGTGTCGTCTCAACGGATTTAGATGGTGCCCTATTTAACGTGAATGCAACTGTCTCTAATGCATAACCCCAAAACGATAGTGGTAGATTGGTAAGAGACATCATAGATTGTACTATATTCAATAAAGTACGGTTATGACGTTCGGACACACCATTACACTGTGGTGTTTCAGGTGGCGTGAGTAGTGAAACTATTTCACATTGTTTTTAACTGAAGGCCAAACTCGTAACTCAAATATTTGTCTCCGTGATCTGATCGTGGAAACCTTATCTTCTTGTCACGATGATTTTCCACTTCACTTTGAAATTCTTTGAACTGTTCAAATGTTTCAGACTTCTATTTCATTAAGTAGATATACCCATATCTGCTCAAATCATCTGTGAAGTTCAGAAAATAACGATACTTGCCGTGAGCCTTAACACTCATCGGACCGCATACATCAGTATGTATTATTTCCAATAAGTCAGTTGCTCGCTTCGGAGAACGGAGTCTTAGTCATCTTGCCCATGAGACATGGTTCGCAAGCATCAAGTGATTCATAATCAAGTGATTCCACAATCCCATCAGCATGGAGTTTCTTCATGCGCTTTACACCAATATGACCTAAACGACAGTGCTACAAATAAGTTGCACTATCATTATTAACTTTGCATCTTTTGGTTTCAATATTATGATTATGTGTATCACTACGATCGAGTCCCAACGAACTATTTTCATTGGGTGTGTAACCATATAAGGTTTTATTCATGTAAACAGAACAACAATTTATTCTCTTACTTAAATGAATAACCGTATTGCAATAAACATGATCAAATCATATTCATGCTCAACGCAAACACCAAATAACACTTATTCATGTTCAACACTAATCCCGAAAGTATAGGGAGTGTGCGATGATGATCATTTCAATCTTGGAACCACTTCCAACACACATCGTCACTTCATCCTTAACTAGTCTCTGTTTATTCTGCAACTCCCGTTTCGAGTTACTAATCTTAGCAACTGAACTAGTATCAAATACTAAGGGGTTGCTATAAACACTAGTAAAGTACACATCAATAACATGTATATCAAATATACTTATGTTCATTTTGCCATCTTTCTTATTTGCCAATCACTTGGGGTAGTTCCGCTTCCAGTGACCAGTCCCTTTGCAGTAGAAACACTTAGTCTCAGGCTTAGGACCAGACTTGGGCTTCTTCACTTGAGCAGCAACTTTCTTGCTGTTCTTCTTGAAGTTCCCCTTCTTCCCTCTGCCCTTTTCTTGAAACTAGTGGTCTTGTCTACCATCAACACTTGATGTTTTTCTCGATTTCTACCTTCGTCAATTTCCGCATTACAAAGAGCTTGGGAATCATTTCCGTTATCCCTTGCATATCATAGTTCATCACGAAGTTCTACTAACTTGGTGATGGTGACTAGAGAATTCTGCCAATCACTATCTTATCTGGAAGATTAACTCCCACTTGATTCAAGTGATTGTAGTATTTAGACAATCTGGGCACATGCTGACTAGTTGAGCGATTCTCCTCCATCTTTTAGCTATAGAACTTGTTGAAGACTTCATATCTCTCAACTCGGGTATTTGCTTGAAATATTAACTTCAACTCCTAGAACATCTCATATGCTCCATGATGTTCAAAACGTCTTTGAAGTCCCGATTCTAAGCCATTAAGCATGGTGCACTAAACTATCAAGTAGTCATCATATTGAGCTAGCCAAACGTTCATAATGTCTGCATCTGCTCCTACAATAGGCCCGTCACCTAGTGGTGCATCAAGGACACAATTCTTCTGTGCAGCAATGAGGATAAACCTCAGATCACGGATCCAATCCACATCATTGCTACTAACATCTTTCAACACAATTTTCTCTAGGAACATATCAAAATAAACATAGGGAAGCAACAACGCGAGCTATTGATCTACAACATAATTTGCAAAATACTACTAGGACTAAGTTCATGATAAATTTAAGTTCAATTAATCATATTACTTAAGAACTCCCACTTAGATAGACATCCCTCTAATCCTCTAAGTGATTACGTGATCCAAATCAACTAAACCATGTCCGATTATCACGTGAGATGGAGTAGTTTCATTGGTGAACATCACTATGTTGATCATATCTACTATATGATTCACGCTCGACCTTTCGGTCTCCGTGTTCTGAGGCCATATCTGTATATGCTTGGCTCGTCAAGTATAACCTGAGTATTCCGCGTGTGCAACTGTTTTGCACCCGTTGTATTTGAACGTAGAGCCTATCACACCCGATCATCACGTGGTGTCTCAGCACGAAGAACTTTCACAACGGTGCATACTCAGGGAGAACACTTCTTGATAATTTAGTGAGAGATCATCTTATAATGCTACCGCCAATCAAAGCAAGATAAGATGCATAAAAGATAAACATCACATGCAATCAATATAAGTGATATGATATGGCCATCATCATCTTGTGATTGTGATCTCCATCTTCGAAGCACCGTCGTGATCACCATCGTCACCGGCGTGACAACCATATGGCTCCTGCCAGTTGCTGATAACTCGGTTACAAAACATGATCATCTCATACAATAAAATTTAGCATCATGTCTTGACCATATCACATCACAACATGCCCTGCAAAAACAAGTTAGACGTCCTCTACTTTGTTGTTGCAAGTTTTACGTGGCTGCTACAGGCTTAAGCAAGAACCAATCTTACCTACGCATCAAAACCACAACGATAGTTTATCAAGTTGGTGCTGTTTTAACCTTCGCAAGGACCGGGCGTATCCACACTCGGTTCAACTAAAGTTGAAGAAACTGTCACCCGCAAGCCACCTATGTGCAAAGCACGTCGGGAGAACCGGTCTCGCGTAAGCGTACGCATAATGTCGGTCCGGGCCGCTTCGTCCAACAATACCGCCGAACCAAAGTATGACATGCTGGTAAGCAGTATGACTTATATCGCCCACAACTCACTTGTGTTCTACTCGTGCATATAACATCAACATATAAAACCTAGGCTCGGATGCCACTGTTGGGAACGTAGTAATTTCAAAAAAATTCCTACGCACACGCAAGATCATGGTGATGCATAGCAACGAGAGGGGAGAGTGTGATCTACGTACCCTTGTAGATCGACAACGGAAGCGTTTGGTTGATGTAGTCGTACGTCTCCACGGCCCGACCGATCAAGCACCGAAACTACGGCACCTCCGAGTTCTAGCACACGTTAAGCTCGATGACGATCCCCGGACTCCGATCCGGCAAAGTGTCGGGGAAGAGTTCCGTCAGCACGATGGCGTGGTGACGATCTTGATGTACTACCGTCGCAGGGCTTCGCCTAAGCACCGCTACAATATGACCGAGGTGGAATATGGTGGAGGGGGGCACCGCACACGGCTAAGGAACGATCACAAAGATCAACTTGTGTTCATGGGGTGCCCCTTGCCTCAGTATATAAAGGATGGAGGAGGAGAAGGCCGGCCAAGGCAATTGGTGCGTCCAGGATGTGGAGTCCTACTAGGACTCCAAGTCCTAGTAGGAGTCCACCTAAAGGGGAGGAAGGGAGAAGGAAGTAGAGGAGAAGGAAAGGTGGTTGCCCCCCTTTTTCCTAGTCCAATTCGGACCAGAGGGTAGGGGGGGGTGCAGCAGCCCCTTAGCCCTTTCTCCTCTTCCCACTAAAGCCCATCAAGGCCCATTGCTTCTCCCGTAACTACCCGGTACTCCGAAAAATACCCGAATCACTCAGAACCTTTCCGATGTCCGAATATAGTCGTCCAATATATCGATCTTTACGTCTCGACCATTTCGAGACTCCTCGTCATGTTCCCGATCTCATCCGGGACTCCGAACTCCTTCGGTACATCAAAACTCATAAACTCATAATATAACTGTCATCGAAACCTTAAGCGTGCGGACCCTACGGGTTCGAGAACAATGTAGACATGACCGAGACACGTCTCCGGTCAATAACCAATAGCGGGACCTGGATGCTCATATTGGCTCCTACATATTCTACGAAGATCTTTATCGGTCAGACCGCATAACAACATACGTTGTTCCCTTTGTCATCGGTATGTTACTTGCCCGAGATTCGATCGTCGGTATCTCAATACCTAGTTCAATCTCGTTACCGGCGTGTCTCTTTACTCGTCTCGTAATACATCATCTCGCAACTAACTCACTAGTTTCAATGCTTGCAAGGCTTATGTGATGTGCATTACCGAGTGGGCCCAGAGATACCTCTCCGACAATCGGAGTGACAAATCCTAATCTCAAAATACGCCAACCCAACATGTACCTTTGGAGACACCTGTAGAGCACCTTTATAATCACCCATTTACGTTGTGACGTTTGGTAGCACACAAAGTGTTCCTCCGGCAAACGGGAGTTGCATAATCTCATAGTCATAGGAACATGTATAAGTCATGAAGAAAGCAATAGCAACATACTAAACGATCGGGTGCTAAGCTAATGGAATGGGTCATGTCAATCAGATCATTCAACTAATGATGTGATCCCGTTAATCAAATAACAACTCTTTGTCTATGGTTAGGAAACATAACCATCTTTGATTAACGAGCTAGTCAAGTAGAGGCATACTAGTGACACTCTGTTTGTCTATGTATTCACACATGTATTATGTTTCCGGTTAATACAATTCTAGCATGAATAATAAACATTTATCATGATATAAGGAAATAAATAATAACTTTATTATTGCCTCTAGGGCATATTTTCTTCAGTGTGATGCCAATGCGTTCAAAAAAAGAGTTCAACCGTTGGTACTCCCCACCCCAATCGGTTTGCATGGCAATAATCTTGCGATCAAAGAGACGTTCAACATGAGTTTGAAAGAGACGAAATTTCTCAAAGACATCAGATATATTTTTGAGCAAATATATCCAGCTAAACTTGCTAAAATCATCGATAAAACTGACATAGTATTTCTGTCTTCCTACAGAAATGGGTCCGGGACCCCAAACATCTGAAAAAACGAGCTCTAAAGGAGCTGTAGACTCACTAGTTGAATGAGAGTAAGGTAACTGGTGGCTCTTGGACATCTGACATGCATCACACACCAGGAGATGGTCTTGTTTATTGGAGACAGGAAGATTGAAGTCACGGAGAATATTTTGGACTACCGAAAGAGCGGGGTGCCATGGCGCTTGTGCCACCGCGGGGTGGATGGCTTGATGGCCGCAAGGACTTGACGTTGAGGGGCACTTTGCCGTCCGGTCACGGGGAACAAACCCCATCTACTCTTGTTTTGCAGAATTGTTCTCCGGGTAGCCTGATCCTTAACAAGAAAGAATTCAGGGTGAAGCTCAATAAAGGCATCATTATCACGCATAAGATTATAGGCAGAAAGGAGGCTTTGATCGGCACTAGGAGCATGGAGAATATTGTTCAAGTGCAAGGAACCGGAGGGAGTAGATAGTACTGAATGACCAGTATGCTCTATATCCATACCTTGACCACTAGCCGTGTGGATTTGGTCGGTGCCGGTGTAGCGACCGCGGACAGCTAGCTTCTCCAGTTCGCCTGTGACGTGGTCCGTGGCACCAATATCCAGATACCAGTTAGTATCCACGCCGTAGGAGTGGGCAGAATTAGCAGCGCGAGAGTTGCCGCCCCCGCCCCCGCCACCATGCCCACCATTGCCGCGTCCACCACCACCGCCACTTCCAGCGGGGTTGCGGACGTTGTTGTTGAAGCTTTTGTGGAACTATTTCTTGCAGCGCCACGCACCGTGGCCCTCTTCCTTGCAGATTTGGCAGTGTTCACGGTCACCGCGATCACCTCCCTGTTGACGCGGCGCACCACCTCCGCCACCATTGCCTGAGTTGTCGGAGTAGTTGCCGCCGTCGTAACCACCGCGTCCGCCGCCCTGACCGCCGCCGTAACGGCCACGACCACCCTTTGCAGCTAGGTTGGCGGAGTGGTGAGCGGTGTAGGCAGCGTGCTGGGCAGCGATCCGGGCCTCCACAGACAGCAGTAGCGAAAAAAGTTCGCTGAGACCGATCGGCCGATCGGTGGCAGCGTGCATGGAGATGGAGGTGACAAACCCGTTGTAGTCGGGCTCGTGCATGAGTCCCTCGAGGATGTGCGAGACGATGTCGTCCTCATCCAGGGGCTTTCCTGCAGTAGCAAGTTCATCCGCTAGCCCCTTCATCTTCGTGAAGTAAGCGGAAGCAGAGAGATCACCCTTGCGGGCGTTGCCGATGACCGAGCGGAGTTGAATCTGGCGCGCCCTGGATTGCGTGGAGAAGCTTTCTACCAGAGCTTGCCAGATGCCCGCGACCGTGGTGTGGTTGGACACCTGCATTAGCACTTCGCGAGACAACGATGCAAGCAAAAAAGTAAGCACCTGTTGGTCTTGGGTAACCCAGATCGCATGCTCTGGATTGGGTATCTCAACGGTCTCCTTCTTCCCGTTGGTTTCCTTCTCGGTGACAATGACGGCAGCGGGTTCCTTGATCGAGCCATCAAGGTAGCCCATCATCGCCGCGGCCCTGACGTGCAGGAGGACTTGGACCTTCCACACCAGGAAGTTGTCACGCGTAAGTTTCTTTGTGATGGTGTGGCCGAGCGAGGCAAGCGAGGGCATGGCCATGGCGAGGGAGGAGGAGGAAGATGACATAACCTAGATGAGATGGAAGAACTAGGCTCTGTATACCATGTGAAAATAGCTGGAAGCGCATGCATTGTGCAGGGGCGCGTTGCGTGTTATAAAGAGGCCTAGGCCGGCGGCTTACAAGTAGTTAGGATTAGGTTAGGTGTGGATTGATCTCCAAACTAACTATAGAATCATATCTCAACAACCTAACCTATCCTAACAATATACAACACATGCATATGCCCTAAGCTAATCACGGTTCATAACAATACCGTGCCATACATTACAATGTTTAACAGGCCATTGTTCCATCAAACTTTCTTCGATTTACCGTAGGGATTTCATGCCCCAGGTCAAACCACCATGAAGAAACCACACCTTCCATGGGACTGGAGCTCAGGAAGAGATTCGTGAAACCGGACCAATCATAATCCTCATCCAAAACAATTAGAAAAAATAACAATTGACAAGCAAAAGCTCTAATACCAATAGAAAGGATTGATACGATCGGCTAGGGGAGAAGGGGGGTGTTTGAATAGGAGACTATAAATTTTTAATTTAATTATCAATTTTAAGGATATGCACATAAAATAGGTTCTTTAGATATGCAACTACGTGAACACAACCTATATGGCAAGCAAGCTCAAGGCAACGTATGCTAGGAAACAATCTATTTAGTAAGCCACCAAGCATATACAGCAATATAAAGATACGGGAAAGGATATATATGTATATGTCCGAACGTTTGTGTCAAACTGTGTTAAAAAAAAGCAACTCTATCTGATACATCGTATCGGTAGCCCCATAAAGTATACGGAGCACGCTTCATAAACTTCTCGAGGCTTGATAGTTGCTCGCCTAGACCTCGTATATGAGCAATCATATTCCACGCAAAGGTCGCTACGTGGCAACCTAGCGCATCCCTCTCTCGTGCACGTGATCCTCTTCTGGGCCGGCCCATTCTGGATTCCTCCACATACCAATTTTTTAAAGGTTCTAGAACCTTCCCTGACCGGGGTTTTCATTGTTTTCTCTTCTGATTATTTATTTCTTTCTAATTTTAAGTTTTTCATTTTTTTTCTTTTTCTTGTGCTACCGTGAATATCTTTTCAAATTCATGAATATTTTTTGAAATCATGAAATTTTTTTGAATTCACAAAATATTTCCGCAACCATGAATGTTTGTTAAGTTCATGAACATCTTTTTCAAATCGTGAACATTTTTTTATATCAAAAAAACTATTTATAAAACTGTAAACATTTGTAAAAATCACGAACATATTTTTTATCTTTTCGAACATTTTTTAAAAATTACAAATCATTTTTACAACTTGTGAACATTTCCTGAACCGGAGAACATTTTTGTATCAGCAAACATCTTTTGAATTGCGAATATTTTTTTAATTCACAATCATTTTTTCTGAACTATTTTTTAAAAACTCATGATTTTTTTGAATTAGCAGTTTGTTTGTTCAACTTCATGAACATTTTCTCAATATGTGACGATTTTTTGAAGATCTTGAACATTTATTTAATTCACGAATGTTTTTCCAAAATACACTTTTTTGAAATCCCGAATTATTCCAAGGAAGAAAAAACAGGAGGGGCGTCCCGGGCCGCTCAAGTGGCGGACATGCACGCTGGTTCGTTCGCTAGCGCGTCACGTGCGGTATAGAAGGTCCCCTTGCATATTGCAAGTAGCAACATCGCGTAGCCGATGTTGCTTCATTCTTAGGCCGGCCAATTATCACTGTTGGTAAATTGTTCTCCTTTTCTTTCCTAATTGCGAGACTAGACTCTTTTAGACAAACCTAGCCATTTTCAAAATATGCACATTTCTTAAGTTCATGAACATCTTTTTTCAATCCTGAACATTTTCTGAATTCACGAACATTATTTATGAAAGCATGAATATTTTTAAAAATCATAAAATTACATTTATTTTTTATGAACATTTGTTTTTGAAATTATGAACCACTTTTGAAAATTGTGAACATTTTTTGAATCGATGAACATCTTTTGAGGTGATGAACATTTTTAAAATTTACGATCATTTTTTGTGAACCATTTTTTCCAGAAACTCGTGATTTTTTTGAATTCAATTTTTTTGTTAAACTTCATGTACAATTTTTGGAAATCCTCAAAATTTAATGAATTCAGGAATATTTGTTACAAAATTCAAGTTATTGAAATGTTGAACTTTTTGGGAATCCCAAATTATTCTATGCGAGAAAATAAGATGTGAAACAAAACGAATCAAAATCAGCAGGGGCGTCCCGGCCCGCTCAAGGGGAGGATGTGCACGCTTGCTCGATCGCTAGCGTATCACGAGCGGTACAGAAGGTGGGCGCCACTATGTCTCACCTTTAGCTAGAGGGGCAGGAACACGGGAGCGCGGGATGCAACAACATCTTTTTTCTGTTTTTTTTTACTTTTTCTCTTTCATTTTCGATTTATTTCTTTCTTTTGCATATTCTTTAAAAGATTATATATATATTACCAAAAACACACACTATCAAAATATTTGAAAAAATGTTGAACAAGCATTTGAAAAATATTGAATGTGTATAGAGAAACTATTTATCATGTATATGAAAAATGCATTAAAAATGTGTATACAACTTTTAATCATGTATTTTAAAATTATAATCAAGCATTTCATTACTTGGAACAAGTATTTTAAAAATGTTTATCAAGCATTTGAAATTTGTTAAATGTGTATAGAAAATCTTTCAGTCATTTGTTAAAAAAATTTATCATGTAAATATAAATGTTAAACAAGCAATTGAAAACAAAGGTTGTTCAAGTATTTGAAAAATAATAAGCAAACATTTGAACAAAATGTTAATGTATAGAAAAAATGTTGACCAAAAAATGATGAAAATTTTCGATCATGTATATAGAAAATGTTAATCAAGAATTTAATAAAAAAAATGTTGAGCAAGTATTTTAAAAAATGTTAATCAACCTTTTGGAATGTGTTAAGTGCGTATAGACTTTTTTTGACCAGTTTAAAAAAATGTAAAAAAAATATTGTGAAAATGTTAGACATGTATTAGAAAATTTTTGTTCACATATAAAGAAACATTTAGAATAATAACCAAAGAAACAAAAGAAAAACCAAAAATAGAAACCAAATAAAATAAAAAAGGAAGAAACAAAATGAAAAAAAGAATGAAAAATGATGAAAAACGGAGAAGAAAACAGAATAAAAAATAAAAGAAAGAAAGAAAATTGTGAACACTGAGTAAAGAAAACGAAAAAAGAAGAAAAAGACGACTCTAATGGCATAAAGCAGGTCGGCCCCTGGTACTGACCATGAATGGAATGTGGTTGTAGTGACTAGCGGCTCCATTTGATATTCCTCGCGGCCAGGGATTGATCCTTGGTTCAACCTTGCATGTTCTCTTTTACTATATTAGTGCGCGCGAACGGGCTGGCCCAATTACCTCAGACCCTTCAGCCAGATTTCCTAGCGACTCGCGACCCCTTCACTGTAGGGCAACGCTCTAACCACCCAGCCATCAGCCCGCTCGTGCAAACCTACGCCACATGGCATGGTGCAGTGGGTGCGGTCTGTAGAGACCAACATGGCACTTTTCTGGGGGCCTCGGCGATCGTTTTTAAGCACATCACAAATCCTCAAATGCTCGAAGCCTTAGCTATAAGAGAAACTCTCTCCTTAGCGGATGATCTATATGCACGACATATACAGGTTGCCTCTGACTGCAAGGTGGTGGTTGATGATCAGCATCATGGCAAGCTAGCTACTTATGGAGCTGTTCTTCATGAGATATCAGACCATTCGTCTAGTTTTTTGTCATGTAATATAGGTCATGAATTTAGGAGCTCAAACTATGAAACTCACAATCTAGCGAAACATTCTCTCTCCCTCGCGGTTGGCCGTCATGTTTGGTTAGGCCAGCAGGGAGATCTTCATTTCGTCCCTGTAAATATTATGACGGGTTAATAAAGTTTCGCGAGATTGTCTAAAAAAAAGTTCTTCAGTTCTTTTCGTTTTTTATCCTTTTATGATCATTCTTTTTTATTTTATTTAATGGGCGGTTTTTATTTAAATTTTGTGAACCTTTTTTGTAAATTGATGAATTTTTAAAATTAGATTATTTTTAAAAAAAATGATGAACTTTTTTTTGAAATTGATGATTTTTTCTAAACTTGATGAACTTTCCTTAAAGTTGATGAACTTTTTTCGTATTCGACAAAATTTTCTTTCAAAATCAATGAACTTTTTCAAATCTAATATACTTTCTTTTTAAATCAATGAACTTTTTCATATTCGATAAACTTTTTTCAAATTTGATGAACTCTTCTTTCAAAATTGATTAACTTTTCTTCAAAGGGAAAACTTTGTTTTTGCCACTCTAGTTTTTGCCCACTTTATTTATGCCATTCTAGAATTTAACATTTTACTTTTGCCACTCTTAACTTTTGACAATATATCAATTTTGCCAATCAGTGACAAAAGCAAAAATTTCGGAGTGGCAAATGTGATACATTGCAAAACATAAAAGTGGCAAAAGTGAAATGAAAAATTATTGTTTTTGCCACTTAATGGCATTTGTGATGTATTGTCAAAAGCTAAGAATGGCAAAAGTGCGATGTCAAATTCTAGAGTGGCATAAGCAAAGTGGGCAAAAACTAGAGTGGCAAAAACAAAGAATTTCCTTTTTCAAATTTGATGAACTTTTTTTAAAAATTTGATGAACTCTTCTTTAAAAAAAATCAAATTCGATGAACTTTTCAAAGGTGAGACTGATCAAATTCGATGAACTCTTCTTTCAAACTTGATGAATTTTTTTTCAAATTCGACGAACTTTTTAAAAATTTGATGAGCGTTTTCCTAATTCAGGATTTTTTAAGAATTCCGTTTGATTTTTTCCAAAAAAATCTCATTTTTTCTGAAATGTATGTGCAAATAGCACGGCTACGTTTTAAACACTCCGCTGTAATCATCTCATCGGTGCATCTCATCGGTGTAGGTCGAGTAGTAATGCACTGTGCATCTCATCGGTGCGAGATCGAATCCTCAGCTGAGAATTTTATTTTGGATTTTTTTCGCGCTACAAATCACCTGCGTGTTTCTGGACCGGTCCACATGGTGCGCTAGCGGGCGCCAGTTGACTGAACCGCTCCCAGTCATGAAATCAGTAATTGAGGAGTATTTCCCTAAAAAAAGTAATTGAGGAGTATTCCTTGCAAAGATCGCTCCCGATCGCTCCCGTTTTCTCAGGTCGTAACAAGTGGCATGCTGTATATATGTCACTAGCCATAACATGAGAGTTTTTCTTTTCTCCATAAGTCTGTTTATTCAAAATATTTAATCTTTTAAATAGTGCGTTCAACTCTCGAACCGTTTTTACTGTTGGATTTCTCGCGTCGAGGTCTTCAAAACTAGATTTCATATTGGTAAGTTTTGACGAACATTTTTTCACAAAAAAAGGACGAAAAAACCGAACAAAAAACCAAACCAGGGGCACTGTTTTTTTCTCTTTCCGAAAGAGACATGGCCGTGCCTCTCGCGAAAGCACAACCATGCCTCTCACGAAAGCAAAACCATGCCTTTCAGAAAAGGAAAAAAATGTGTTTTCTGTTTCCGGGCGTACCTCTCGCGGAAGGAAAATCAAACAGAAAAAATATATTTTCCGTTCCCAAGTGGCACGTCCACTCGCGGAAGCAAAAAAATAGAAACACATTTGTTTTTCCGTTTACGACAGGCGCGGTCGTACCTCTCACGAAAGGACAACTGTGCCTCTCGTGAAAGCAAAACCATGCCTCTTGCGGAAGGAAAAAAATGAAAACATTTTTTCGTTTCCGAGAGGCTCGTCCATGCCTCTTGTGACAGCAAAACTGGGCCTCTCGCGAAAGCAAAACGTTGCTTTTTGCGGAAGCAACAAAACATTTTTTCGCTCAAAAGAATATTTGGAAACTTTTTTGTCCAAAACTAAAAAAGACAGGTGGAAAACCAAAAAGCCGAAGAACCAGAAAAAATAATTTAAAAAGCAGAAAACATGTGCGAAAAAATAAAAAGTAAAAAACTGAAGGGAGCGCAGCACGCTCTCAGCCCATCCACAGGTGATCGTTGCAAGGCTCACAAAGAAACGCTCACCAACTAAAATATGAAAAAAGTGCTTGTTACTTGATTCTGTTCCTGATATCTTTAAAATGTCCACTAAAATATGAAAAAAAGTGCTTGTTACTTGCAAAAAATGTTCATTCCGTTTAAAAAAATTCCCATGACAATAAAAATATTGACGCATTAAAAAATATGCTAATAAATTTTAAAAAATGTTTATACAATATTAAAATTTGTTCGCGTAATTTGAAGAAAATGCCCATAACATATAGATAATGTTAATAGATTTTAAAAAAGATTCATAGTATTTTCTAAAATCTTCACACATTTTAAGAAAAATATTCATGACAATTTCTAAAAATGATCAACGTGTGATTAAAAAAGACTCTCCGTGTATTTAAAAAGTGTTTAATGTGCTTTTGAAAAATGTTAAATATGTAATCAAATAAATGTTCAACATGCATTTAAAAAATATTCAACATGTATCTAATAAGTGTTCACCGTGTACTGAAAAAGTCAAAATATATTTTAAAAATGATTAAAAATAATAACAAAAGAACATGAAAAAAAGGAAAAATAAAAAACCAATAAAGACATGTTGATAAAAACACAACAAAAAGAGGACAAAAAAATAAAACTGGTTAGGACCTTTCAAAAACCGAGCGGATGGTTCCAACAACAGCAAATGAAGGTTCCCTAAATCAACCTTATAGGACCGACCAGATAAAGTAAAGGTTGTAGATGACCCATGCTTATGTCTGCCTATCCACTCTCATGAACCCTAGATCACGGTCCACCCAGTCCACTCAACTCTCTCTGTCCACTCTTTTTCCAAATACATCGCTTCCTCTCCATATATGATCCATGGCGGATGACCGCAGCAGCTCTCGGCTCCGGCGGCAACGAGAGCGACGCCGATGCGGTCGCTCTCAGCATCGCTTTGCGCCGCTCGCGTCTAGATCAAGGCGGTAGCTCGCGGAGCGACTCGCCGCCCTCCTTCGCCCGCCATCCCAGTGCGGGCGACGTTGTCTGGCCCTCCCGTCTAGCGCACAGCACCGGGGGTAGTGTCGCCCGCTCCGCCTCACTCCAATTACGCCTATCCCCGGCCACCACACCCATCTACCTCCGAAGGGCGTCCATGGGCACTGCTAGGTGCTTGTGCCCTCACCAGCGCCGGATCGGGCGATGAAGCCCAAGTCGAAGGTGCGGGACGTGTTGGGGAACGCAATATTTCAAAAAAATTCCTACGATCATGCAAGATCTATCTAGGAGATGCATAGCAACGAGAGGGGAGAGTGTGTCTACGTACCCTCGTAGACCAAAAGCGGAAGCTTTTAGTAACGCGATTGATGTAATCGAACGTCTTGGCGATCCAACCGATCAAGTACCGAACCCACGACACCTCTGCGATCCGCACATGTTCAGCTCGGTCACGTCCCTCGTACTCTTGATCCAACTGAGGCCGAGGGTGAGTTCCATCAGCATGACGACGTGTTGATGATGATGATGAAGTTACTGACACAGGGCTTCGCCTAAGCAATACGACAATATGACCGAGGTGTAAAACAGTGGAGTGGGGCACCGCACACGGCTAAAGATCAACTTGTGTGTCTATGGGGTGCCCCCTTCCCCAGTATATAAAGGAGGGGAGGAGGAGGAGGGCCGGCTACAAGGGGAGCGCCCAAGAGGGGAATCCTACTCCTAGTTGTTGGGGAACGTAGTAATTTCAAAAAAATTCCTACGCACACGCAAGATCATGGTCATGCATAGCAACGAGAGGGGATAGTGTTGTCCACGTACCCTCGTAGACCGAAAGCGGAAGCATTAGCACAACGCGGTTGATGTAGTCGTACGTTTTCACGATCTGACCGATCCAAGTACCGAACGCATGACACCTCCGAGTTCAGCACACGTTCAGCTCGATGACGTCCCGCGAACTCCGATCCAGCAGAGCTTCACGGGAGAGTTCCGTCAGCACGACGGCATGGTGACGGTGATGATGTTGCTATCGATGCAGGGCTTCGCCTAAGCACCGCTACGATATGACCGAGGTGGAATATGGTGGAGGGGGGCACCGCACACGGCTGGGATAGATCAACTGATCAACTTGTGTGTCTAGAGGTGCCCCCTGCCCCTGTATATAAAGGAGCAAGGGGGAAGGCGGCCAGCCTAGGAGGAGGGCGCGCCAAGGGGGGAGTCCTACTCCCACCGGGAGTAGGACACCTCCTTCCCTTGTTGGAGTAGGAGAGAAGGAAAGAGGGGGAGAGGAACAAGGAAAAGGGGGCTGCACCCCTTGTCCAATTCGGACCAGAGGGGGGGGGGGTGGGCGCCTCCTTCCTTTTGGCCTCTCTCCTCTATTCCCGTATGGCCCAATAAGGACCATATACTCCCCGGCGAATTCCCGTAACTCTCCGGTACTCCGAAAAATACCCGAATCACACGGAACCTTTCCGAAGTCTGAATATAGTCGTCCAATATATCGATCTTTATGTCTCGACCATTTCGAGACTCCTCGTCATGTCCCTGATCTCATCCGGGACTCCGAACTCCTTCGGTACATCAAAACATATAAACTCATAATATAACTGTCATCGTAGCGTTAAGCGTGCGGACCCTACGGGTTCGAGAACTATGTAGACATGACCGAGACACGTCTCCGATCAATATCCAATAGCGGAACCTGGATGCTCATATTGGCTCCTACATATTCTACGAAGATCTTTATCGGTCAGACCGCATAACAACATATGTTTGTTCCCTTTGTCATCGGTATGTTACTTGCCCGAGATTCGATCGTCGGTATCTCAATACCTAGTTCATTCTCTTTACCGGCAAGTCTCTTTACTCGTTCTGTAATACATCATCTTGCAACTAACTCATTAGTTGCAATGCTTGCAAGGCTTAGGTGATGTGCATTACCGAGAGGGCCCAGAGATACCTCTCCGACAATCAAAGTGACAAATCCTAATCTCGAAATACGCCAACCCAACAAGTACCTTCGGAGACACCTGTAGAGCACCTTTATAATCACCCAGTTACGTTCTGACGTTTGGTAGCACACAAAGTGTTCCTCCGGTAAACGGGAGTTGCATAATCTCATAGTCATAGGAACATGTATAAGTCATGAAGAAAGCAATAGCAACATACTAAACGATCGGATGCTAAGCTAATGGAATGGGTCATGTCAATCACATCATTCTCCTAATGATGTGATCCCGTTAATCAAATGACAACTCATGTCTATGGTTAGGAAACATAACCATCTTTGATTAACGAGCTAGTCAAGTAGAGGCATACTAGTGACACTCTGTTTGTCTATGTATTCGCACATGTATTATGTTTCCGTTTAATACAATTCTAGCATGAATAATAAACATTTATCATGATATAAGGAAATAAATAATAACTTTATTATTGCCTCTAGGGCATATTTCCTTCAGTCTCCCACTTGCACTAGAGTCAATAATCTAGTTCACATCGCCATGTGATTTAATACCAATAGTTCACATCACCATGTGATTAACACCCATAGTTCACATCGACATGTGACCAACACCCAAAGGGTTTTACTAGAGTCAATAATCTAGTTCACACCGCTATGTGATTAACACCCAAAGAGTACTAAGGTGTGATCATGTTTGGCTTGTGAGAGAAGTTTAGTCAACGGGTCTGCCACATTCAGATCGGTACGTATTTTGCAAATTTCTATGTCAACAATGCTCTGCACGGAGCTACTCTAGCTAATTGCTCCCACTTCCAATATGTATCCAGATTGAGACTTAGAGTCATCTGGATCAGTGTCAAAACTTGCATCGACGTAACCCTTTACGACGAACCTTTTGTCACCTCCATAATCGAGAAACTATCCTTATTCCACTAAGGATAATTTTGACCAATGTCCAGTGATCTACTCCTAGATCACTATTGTACTCCCTTACCAAACTCAGGGCAGGGTATACAATAGGTCTGGTACACAGCATGGCATACTTTATAGAACCTCTGGCTGAGGCATAGGGAATGACTTTCATTCTCTCTATCTTCTGCCGTGGTCGGGTTTTGAGTTTTACTCAACTTCACACCTTGTAACACAGGCAAGAACTCCTTCTTTGATTGTTCCATTTTGGACTACTTCAAAATCTTGTCAAGGTATGAACTCATTAAAAAAACTTATCAAGCGTCTTGATCTATCTCTATAGATCTTGATGCTCAATATGTAAGCAGCTTCACCGAGGTCTTTCTTTGAAAAACTCATTTCAAACACTCCTTTATGCTTTGCAGAATAATTCTACATTATCTCCGATCAGCAATATGTCATTCACATATACTTATCAGAAATGATGTAGTGCTCCCACTCACTTTCTTGTAAATACAGACTTCACCGCAAGTCTGTATAAAACTATATGCTTTGATCAAATTATCAAAGCGTATATTCCAACTCCGAGATGCTTGCACCAGTCCATAGATGGATCGTTGGAGCTTGCATATTTTGTTAGTATCTTTAGGATTGAAAAAACCTTCTGGTTGCATCATATACAACTCTTCTTTAATAAATCCATTAAGGAATGCAGTTTTGTTTATCCATTTGCCAGATTTCATAAAATGCGGCAATTGCTAACATGATTCGGATAGACTTAAGCATAGATACGAGTGAGAAACTCTCATCGTAGTCAACACCTTGAACTTGTCGAAAACCTTTTTGCGACAATTCTAACTTTGTAGATAGTAACACTACTATCAGTGTCCGTCTTCCTCTTGAAAATCCATTTAATCCCAATGGCTCGCCGATCATTGGGCAAGTCAATTAAAGTCCATACTTTGTTCTCATACATGGATCTCATCTCAGGTTTCATGGCCTCAAGCCATTTTGCGGAATCTGGGCTCATCATCGCTTCCTCATAGTTCGTAGGCTCGTCATGGTCAAGTAACATGACCTCCAGAACAGGATTACCGTACCACTCTGGTGCGGATCTCACTCTGGTTTACCTACGAGGTTCGGTAGTAACTTGATCTAAAGTTACATGATCATCATCATTAGCTTCCTCACTAATTGGTGTAGTAGTCACAGGAACAGATTTCTGTGATGAACTACTTTCCAATAAGGGAGCAGGTATAGTTACCTCATCAAGTTCTACTTTCCTCCTACTCACTTCTTTCGAGAGAAACTCCTTCTCTAGAAAGGATCCATTCTTAGCAACGAATGTCTTGCCTTTGGATCTGTGATAGAAGGTGTACCCAACATTTTCTTTTGGGTATCCTATGAAGACGCACTTCTCCGATTTGGGTTTGAGCTTATCAGGTTGAAACTTTTTCACATAAGCATTGCAACCTCAAACTTTAAGAAACGACAGCTTAGGTTTCTTGCCAAACCATAGTTCATACGGTGTCGTCTCAATGGATTTAGATGGTGCCCTATTTAATGTGAATGTAGCTGTCTCTAATGCATAACCTCAAAACTATAGTGGTTAATCGGTAAGAAACATCATAGATTGCACTATATCCAATAATAGTACGGTTATGACGTTCGGACACACCATTATGCTGTGGTGTTCTAGGTGGCATGATTTTGTGAAACTATTCCACATTGTTTTAATTGAAGACCAAACTCGTAACTCAAATATTTGTCTCTGCGATCAGATCGTAGAAACTTTATTTTCTTGTCACGATGATTTTCCACTTCACTCTGAAGTTTTTTGAACTTTTCAAATGTTTCAGACTTATGTTTCATCAAGTAGATATACCCATATCTGCTTAAATCATCTGTGAAGGTGAGAAAATAACGATATCCGCCACGAGCCTCAATATTCATCGGACCACATACATCTGTATGTATGATTTCCAACAAATCTGTTGTTCTCTCCATAGTACCGGAGAACGGCGTTTTGGTCATCTTGCCCATGAGGCACGGTTCGCAAGCATCAACTGATTCATAATCAAGTGATTCCAAAAGCCCACCAGCATGGATTTTCTTCATGCGCTTTACACCAATATGACCTAAATGGCAGTGCCACAAATAAGTTGCACTATCATTATTAACTTTGCATCTTTTGGTTTCAATATTATGAATATGTGTATCACTACAATCGAGATCCAACGAACCATTTTCATTGGGTGTAACCATATAAGGTTTTATTCATGTAAACAGAACAACAATTTATTCTCTTACTTAAATGAATAACTGTATTGCAATGAACATGATCAAATCATATTCATGCTCAACGCAAACACCAAATAACACTTATTTCGGTTCAACACTAATCCCGAAAGTATAGGGAGTGTGCGATGATGATTATATCAATCTTGGAACCACTTCCAACACACATCGTCACTTCACCCTTAACTAGTCTCTGTTCGTTCTGCAACTCCCGTTTCGAGTTACTAATCTTAGCAACTGAACCAGTATCAAATACCGAGGGGTTGCTATGAACACTAGTAAAATACACATCAATAATCTGTATATCAAATATACCTTTGTTCACTTTGCCATCCTTCTTATCCACCAAATACTTGGGGCAGTTCCGCTTCCAGTGACCAGTCCCTTTGCAGTAGAAGCACTTAGTCTCAGGCTTAGGACCAGACTTGGGCTTCTTCACTTGAGCAGCAACTTGCTTGCCGTTCTTCTTGAAGTTCCCCTTCTTCCTTTTGCCCTTTACTTGAAACTAGTGGTCTTGTCTACCATCAACACTTGATATTTTTCTTGATTTCTACCTTCGTTGATTTCAGCATTACGAAGAGCTTGGGAATCGTTTTTGTTATCCCTTGCATATCATAGTTCATCATGAAGTTTTATTAACTTGGTGATGGTGACTAGAGAATTCTGTCAATCACTATCTTATCTGGAAGATTAACTCCCACTTGATTCAAGCGATTGTAGTACCCAGACAATCTGAGCACATGCTCACTGCTTGAGCTATTCTCCTCCATCTTTTAGCTATAGAACTTGTTGGAGACTTCATATCTCTCAACTCGGGTATTTGCTTGAAATATTAACTTCAACTCCTGGAACATCTCATATGGTCCATGACGTTCAAAACGTCTTTGAAGTCTCGATTTTAAGCCATTTAAGCATGGTGCACTAAACTATCAAGTAGTCATCATATTGAGCTAGCCAAACATTCATAACGTCTGCATCTGCTCCTGCAATAGGCCTATCATCTAGCGGTGCATTAAGGACATAATTCTTCTGTGCAGCAATGAGGATAATCCTTAGATCACGGATCCAATCTGCATCATTGCTACTAACATCTTTCAACTTAATTTTCTCTAGGAACATATCAAAAATAAAATAGGGAAGCTAAACGCGAGCTATTGATCTACAACATCGATATGCTAATACTACCAGGACTAAGTTCATGATAAATTTAAGTTCAATTAATCATATTACTTAAGAACTCCCACTTAGAAAGACATCCCTCTAATCTTCTAAGTGATCACGTGATCCAAATCAACTAAACAATAACCGATCATCACGTGAAATGGAGTAGCTTTCAATGGTGAACATCAATATGTTGATCATATCTACTATATGATTCATGCTCGACCTTTCGGTCTCAGTGTTCCGAGGCCATATCTGCATATGCTAGGCTCGTCAAGTTTAACCTGAGTATTCTGCGTGTGCAAAACTGGCTTGCACCCGTTGTAGATGGACGTAGAGCTTATCACACCCGATCATCACGTGGTGTCTGGGCATGACGAACTTTGGCAACGGTGCATACTCAGGGAGAACACTTTTATCTTGAAATTTATTGAGAGATCATGTTATAATGCTACCGTCAATCAAAGCAAGATAAGATGCATAAAAGATAAACATCATATGCAATCAATATAAGTGATATGATATGTCCATCATCATCTTGTGCTTGTGATCTCCATCTCCGAAGCACCGTCATGATCACCATCGTCACCGGCGCGACACCTTGATCACCATCGTAGCATCGTTGTCGTCTCGCCAATCTTATGCTTCCACGACTATCGCTACCGCTTAGTGATAAAGTAAAGCATTACAGCGCAATTGCATTGCATACAATAAAGCGACAACCATATGGCTCCTGCCAGTTGCCGATAACTCGGTTACAAAACATGATCATCTCATACAATAAAATTGAGCATCATGTCTTGACCATATCACATCACAACATGCCCTGCAAAAACAAGTTAGACGTCCTCTACTTTGTTGTTGCAAGTTTTACGTGGCTGCTACGGGCTTAGCAAGAACCGTTCTTACCTACGCATCAAAATCACAACTATAGTTTGTCAAGTTGGTGTTGTTTTAACCTTCGCAAGGATCGGGCGTAGCCACACTTGGTTCAACTAAAGTTGGAGAAACTGACACCCGCCAGCCACCTGTGTGCAAAGCACGTCGGTAGAACTAGTCTCGCGTAAGCGTACGCGTAATGTCGGACCGGGCCGCTTCATCCAACAATACCGCCGAACCAAAGTATGACATGCTGGTAAGCAGTATGACTTATATCGCCCACAACTCACTTGTGTTCTACTCGTGCATATAACATCAACGCATAAAACCTGGCTCGGATGCCACCGTTGGGGAACGTAGTAATTTCAAAAAAATTCCTACGCACACGCAAGATCATGGTGATGCATAGCAACAAGAGGGGAGAGTGTTGTCCACGTACCCTCGTAGACCGAAAGCGGAAGCGTTAGCACAACGCGGTTGATGTAGTCGTACATCTTCACGAACCGACCGATCCAAGTACCGAACGCACGGCACCTCCGAGTTCAGCACACGTTCAGCTCGATGACGTCCCGCGAACTCCGATCCAGCAGAGCTTCACGGGAGAGTTCCGTCAGCACGACGGCATGGTGATAGTGATGATGTTGCTACCGACGCAGGGCTTCGCCTAAGCACCACTACGATATGATCAAGGTGGAATATGGTGGAGGGGGGCACCGCACATAGCTGGGATAGATCAACTGATCAACTTGTGTGTCTAGAGGTGCCCCCTGCCCCTGTATATAAAGGAGCAAGGGGGAAGGCGGCCGGCCTAGGAGGAGGGCGCGCCAAGGGGGGAGTCCTACTCCCACCGGGAGTAGGACTCCTCCTTTCCTTGTCGGAGTAGGAGAGAAGGAAAGAGGGGGAGAGGAACAAGGAAAAGGGGGCTGCACCCCTTGTCTAATTCGGACCAGAGGGGGGGCGCGCGCCTCCTTCCTTTTGGCCTCTCTCCTCTATTCCCGTATGGCCCAATAAGGCCCATATACTCCCCGGTGAATTCCCGTAACTCTCCGGTACTCCGAAAAATACCCGAATCACTCGGAACCTTTACGAAGTCCGAATATAGTCGTCCAATATACCGATCTTTACGTATTGACCATTTTGAGACTCCTCGTCATGTCCCCGATCTCATCCGGGACTCCGAACTCCTTCGTTACATCAAAACATATAAACTCATAATATAACTGTCATCATAGCGTTAAGCGCGCGGACCCTACGGGTTCGAGAACTATGTAGACATGACCGAGACACGTCTCCGGTCAATAACCAATAGCGGAACCTGAATGCTCATATTGGCTCCTACATATTCTACGAAGATCTTTATCGGTCAGACCGCATAACAACATACGTTGTTCCCTTTGTCATCGGTATGTTACTTGCCCGAGATTCGATCGTCGGCATCTCAATACCTAGTTCAATCTCGTTACCGGAAAGTCTCTTTACTCGTTCCGTAATACATCATCTCGCAACTTACTCATTAGTTGCAATGCTTGCAAGGCTTAGGTGATGTGCATTGCCGAGAGGGCCCAGAGATACCTCTCCGACAATCGGAGTGACAAATCCTAATCTCAAAATATGCCAACCCAACAAGTACCTTCGGAGACACCTGTAGAGCACCTTTATAATCACCCAGTTACGTTGTGACGTTTGGTAGCACACAAAGTGTTCCTCCGGTAAACGGGAGTTGCATAATCTCATAGTCATAGGAACATGTATAAGTCATGAAGAAAGCAATAGCAACAAACTAAATGATCAAGTGCTAAGCTAACGGAATGGGTCAAGTCAATCACATCATTCTCCTAATGATGTGATCCTGTTAATCAAATGTCAACTCATGTCTATGGTTAGGAAACATAACCATCTTTGATCAACGAGCTAGTCAAGTAGAGGCATACTAGTGACACTCTGTTTGTCTATGTATTCACACATGTATTATGTTTCTGGTTAATACAATTCTAGCATGAATAATAAACATTTATCATGATATAAGGAAATAAATAATAACTTTATTACTGGCTCTAGGGCATATTTCCTTCACTAGTAGGAGTAGGTTTCCCCCTTTCCTAGTCCTAGTAGGAGAAGAAGGATGGAGAGGAAGAAGAGAAGGAAAGGGGGACCGCCCCCCTAGCCCTAGTCCAATTCGGTTTGGGCTAGGGGGGAGGGGGGCGCACGCCACACCTTGGCCTGCCTCCTCTCTTCCACCAATAGGCCCATGAGGCCCAATAACTTTCCGGGGGGTTCCGGTAACCCCGGGTACTCCGAAACTTATCCGAAACGATCTGAACCATTCCGGTGTCCGAATGTAGCCTTCCAATATATGAATCTTTATGTATCGACCATTTAGAGACTCCTCGTCATGTCCATGATCTCATTCGGGACTCCGAACAACCTTCGGTGAATCAAATCACATAACTCATAATACATATCGTCATCGAATGTTAAGCGTGTGGACCCTACGGGTTCGAGAACTATGTAGACATGACCGAGACACATCTCCGGTCAATAAACAATAGCGGAACCTAGATGCTCATATTGGATCCTACATATTCTACGAAGATCTTTATCGGTCAAACCGCATAACGGTATACGTTGTTCCCTTTGTCATCGATATGTTACTTGCCCGAGATTCGATCGTCGGTATCATCATACCTAGTTCAATCTCATCATCGACAAGTCTCTTTACTCATTCTGTAATGCATCATCCCGCAACTAAGTCATTAGTCACATTGCTTGCAAGGCTTGTAGTGATGTGCATTACCAAGAGAGCCCAGAGATACCTCTCCAACAATCGGAGTGACAAATCCTAATCTCGATCTATGCCAACTCAACAAACACCATCGGAGACACCTATAGAGCATCTTTATAATCACCCAGTTACATTGTGACGTTTGATAGCACACTAAGTGTTCCTCCAGTATCCGGGAGTTGCATAATCACATAGTCATAGGAAATGTATAAGTCATGAAGAAAGCAATAGCAACAAACTAAACGATCATAGTGCTAAGCTAACGGATGGGTCTAGTCCATCACATCATTCTCTAATGATGTGATTGTTGGGGAACGCAGTATTTCAAAAAAATTCCTACGATCACGCAAGATCTATCTAGGAGATGCATAGCAACGAGAGGGGAGAGTGTGTCTACGTACCCTTGTAGACCGAAAGCGAAAGCGTTTAGTAACGCGGTTGATGTAGTCAAACGTCTTCACGATCCAACCGATCAAGTACCAAAAGCACGGCACCTCCGCGATCTGCACACGTTCAACTCGGTGACATCCCTCGTACTCTTGATCCAGCTGAGGCCGAGGGTGAGTCCCGTCAGCACGACGACGTGTTGACGGTGATGATGAAGTTACTGACGCAGGGCTTCGCCTAAGCACTACGACAATATGACCGAGGTGTAAATCTGTGGAGGGGGCGCCGCATGTTGGGGAACGCAGCAGTTTCAAAATATTCCTACACACACGCAAGATCATGGTGATGCATAGCAACGAGAGGGGAAGAGTGTTGTCCACGTACCCTCGTAGACCGTAAGCAGAAGCGTTATGAAAACATGGTTGATGTAGTCGAACATCTTCATGATCCGACCGATCCTAGCACCGAAGGTATGGCACCTCCTCGATATGCACACGTCCAGCTCGGTGACATCCCACGAACTCACGATCCAGCAGAGTGTCGAGGGAGAGCTTCGTCAGCACGACGGCGTGATGACGGTGATGATGATGCTACCGGAACAGGTGTAACGCCCTCGATGCGGCTATATCTCCCACGTGTCGAGGCACGACTTAGAGGCATAACCGCATTGAAAGCAATGTCGCAAGTTAGGCAATCATCACAACATCCCATGTAATATAGATAATAAAAAGGGGAGATACATAGTTGGCTTACACTCACCACGTCAATCAAGTACATAAATAGCATTACAACATTCAAACACTCATGTCCCGACTATGGCGCCAAAATAAAAGATAACCCAACATGCGACACGGTCCCGATCACCCCAACTGGGCACCACTACTGATCATCAGGGAAAGACACGTAGTATCGTTGAGAGTCCTCGTCGAACTCCCACTTGAGCTCAAGCGCGTCACCTGGAGTGGAATCATCAGGCCCTGCATCTGGTTTGGAAGTAATCTATGAGCCACAGGGACTCAGCAATCTCGCACCCTCGCGATCAAGACTATTTAAGCTTATAGGAAAGGCAAGGTAAATATGTGGAACTGCAGCAAGCGACTAGCATATATGGTGGCTAACCTGTTCGCAAAAGAGAGCGAGAAGAGGAGGCAAAGCGCGAGGGAGAAACTAGAGGACAACCTGCGCAAGCATTACTCCAACACCATGTTCACTTCCCGGACTCTGCCGGAAAGAGACCATCACGGTTACACAAGCGGTTCATGCATTTTAATTAAGGTCAACTTCAGGTTTTCTACAATCGGACATTAACAAATTCCCATCTGCCCATAACCGTGGGCACGGCTTTCGAAAGTTCAAATCCCTGCAGGGGTGTCCCAACTTAGCCCATCACAAGCTCTCACGGTCAACGAAGGAATAGACCTCCTCCCGAGACATTCCGATCAGACTCGGTATCCCGGTTCTACAAGACATCCTCGACAATGGTAAAACAAGTCCAGCAAGACCACCCGATGCGCCGACACCCCGATAGGAGCTGCACATATCTCGTTCTCAGGGCACACCGGATAAGCTAAGCGTACAGAAGCCGACGTAACCCAAGTTGCCAAGGGATGGCCCTGCACGGTGCTCTAGGTTGGACCAACACTTAGACAAGCACTGGCTCGGGGGTTTAAACTAAAGATGACCCTCGGGATGCGCGACTCCCAAGGGAAAAAGGCTAGGTGGCAAATGGTAAAACCAAGGTTGGGCCTTGCTGGAGGAGTTTTATTCAAGGCGAACTGTCAAGGGGTTCCCATTATAACCCAACCGCGTAAGGAACGCAAAATCCGGGAACATAACATCGATATGACGGAAACTAAGACGGCAAGAGTGGAACAAAACACCAGGCATAAGGCCGAGCCTTCCACCCTTTACCAAGTATATAGATGCATTAATTAAATAAGATATATTGTGATATCCCAACAAGTAAACATGTTCCAACAAGGAACAACATCTCCATGTTCCAACAAGGAACAAACTTCAATCTTCACCTGCAACTAACAATGCTATAAGAGGGGCTGAGCAAAGGGGTAACATAGCCAAACAACGGTTTGCTAGGACAAGGTGGGTTAGAGGCTTGGTTCAACAATATAGGAGGCATGATAAGCAAGTGGTAGGTATCGCAGCATAGGCATAGCAAAAGAGCGAGCATCTAGCGAAGCAAAGATAGAAGTGATTTCGAGGGTATGATCATCTTGCCTGAAATCCCGCAAGGGAGAAGAACGAGTCCATGAAGAAGACAAACGGACGTAGGTGAACGGGTCCTCACAAATGCGACGTTACCGGAACCAACCCGAAGAAGAAAACACCGGAAAGAAGCACACAACATAGTAAACAAACCACACATGAACATGGTATGATATGCGAGATGCGGTATGCGATGCATATGCATGATTTGACAAGAGATGCATGCATCTGGCCTCAACTTGGAAATCCAAGTATGCCACTGGAAAGATGAGATGAAATCGCTTGAAAACGATATAAAAACGCCAGAATCGGAGTTACGGTTTGGAAAAGGCAAGCAATTCAAATATGACCATGTTCTGCGATTTACAGCAAGTAACCATCTAAATGCAACAAGATGAACATGCTACCGCACTCAAACATGACAACAAAATACATGGCAGGGATCCATTCATGATGCTTAACAAAAGATGAACACTGAGCTACGGCCAATTCATCCATTAACAGGTTCAAACAAGCATGGCAAAAAAGCATTTGGTAAATAGATTTCAGACTTAGTGAAATTAACACAAGCCTGGAATTTCAGATCAGGTAGCACACTTTGGAGCATGAAAACTATATGCTACAGGGCATGAACATGGCAAAGTAAAGCATGGCATGGAGCTACTCAAAGAGCTTAATAAAAGTCCCTTAGTGACCTTGAGCCAAAAGGGGTCAGAAAATACAATTGCAAGCAAGTGAACATGGCAAAAACATAATCAGTTCTCAGACTTAGTGAAAACTGGAACATGCTGAAATAGATATCAAGTAGGCATGTTTACGAGCTCGATGCACTCACTACAGAGCAAGTCATGACAATCTAAGCATACACCCATTAAGAATACACAAAATACAAGCTAGACATGGCAAGAACAATAACATAGCATGCACGGATCAACTACAACATCCTCGGCAAAATTGCTAACAAGTAGACAATCTGCCCAGATTCACGAAATGACAAAAATAGAGCTCGATTGACTCAAGCTAGGGTGCTCCATAATTGCAAACAAGGACATGGATGGATAGAGCACTACAAGATTAACAAAACATCCTTACTGATCATCCTCAAAAGAGGCACGGATCAGTAGGAAACAACATGAACATATGGCCATATGAGATAAACAGATCAAGGACTTAGTGGAAATGCTTAGTCCCTGAAATCAGCATTAACGAATGCACCACTTTGCAAGCTTGTGCTCGTCACCACACACATCACAAAAATACATGGGTTGCACCTCTAGAAAGATGGCAAAACCCTTAACAAAATATATGTAGAGCTCATGGGCATATCATGCACACATAAATCATGGCAAAAATGACAAATATCTAATTGGAGCAGCAGATCTGACAATTATCTCAAATAGCACTCTTCTAACAGCATTTCGGGCATCAAGATGAACTCAAATGAAAATGATGCAATGAGATTAAATGATGTACTCTCTGAGACGAACATTTTGATATGCTATATGCATGAATCGGAGATACAGATGCAAAGTTACAATGTGATGAAGATGGCATAAAAGTTAGGGTTTCGGGAGTAGAAAGTCAACCGAGGCAAACGGATCTCAGATCCAGATCGGGCCGGCACTGTAGCGGCGCGGCGTTCGAGGATGGCCGAAGTTCGTCGGGGTGCGCCGGAGTTTGAGGGAGAGGGGTGGCCAAAAGGCGAGGTGGTGGTGCGGCCATGCGGCGAAGGAGGTCGGCGAGGACGGGGCGGCGGCGACCCAGGCGGCGGAGCAGGGCAGTCGCCAGCGCCGGTGAACGCAGACGGCGGTGAGGCGAGGTCCGGCGACCGGAGTAGGCGAAGATGGCGGCGGGGCATGGCGTGGGCGGCGCGCGCGGTGTGGAGGCGGCGGCCCAGTTGGCGACGACGAGGGCCCGCCCTGGGCCGAACGGGCCTCAGCGGCGGCAGCGGCTGCTGTGCCACGTGGCGCATCGCGATTGGCGCGGAGGCGGCGGCGCGCAGGTCGGACGTGTCCGCCCGTTCGGATCTCGTCCGGCGGCACGAGGAGAGGGGAAAAGTTAGGGTTTGCCCGTGAATTTCAGAGGGGGAGGTGTTTATATAGGTAGAGGGAGCTCGGAGAGTCCAAATGAGGTGCGGTTTCCGGCCACGCGATCGTGATCGAACGACCAACATGATGGAGGAGGTTTAGGTGGGTTTTGGGCCAAAATGGAGTGGTGTTGGGATGCAACACACACGAGGCCTTTTCGGTCCATCGGTTAACCATTGGAGCATCAAACGAAGTCCAAATGGTACGAAACTTGACAGGCGGTCTACCAGTAGTAAACCAAGGCTGCTTGGCAAGTTTCGGTCCAATCCGAAAATGTGTAATCCCCACACATGAGAAGAAGGTAGAAATGACCACCGGAGGAGAACGGAGCGCCGGATTGCAAAATGGACAACGGGGAAAATGCTCGGATGCATGAGACGAACATGTATGCAAATGAAATGCACATGATGACATGATATGCAATGCATGACACGCAAGCAAAGAGAATGCAACAACAGCGAATAACTGGACGACACCTGGCACATCGGTCTCGGGGCGTTACAACAGGGCTTCTCCTAAGCACCACTACGATATGACAAGGTCATTATAGTGGAAGGGGGTGATGACCCACAAGTATAGGGGATCTATCGTAGTCCTTTCGATAAGTAAGAGTGTCGAACCCAATGAGGAGCAGAAGGAAATGATAAGCGGTTTCCAGCAAGGTATTCTTTGCAAGTACTGAAATAAGTGGTAACAGATAGTTTTGTGATAGGATAATTTGTAATGAGCAACAAGTAACAAAAGTAAATAAAGTGCAGCAAGGTGGCCCAATCCTTTTGTAGCAAGGACAAGCATGGACAAACTCTTATATGATGTAAAGCGCTCCTGAGGACACATGGGAATATCGTCAAGCTAGTTTTCATCACGTTCATATGATTCGCATTCGGTACTTTGATAATTTGGTATGTGGGTGGACCGGTGCTTGGGTGCTGCCCTTACTTGGACAAGCATCCCACTTATGATTAACCTCTATTGCAAGCATCCACAAATACAACAAAAGTATTAAGGTAAACCTAACCATAGCATGCAACATATGGATCCAAATCCACCCCTTACGAAGCAACGCATAAACTAGGGTTTAAGCTTCTGTCACTCTAGCAACCCATCATCTACTTATTACTTCCCAATGCCTTCCTCTAGTCCCAAATAATGGTGAAGTGTCATATAGTCAACGTTCACATAACACCACTAGAGGAGAGAGAACATACATCTCATCAAAATATCGAACGAATACCAAATTCACATGACTACTAATAGCAAGACTTCTCCCATGTCCTCAGGAACAAAAGTAACTACTCATAAAGCATAAACATGTTCATAATCAGAGGGGTATTAATATGCATATAGGATCTGAACATATGATCTTCCACCAATTAAACCAACTAGCATCAACTACAAGGAGTAATTAACACTACTAGCAACCTACTAGCACCAATCCCGGACTTGGAGACAAGAATTGGATACAAGAGATGAACTAGGGTTTTGAGATGAGATGGTGCTGATGAAGATGTTGATGGAGATTGCCCTCTCCCGATGAGAGGAGCGTTGGTGATGACGATGGTGATGATCCCCATCCGGGAGGGAAGTTTCCCCGGCAGAATAGCTCCGCCAGAGCCCTAGATTGATTTCGCCAAGGTTCCGCCTCGTGGCGGCGGAGTTTCGTCCGAGAAGATGGCTTATGAATTTTTTCCCATCGAAAGACTCCATATAGCAGAAGATGGCCACCGGAGGGCCACCAGGGGGCCCACGAGGTAGGGAGCGCGCCCAGGGGGGTAGGGCGCGCCCCCACCCTCGTGGGAAGGGTGTGTCCCCCCTGGTGAGGTTCTTGCGCTCAGTATTTTTTATATATTTAGAAAACATCATCCGTGAAGTTTCAGGACTTTTGGAGCTGTGCAGAATAGGTCTCTAATATTTGCTCCTTTTCCAGCCCAGAATCCCAGCTGCCGACATTCTCCCTCTTTATGTAAACCTTGTAAAATAAGAGAGAATAGGCATAAGTATTGTGACATAATGTGTAATAACAGCCCATAATGCAATAAATATTGATATAAAAGCATGATGCAAAATGGACGTATCAACTCCCCCAAGCTTAGACCTCGCTTGTCCTCAAGCGAAAAGCCGAAATCGAAAAATATGTCCACATGTTTAGAGATAGAGGTGTCGATAAAAATAAAATATGGACATGAGGGCATCATGATCATTCTTAGAACAACAACTTACATAATTCTTTGTCATATAATATCTAATGCTAGAGTAATAATCGTAATCTTCATTGAAAACTAACAAACTACAATCTCAGTCATTGAAGCAATTGCAATTTATCATAACATAGGAAAGAGTCAATATATAAGAGCTTTTCAGCAAGTCCACATACTCAACTATCATATAATCTTTCACAATTGCTGACACTCACGCAATACTTATGGGTATGGAGTTTTAATCGGACACAGAGAAAGATAGGGGCTTATAGTTTTGCCTCCCAATGTTTTACCTCAAGGGTAATGTCAACAGTAATAGTTTATGAAAACTTACATCCAATTAGCCATATATACCAGGATCTTTCCAACATATTGTGCTTGCCAAAGGATAAAATGTAAAAAGGAAGGGTGAAGATCACCATGACTCTTATGCAATGTAGGAGATAAAAGTAAATGATAGGTCCTTCGCAGATGGAAGCAGAGGTTGTCATGCGCTTTTATGGGTTGGATGCACAAAATCTTAATGCAAAAGAACGTCACTTTATGTTGCCACTTGTGATATGGACCTTTATTATGCAGTCTGTCGCTTTTATTACTTCCATATCACACGCTCGTATAAAGCTTATTTCCTACACACTAATCAATCATACATATTTAGAGAGCAATTTTTATTGCTTGCACCGATGACAACTTACTTGATGGATCTTACTCAATCCATAGTTAGATATGGTGGACTCTTATGGCAAGACTGGTTTAAGGGTGTTTGGAAGCACAGGTAGTATCTCTACTTGGTGCAATGAATTTGGCTAGCATGAGGGGGAAAGGCAAGCTCATCATGTTGGAAGATTCAAGACAATATAATTTATCTCAGATGTAAGAAAACATAACCCATTACATTGTCTTCCTTGTCCAATGTCAACTCTTTAGCATGTCATATTTTAATGAGTGCTCACAATCATAAAAGATGTCCAAGATAGTATATTTATATGTGAAGACCTCTCTTTCTTTATTACTTCCTATTAATTGCAACGATGACCAAAACTGTGTTTGTCAACCCTTAATAACTTCTATTCATCATACTCTTTCTATGTGAGCTCATTACTCTCCATAAGACTCATATGATCTCTTTGTTTCTTTTTATTTCTTTCTCTTTTCTTTTATTCCTTTAGGATCATGGAAAAATAATCAAGCCCTTGACTCAACACTAATCTTTATTATATAGCTCACGGACTCAATTACAAAGAAGGATAGTAAAGCAACACTCACAACTAGATCATACTAAGAACTTTTATTCTACTAGATCAAGATATTACCAAAAGGATCGAACTAAGAAAAATGGTAAAGATAAAAGTGATGATGATACGATACCAGGGCACTCCCCCAAGCTTGGCAGTTGCCAAGTGGAGTGCCCATACCCATGTGATTATGTCTCTCTTTTCGGGGATGGTGATGTGATGTTCTTGGCGATGATGCCCCTCAAGATACGATTCTCCTCCTCAAGCTTGTTGAGTTGCTACTTGAGGTCCATTATTTCCTTTCGGAGTTTTCCTGTAACAGCCAAAGCTCCCTGCACCCAAGGGTGCTGCATAGCCGCGGGAGAACTAGTGACACTCTTTTTCATATTCTCATAAGAAAGAAATCTAACATTGGAAGGGATAACCGAGTTTGGAATAGCTGAGCTCTGCAGTTCTCCCATGGTGAATCCAGCTTGGAGGCGGGAAGTGACTTCTTAATCCTCTTCCATGGCATATATCCTCTTCAAATCAGCCTCCATCTCTTCCTCCGTTCCTGGCCCAAATGGGTCAACATGATCGTTTGTCGTTGATCCCGGTGCCGGATGAGATACCCGGCTCTCCCCGACTGACTCTTGCGAAGACATCCTACTCTAATCTGCAGAAGCAACAGCTCGAAACACAAACAGGGGATTTTTGCGTGATACGGGGGTCAAAACCCCTGGGAGATTATATAATGAATTTTTACCAACCAAAATACGTGTCGTGTAAGAAAACGGAATCCGGAGAGCACACGAGGTGCCCACGGGGTAGGGGGGCGCGCCCAGTGGGGTAGGGCGTGCCCTCCACCCTCGTGGAGCCCTCGTGTCCTACCCAGGATGATGCTTATTTTTCTATTTTTCTAAATATTCCAAAACGGAGAAATATTGCCTTAAAACTGTTTTGGAGTCGGTTTACTTACCGTACCACATACCTATTCCTTTTCGGAGTCTGAAACATTCCGGAAAGTGTCCCTTATGTATTCCTCCGGGGTTACGGTTTCGATAACATTGGTTTCAACATTTATGGTATTACCTGAGATATAATGTTTGATTCTTTGACCGTTCACCACCTTCGGATTTGTGCCTTCGAAGTTGTTGATTTTTATGGCACCGGAACAGTAGACCTCCTCGATAATGCAAGGACCTTCCCATTTAGAGAGAAGTTTTCCTGCAAAAGATCTTAAATGAGAGTTGTATAGCAATACATAAGCACCTACATTAAACTCATGCTTTTGTATCCTTTTGTCATGCCATCTTTTAACCTTTTCTTTAAATAACTTGGCATTTTCGTAGGCTTGGGTTCTCCATTCATCAAGTGGGCTAATATCAAATAACCTCTTCTCACCGGCAAGTTTAAAATCATAATTAAGTTCTTTAATAGCCCAATAAGCCTTGTGTTCTAGTTCGAGAGGCAAGTGACATGCTTTTCCATAGACCATTTATACAGAGACATACCCATAGGATTTTTATATGCAGTTCTATAGGCCCATAATGCATCATCAAGTTTCTTGGACCAATTCTTTCTAGACCTATTAACAGTCTTTTGCAAAATTAATTTGAGTTCTCTGTTACTCAATTCTACTTGACCACTAGACTGAGGGTGATAAGGAGATGCAATTCTATGATTAACATCATATTTAGCAAGCATTTTACGGAAGGCACCATGAATAAAATGTGAACCACCATCAGTCATTAAATATCCAGGGACTCCAAATCTTGGAAAAATAACTTCTTTAAGCATTTTAATAGAAGTGTTATGATCAGCACTACTAGTTGGAATAGCTTCTACCCACTTAGAACATAATCAACAGCAACTAAAATATGTGTATAACCATTAGAGGAAGGAAAAGGTCCCATATAGTCAAAGCCCCAAACATCAAATGGTTCAATAACAAGTGAATAATTCATGGGCATTTCTTGACGTCTACTAATATTACCAATTCTTTGACATTCATCACAAGACAAGACAAACTTACGGGCATCCTTGAAGAGAGTAGGCCAATAAAAACCAGATTGCAGTACCTTATGTGCAGTTCTATCTCCAGCATGGTGTCCTCCATAAGCTTCGGAGTGACACTTGTGTAGGATCTGTTCCTGTTCATGCTTAGGTACACAACGTCTTTGATGTCCTTGGGACATGGCATCTTTTCAATAGCATCAAACTTGGCTTTGTCAACTTCAATACCTCTTTCAAAAACTTTAGCCCCAAGACAATACCTTCATTAACCATAAAGTGACACTTTTCCCAATTCAAGACAAGATTAGTTTCTTCACATCTCTGCAAAACTCGATCAAGGTTGCTCAAGCAATCATCAAAAGAAGATCCATAGACGGAAAAGTTATCCATGAAAACCTCACAAATCTTTTCACAAAAGTCAGAGAATATAGCCATCATGCATCTTTGAAAGGTAGCAGGTGCATTACATAAACCAAAAGGCATACATCTATAAGCAAAAGTACCAAAAGTGCATGTAAAAGTAGTCTTTAATTGATCTTTGGCTGACACATGTATTTGAGAGAAACCAGAATAACCATCTAGAAAGAAAAAATGTGTATGTTTAGATAATCTTTCTAGCATTTGATCGGTAAAAGGTAAGGGGTAATGATCTTTTTTAGTAGCCTTATTTAATTTGCACAAATCGATTACCATCCTATAACCTGTAATAATTCTTTGAGGAATCAATTCATCTTTATCATTAGGAACAACAGTAATACATCCCTTCTTAGGGACACAATGGACAGGGCTTACCCACTGACTATCAGCAACGAGATAAATTATACCTGCCTCAAGGAGCTTTAGTATCTCCTTTCTTACCACTTCCTTCATTTTAGGATTCAGCCGGCGTTGATGATCACAAACTGGTTTAGCATCTTCTTCCAAATTAATTTTATGTTGACATAGAGTGGGACTAATGCCCTTAAGATCATCAAGAGTATACCCAATAGCAGCACGGTGCTTCTTCAGAGTTTTCAATAATCTCTCTTCTTCATGCTCTGAAAGATTAGTACTAATAATAACAGGATATATCTTTTTCTCATCAAGATAAGCATATTTAAGGGTATCAGGTAACGGTTTAAGCTCAAACACGGGATCACCCTTGGGTGGAGGAGGATCCCCTAGGATTTCAATAGGTAACTTGTTTTTCAGCATAGGTTCCTGTTTAAAGAATAGTTCATCTAATTCCCTTCTTTCATTCATAAACATATCGTTTTCATGGTCTAGAAAATATTGTTCTAAAGGATCACTAGGAGGTACGGCAATAGAAGAAAGACCAATAATTTCATCCTTACTAGGTAATTCTTCTTCACGGTGTTGTCTACTAAATTTAGAATAATTAAATTCATGAGTCATATCATCTAAACCGATAGTAACAACATCTCTTTTGCAATCTATGGTAGAATTAACAGTATTTAAGAAGGGTCTACCAAATATAATGGGACAAAAGCTATCTTGTGGGGAACCAAGAACAAGAAAATCAGCAGGATATTTAGTTTTCCCACACAAGACTTCAACATCTCTAACAATTCCCATTGGTGAAATAGTATCTCTATTGGCAAGTTTAATTGTGACATCAATATCTTCCATCTCAGCAGGTGCAATATCATGCGTAACTTCTTTGTATAAGGAATAAGGTATTGCACTAACACTGGCACCCGTATCACATAAGCCATGATAACAATGATCTCCTATTTTAACAGAAATAACAGGCATGCCTACCACAGGTCTAGGTTTATCTTTATCACGGGGTTTAGCAATTCTAGCAGTTTCATTACAGAAATAAATAACATGCCCATCTATATTATCAGACAAGAGATCTTTAACAATAGCAATATTAGGTTCAACTTTAACTTGCTCAGGAGGTGTATATGTTTTAGTATTGCTTTTACGAACCACAATTGAAGCTTTAGCATGATCCTTTATCCTAACAGGGAAAGGTGGTTTCTCAACATAAGAAGTAGGAACAATAGGATCATTATAAGTAATAGTCTTTTCTTCAACTTTAATAGGTGCGACCACTTTTACTTCTATGGGAGGATGATATTTAAACCACTTCTCCTTGGGGAGATCAACATAAGTAGCAAAAGATTCACAGAAAGAAGCTACTATCTCAGAGTCAAGTCCATATTTAGTGCTAAATTTACGAAAAATATCGGTATCCATAAAAGATTTAACACAATTGAAACTAGGTGTCATACCTGACTCCTTACCATTGTCGAGGTCCCAATCTTCAGAGTTGTGTTTAATTATTTCCAATAAATCCCATTTGAATTCAATAGTCTTCATCATAAAAGAGCCAGCACAAGAAGTATCAAGCATGGTGCGATTGTTACCAGAAAGTCGAGCATAATTTTTTTGAATAATCATTTCTCTTGAGAGCTCATGATTGGGGCATGAATATAACATTGATTTAAGCCTCCCCCAAGCTTGAGCGATGCTTTCTCCTTCGTGAGGCCAAAAATTATATATATAATTGCGATCACGATGAACAAGATGCATAGGATAAAACTTCTGATGAAATTCCAAATTCAATCGTTTGTAATTCCAAGACCTCATATCATCACATAACCTATACCATGTCGATGCATCTCCCCTCAAAGATAAGGGAAAGACCTTCTTCTTAACAACATCTCCGGGTACACCTGCAAGCTTGAATAATCCACAAACTTGATCCACCTATATCAGATGTTCATCAGGATGTTTTGTTCCATCTCCTAAAAAGGATTAGCTAGCAGATTTTCTATCATACCCGAAGGAACTTCAAAGCAAGCATTTTCATTTTCATTTTCATTTTCAGTAGGTTCAGTAGGTTGAGGAGCAACTCTTTGCTCTACTGGTCGGGGTGAAGATACCCCGAACAAGGCCCTCAGAGGATTACTTTCCATGGTAACAAGTGACAGTAAATTTTAGCACACTATATAAATTTTTCCTTACCAAATTCCACCTACCAAAGGCGCTTCACTCCCCGACAACGGCGCCAGAAAAGAGTCTTGATGACCCACAAGTATAGGGGATCTATCGTAGTCCTTTCGATAAGTAAGAGTGTCGAACCCAACGAGGAGCAGAAGGAAATGATAAGCCGTTTCCAGCAAGGTATTCTCTGCAAGTACTGAAATAAGTGGTAACAAATAGTTTTGTGATAGGATAATTTGTAATGAGCAACAAGTAACAAAAGTAAATAAAGTGCAGCAAGGTGGCCCAATCCTTTTTTAGCAAAGGACAAGCCTGGACAAACTCTTATATGATGTAAAGCGCTCCCGAGGACACATGGGAATATCGTCAAGCTAGTTTTCATCACGTTCATATGATTCGCATTCGGTACTTTGATAATTTGGTATGTGGGTGGACCGGTGCTTGGGTACTGCCCTTACTTGGACAAGCATCCCACTTATGATTAACCTCTATTACAAGCATCCGCAAATACAACAAAAGTATTAAGGTAAACCTAACCATAGCATGAAACATATGGATCCAAATATGCCCCTTACAAAGCAACGCATAAACTAGGGTTTAAGCTTCTGTCACTCTAGCAACCCATCATCTACTTATTACTTCCCAATGGCTTCCTCTAGGACCAAATAATGGTGAAGTGTCATGTAGTCGACGTTCACATGACACCACTGGAGGAGAGACAACATACATTTCATCAAAATATCAAACGAATACCAAATTCACATGACTACTAATACCAACACTTCTCCCATGTCCTCAGGAACAAAAGTAACTGCTCACAAAGCATAAAAATGTTCATAATCAGAGGGGTATTAATATGCATATATGATTTGAACATATGATCTTCCACCAATTAAACCAACTAGCATCAACTACAAGGAGTAATTAACACTACTAGCAACCTACTAGCACCAATCCCGGACTTGGAGACAAGAATTGGATACAAGAGATGAACTAGGGTTTTGAGATGAGATGGTGCTGATGAAGATGTTGATGCATATTGCCCTCTCCCGATGAGAGGAGCATTGGTGATGACGATGGCGATGATTTCCCTCTCCGGGAGGGAAGTTTCCCCGATAGAACAGCTCCGCCAGAGCCCTAGATCGATTCCGCCAAGGTTCCACCTCGTGGCGGCGGAGTTTCGTTCGAGAAGATGGCTTATGAATTTTTCCCATCGGAAGACTCCATATAGCAGAAGATGGCCAGCGGAGGGCCACCAGGGGGCCCACGAGGTAGGGGGCGTGCCCAGGGGGTAGGGTGCGCCCCCACCCTCGTGGGAAGGGTGTGGCTGTAACGCCCTCGATGCGGCTATAGCTCCCACGTGTCGAGGCACAACTTAGAGGCATAACCGCATTGGAAGCAATGTCGCAAGTTAGGCAATCATCACAACATCCCATGTAATAATAATAATAAAAGGGGAAGATACATAGTTGGCTTACACTCGCCACGTTAATCAAAGTACATAAATAACATTACATCAATCAAACACTCATGGCCCGACTACGGCGCCAAAATAAAAGATAACCCAACATGCGACACGGTCCCGATCACCCCCAACTAGGCACCACTACTGATCATCAGGGAAAGACACGTAGTAACATTGAGAGTCCTCGTCAAACTCCCACTTGAGCTCAAGCGCGTCACCTGGAGCGGAATCATCAGGCTTTGCATCTGGTTTGGAAGTAATCTGTGAGCCACAGGGACTCAGCAATCTCGCACCCTCGCGATCAAGACTATTTAAGCTTAATAGGAAAGGCAACGTATATATGTGGAGCTGCAACAAGCGACTAGCATATATGGTGGCTATCCTATTCGCAAAAGAGAGCGAGAAGAGGAGGCAAAGCGCGAACGAGTAACTAGAGAACAACCTGCGCAAGCATTACTCCAACACCGTGTTCACTTCCCGGACTCCGCCGAGAAGAGACCATCACGGTAACTCACACTGTTGATTCATTTTAATTGAGTTAAGGTTCAAGTTATCTACAACCGGACATTAACAAATTCTCATCTGCCCATAACCACGGGCACGGCTTTCGAAAGTTCAAATCCCTACAGGGGAGTCCCAACTTAGCCCATGACAAGCTCTCACGGTCAATGAAGGAATAGACCTCCTCCCGAGACATTCCAATCAGACTCGGTACCTCGGTTCTTCAAGATACTTCGACAGGTTAAAACAAGACCAGCAACACCGCCCGAATGTGTCGACAAATCCCGATAGGAGCTGCACATATCTCGTTCTCAGGGCACACTCAGATGAGCGCTCCATACAACTAAAACCAAACCTCGAGTTTCATCGAGGGGGCGCTGCACAGGACTCTAGTTTGGATCAACACTCAGAGGAGCACTGGCCCAGGGGGGCTAAAATAAGATGACCCTCGGGCTCCAGAAACCCAAGGGAAAAAGAGGCTAGGTGGCAAATGGTAAAACCAAGGTTGGGCATTGCTGGAAAAGCTTTAATCAAGGCGAACTATCAAGGGGTTCCCATTATAACCCAACCGCGTAAGGAACACAAAATCCGGGAACATAACACCGATATGACGGAAACTAGGGCGGCAAGAGTGGAACAAAACACTAGGCGAGAAGCCGAGACTTCCACCTTTACCAAGTATATAGATGCATTAAGATAACAAGGCAATATAATGATATCCCAACAAGTAAATAATGTTTCAGCAAGGAACGGTCTCCAATCTTCACCTGCAACTAGCAACGCTATAAGAGGGGCTGAGCAAAGCGGTAACATAGCCAAACAACGGTTTGCTAGGACAAGGTGGGTTAGAGGTTTGACATGGCAATTTGGGAGGCATGATAAGCAAGTGGTAGGCATCGTAGCATAGGCATAGCAAAAGAGCGAGCATCTAGCAAAGCAGAGATAGTAGTGATTTCGAGGGTATGATCATCTTGCCTGCAAAGTTGTCAGAGTTGACTGGATCCTCGAAAGCAAACTCAACGGGCTCCTCGTTAGCGAACTCGTCTCCCGGATCTACCCAAACAAGACAAACAAGCAAACGGAACACAATCAACCACGTGCATAGCTCAAACGATATGATGCAAGGATGGTATGCTATGCGGGATGCGATGCGGGATGCATATGCAAGATGTGACAAGGAATGCATGAACCTGGCCTCAACGTGGAAATCCAAGTGTGCCACTGGAAAGATGAGATGAAATCGCTTGAAAACGATATAAAGAACGCCGGAATCGGAGTTATGGTTTGGAAATGGCAAGCGATTCAAATATGACCACGTTCTGCGATTTACAGCAAGTGGCCATCTAAATGCAACAAGATGAACATGCTACATCACTCAAACATGGCATCAAAATACATGGTAGGGATGAATTCATGATGCTTAACAAAAGTCTAGCACTGAGCTACGGCCAAATCATCCATTAACAGGTTCAAACAAGCATGGCAAAAATGCATATGGTAAACAGATTTCAGACTTTGTGAAATTAACACTTGTCTGGAATTTCAGATCAGATAGCACTCTTCGGAGCAACAAAACTACATGTTACAGGACCTGAACATGGCAAAGTAAAGCATGGCATGGAGCTACTCAAAGAGCTTAACAAAAGTCTCTTAGTGACCTTGAGCCAAAAGGGATCAGAAAATACAATTGCAAGCATGTGAACATGGCAAAAGCATAATCAGATCACAGACTTAGTGAAAACTGGAGCATGCTGAAAACAGATATCAAGTAGGCATGTTTACGAGCTCGATGCACTCACTACAAAGCAAGTCATGACATTCTAAGCATACAACCATCAAGAATACACAAAATGCAAGCTAGACATGGCAAGAACAACAACATAACATGCACGGATCTACTACAACATCATCGGCAAAATCGCTAACAAGTAGACAATCTGCCCAGATTCATGAAATAGCAAAAGTAGAGCTCGATTGACTCGAGCTAGGGTGCTCCATAATTGCAAACAAAGACATGGATGGATAGAGCACTACAATATTAACAAAACATCCTTACTGATCATCCTCAAAAGAGGCACGGATCACTAGGAAACAACATGAACATATGGCCATATGAGATAAACAGCTCAAGGACTGAGTGGAAATGCTAAGTCCCTGAAATAAGCATTACCAAGTGCCTCACTTTGCAAGCTTGTGCTAGGCACCACACACATCACAAAAATACATGGGTTGCACCTCTAGAAAGATGGCAAAACCCTTAACAAAACATATGTAGAGCTCATGGGCATATCATGCACACAATAAGCATGGCAAAAATGACAAATATCTAAATGGAGCAGCAGATCTGACAATTAACTCAAGTAGCACTCTTCTAACAGCATTTCGGGCATCAAGATGAACTCAAATAAAAATGATGCAATGAGATGAAATGATGTACTCTCTGAGATGAACATTTTGATATGCTATATGCCTAAAACGGAGCTACAGATGAGGAGTTACGATGCGATGAACATAGACAAAAAGTTAGGGTTTCGGGCAAAAAGTCAACCCGATCCGGATCTGGATCTGGATCTGGCCCGGTACTGTAGCAGCACGTTCTTCGAGGATCACTGGCCCGAGCTCGCCGGAGTTGACGGAGTAGACGGCGGCCAGCGTCGAGGGAGAGAAGGAGGAGGCCGGAGCCGTGCGGCGTCCGCGGCGAGGGGCGGCGGCGAGGCCCGGCCGTGGTGGCCGGAGCGATGCTTGGCGATGACCGGGGCGGCGCTCGCCGGCAGCCGGGGCGGCGGTCGCTGGGCGCGGGGACGAAGGCGGCGTGGGGCGCACGGGGAGGGAGCCGGGCGGCGGGCGAGGCAACGGGCCTCGGGGGCCCCTCCTGGGCCTCCCGGGCCGGCGATGTGGGGCGGCCGGCGGGCGAATGGCGCGGCACCACGTGGCAGCGGCGGGCGGATCGGATGTTGTCCGGCTCCGTCTGGACACGTCCGGTGGTGGCGGTGGATGGATCTAGGGTTTCGGAGAGGGGATCCGCGAATTTACAGGAGGGGGTCTTTATATAGGCATAGAGGGAGCTAGGAGAGTCCAAATGAGGTGCGGTTTGCGGCCACGTGATCGTGATTGAATGCTCTAGATGATGGAGAGGGTTTTGGTGGGTTTTGGGCCAACTTGGAGGGGTGTTGGGCTGCAACACACATGAGGCCTTTTCGGTCCCTCGGTTAACCGTTGGAGTATCAAACGAAGTCCAAATGATACGAAACTTGACAGGCGGTCTACCGGTAGTAAACCAAGGCAGCTTGGCAAGTCTCGGTCCAATCCGGAAATGTTTAATCTCCACACATGAAAGAAAGGTAGAAATGACCACCGGAGGAGAACAAAGCGCCGGAATGCAAAACGGACAACGGGGAAAATGCTCGAATGCATGAGATGAACACGTATGCAAATGCAGTGCACATGATGACATGATATGAGATGCATGACAACGACAACAACACACGGAGACCAAAACCCGAACCCGAGAAAATAAAATAACTTAAGGCCGGAAACGACAAGAGTTGGAATACATATTGGGAAAGTCATATCCGGGGTGTTACAACACTCCACCACTACGAAAGGATCTCGTCCCGAGATCTAGGACTGAAAGAACGTCGGGTACTTAGAACGGAGGTAATCCTCGCGTTCCCAGGTAGCTTCATGGTCGGAATGGTGTGCCACTTGACTTTGAGGAATTTGATTAACTTGTTGCGAGTCTTGCGTTTAGTCTCTTCAAGAATAGCAACTGGGTGCTCACGATAAGAGAGATCTTCTTGGAGCTCAATGTCCTCGAAGTTGACGGTGCGGTCAGGAAGCACTTTCGGAGCTGAGAGACATGGAACACATCATGAACATTTGCAAAGTTTGAAGGAAGCTCGAGTTGATAGGCGAGATCGCCTCTCTTGCTGACAATCTTGAAAGGTCCCACGTATCTAGGGGCAAGCTTCCCTTTGATACCGAAGCGACGAGTACCTTTCATTGGAGAGACGCGGAGGTAAACATGATCTCCGATCTCGAAAGCCAAATCACGGTGCTTACTATCATAGTAGCTCTTCTGGCGGGATTGGGCTGCTTTGAGGTTATCTCGAATGACTTTGCACATTTCCTCTACCTTTGTGATTAAGTCATTACCCAAGAGCTGACGTTCACCGGTTTCAGACCAGTTGAGGGGGGTACGGCACTTCCTGCCATACATAATTTCAAATGGGGCCTTGCCCGAACTTGCTTGAAAACTGTTGTTGTAGGAGTTTTCAGCATATGGAAGACAATCCTCCCACTTCATGCCGAAGGAGATCACACAAGCCCTGAGCATATCTTCAAGAATCTGGTTGACACGCTCGACTTGACCGCTAGTTTGAGGATGGAAAGCTGTACTGAAGCGGATGTTGGTGCCCATGGCCTTCTGAAAAGAATCCCAAAACTTGGAGGTAAAGATGCTGCCACGGTCTGAAGATATCACTTGAGGAATACCGTGCAGAGAGACAATCCGAGAGGTATAGAGTTCTGCTAATTGAGCTGCAGTGATTGACTCTTTGATAGGAAGAAAGTGAGCCACTTTAGTGAGTTTGTCGATGACAACGAATATAGCATCATTGCCACGCTTGGACTTTGGAAACCCAGTCATGAAGTCCATTTCAATGTGGTCAAACTTCCATTCTGGAATGGCAAGAGGTTGGAGGAGACCCCCTGGTCTTTGGTGTTCTGCCTTCACTCTTCTGCAGACATCACACTCATTCACGAACTGAGCAATCTCGCGCTTCATTCCAGTCCACCAATAAGCCTGCTTGAGGTCCTGATACATCTTCGTGCTCCCAGGGTGGATGGAGAGGAGAGAATTGTGAGCCTCATTCATGATCACTTGACGAAGTTCACCTTTGGGTACAACAATACGATCCTCGAAGAAGAGAGTATCCTTGTCATCAAGGCGGTAGCACTTGTACTTGGGTTGACTCTTGGCAATCCCAATCTTCACCTTTTTCACCATAGCATCAAGAAGCTGGGCTTGGAGAATCTAGTCTTCTAAGGTAGGAGAGACTTGAAGGTTGGCAAGGAAACCTTGAGGAACAACTTGCAGATTAAGTTTGCGGAAAGATTCACAAAGCTCAGGTTGATAAGGCTTGAGAATCAGACTATTGCAATAAGCCTTCCCGCTCAATGCGTCAGCAATCACATTGGCCTTTCCTGGAGTATACTCGATACTCGGATTATACTCTTGAATCATTTCGACCCATCGAGTCTGCCTGAGGTTGAGATTAGGCTGAGTGAAGATGTACTTGAGACTCTTGTGATCAGTGAAGATGCCCACTTTTCTTCCCAATAAGAGATGTCTCCAAGTCAAAAGAGCATGCGCAACTGCTGCCAACTCGATATCATGAGTTGGGTAGTTCTTCTCATTGGGCTTCAACTGGCGAGAGGTATAAGCAACAACTTTCTTCTCTTGCATCAACATTGCGCCAAGACCTTGGAGAGAGGCATCATGAGCAGTGATCAATTTCTCTTTCAAAGTGTTGAAAGCAATGTCACACTCCGGAGACCAAACGTACTTGACGTGCTTCTGGAGAAGATTTGAGAGTGGCTTCGCGATCTTAGAAATTTTTTCAACGAATCTTCGGCAGTAGCTTGCGAGACCGAGGAAGCTACGGAGTTGCTTCACGTTCTGAGGAGGTTCCCGATTCACAATTGCAGACACCTTCTTAGGATTCACCGCAATGCCCTTGGCAGAGATGATATGACCAAGATAAAGAACCTCATCGAGCCAAAATTCACACTTGGAGAACTTGGTGTAGAACTGGTGTTCCCTCAGCTTATCGAGTACCAAACACAAGTGCTTGGCATGATCTTCCTTGTTCTTTGAGAAAACCAGAATGTCGTCGAGATAGACCAAAACGAAGTCATTGGTGTAGGCGTTGAAGATGAAGTTCATCATGCGAGAGAACGTCGGAGGAGCGTTGACGAGGCCAAAAGACATGACAGTGTATTCATATGAACCATAGCTTGTCCTGAAAGCCGTCTTGGGAATATCTTGCTCACGGATTCGAATCTGATGATAACCCATACGGAGATCAAGCTTGGAGAATACTTGGGCACCCTTGAGTTGTTCGAACAGCTCATTGATGTTGGGAAGTGGGTATTTGTTCTTGATGGTCTTCTTGTTCAATGGACGGTAATCAACACAAAGTCGGTCCGTTCCATCCTTCTTCTTCACAAAAAGAACACCACAACCCCACGGAGAAGAACTAGGCCGAATGAGACCCATTCTCTCTTGAATATCGAGTTGCTTCTTCAGCGCCTTCAACTCTTCAGGTCCGAGCTTGTAAGGACACTTGCACACTGGTTCCGTACCGGGCTCAAGATCGATGACGAATTCAACTGGCTGGTGCGGAGGCATTCCTGGAAGCTCTTCTGGAAAGACGTCTTGATATTCGCAAACGACTGGAATTTGCGAGATAGCATCTAGTTCACCCTTCTCATTGAGAGAAAATAGACAGATTGTATTATCACGAGCGTCAAAGACAATTACATCCTCAGACGAATGAGTCAATTGAATCTGCCTGACAGCACAATCAAGATGCACCTTGTGGTTAGAAAGCCAATCCATCCCAAGAATAAGATCAATATCCGAGTTACAAAGAACAATTGGGGAAGAAAGGAACTTGTAGTCGCCCAAGGTGATAGTAACCTCCGGGACGCAGGTGTTAGCTGTCATCTGCTTGCCCGGTGACACAATTTGCAAGGAACTTTGCAGATACTGATAATTGCACTCATACTTCGATGCAAAAGGTTTGGAAATGAAACAATGCGATGCACCAGTGTCAAAAAGAACTTTAGCAGGAATATCATTAACATGAAGGTTACCCATGATGACATCTGACGAATCCTCTGCCTGAGCTGCGTTCATCAAGTTGACCTTGGCATGCTTGGGGTTATGCTTGACCACAGCTGTACTTGCCGATCTGACAGGAGGAGGAGGAGGAAGACGCCTCTGGCTGAAGCATTTGTTGGCATAGTGACCCTTCTGTTGGCACTTGTTGCACGTGACCTCTGAAAGCGGATGGTGATACGGAGCACTCGATCTTGGAGCTTGAGACGAAGTCTTGTTTTGAAAGCCAGGGTTGGGTGGGTGGGAAGATCCACTGCCACCTTTGCTCTTCTGCTGATATGGCTGATGGAACGAAGGAGGAGGAAGCCAATACTTCTGCTGCTTGGCCACTTGAGTAGAGGAAGAAGGAGTAGTGTCTCTGAATCGCTTCTTGGAAGCATCACACATCAGTTGAGCGGTCTCTTGCTTCAATGCCATATTGTAGAACTCATCGTACCTCAAGGGCTCAAAAAGAACAAGAGCTAGCTGAATTTCTTCTCTGAGACCACCCCTGAACTGGTATATCATGCTCTTCTCATCAGGGATGTCCTGCTTGGCAAAGCGGGTGAGCTTCTGGAACAACTTGTTGTAGTCATAGACAGACAAAGAGCCTTGCTTCAGGTTGCGGAATTCCTCATGCTTGCTTTCAACCACGCTCTGAGGGATATGGTGAGCTCTGAAATCTTGATGGAATTCATCCCAGTTAATCGCACGTCCACCTCTGGAATCCTTGTACTGCTGGAACCATTCTGCAGCTTGATCTTTGAGTTGGAAGGAAGCGAACTTGACGAAGTCCTCAGGCCTGACGTTACTGCACTCGAAATGCTTGCACAGATCCACGAGCCAATTGTCAGCATCAGTTGCCTCAACACAATTGCTGAAAGTCTTTGGCCCATTAGCAAGGAACTAGTTGAGTGTAGCAAAGTGATTTTGATTGTTACCTTGGTTCCCTTGGTTGCCTTGATTGCGCTCTTGGAGAATTTGCATGATCAACTGTGTGTTTGCAGTGGTTGCGGCCATCACAGCTTGCCATGCCTCTGGAGGAGGTGGAGGTGGTGGCGGATCTTGATTCTGATTCTGATTGGTGCTCTTAGCGGGAGCCATCCTGAAGAGGTTGACCACCGTTAGCACATAGACAGATAAAAGAAGCTGAATCCAACGGAATGAAAATTGCAACATAAAGTCTTCACATCCGAACAAAATGAATGAATGCATTCCTCTTGAAATGGTCACATATCCATAAATTGAGAAGCCACTTAGAATTAGGTAGAGAAATAAATCAACAAGGTACGAATCAAGAACGAATACTCGGTAAGAAATCCCAATCTCAAACCAAATATCCGTGGAAGAAGAGCTAGAGCTACAAGAATTCCCACCTATGAAACTCCCGAACCTTTCCGGTTATGCAATCATGTGTTGGGGATACAGGGGAAGCATAATATCTCACCCAAAATCTAGCAAATCCTACATCCAGCTGTATCCATCCTTCAACACATAACCGAGAAAAACTTCGGAAACCATCTACCTCAACCTTCGAAAAGCATCTGTTATACAAGTTATGGCGATACTCCCGAACTCCCACCCCAGTACTGGGTGGCGTCGAGGTTATCTCACCAACGAACTGCATAAAAGAGATTTTCGATGTCGGCGTACTAAACTCAGGTATTCCAGAACTGCAACGATAAAATTATGACGACAACACCTCAGAGCTCAACTCCCCGGGACACTTCCACAAAACCCCTGACAGGAGGCACCAAGACAATGTTCTCGTCATAAAACCATCGGAACGATTCCAAGATACCCGCGTGATCCTAAATTTTTTTTAGTGAAATTTGAGAAGAGAAGAGTCAAAACTCTACGTCAGGATGCCTTACCAGAGCGATGAGGAGACTGGGAAGTAAAAAGAATTCCTAAACTCCCCGATATATAATTCCTAAATGACTCAAAACATTTTTCTAGACACAACTCGGCTGCTAAAACGATCAAGCAATGGGGCTCCTAAGGTCAGGGAAGGCTCTGATTACCAACTTGTAATGCCCTCGATGCGGCTATAGCTCCCACGTGTCGAGGCACGACTTAGAGGCATAACCGCATTGAAAGCAATGTCGCAAGTTAGGGAATCATCACAACATCCCATGTAATAATAATAATAAAAGGGGAAGATACATAGTTGGCTTACACTCGCCATGTCAATCAAAGTACATAAATAACACTACATCAATCAAACACTCATGGCCCGACTACGATGCCAAAAAAAGATAACCCAACATGCGACACGGTCCCGATCACCCCCAACTGGGCACCACTACTGATCATCTGGGAAAGACACGTAGTAACATTGAGAGTCCTCGTCAAACTCCCACTTGAGCTCAAGCGCGTCACCTGGAGCGGAATCATCAGGCCCTGCATCTGGTTTGGAAGTAATCTGTGAGCCACAGGGACTCAGCAATCTCGCACCCTCGTGATCAAGACTATTTAAGCTTAATAGGAAAGGCAACATATATATGTGGAGCTGCAACAAGCGACTAGCATATATGGTGGCTATCCTGTTCGCAAAAGAGAGCGAGAAGAGGAGGCAAAGCACGAACGAGTAACTAGAGAACAACCTGCGTAAGCATTACTCCAACACCGTGTTCACTTCCCGGACTCCTCCGAGAAGAGACCATCACGGTAACTCACACTGTTGATTCATTTTAATTGAGTTAAGGTTCAAGTTATCTACAACCGGACATTAACAAATTCCCATTTGCCCATAACCGCGGGCCCGACTTTCGAAAGTTCAAATCCCTGCAGGGGAGTCCCAACTTAGCCCATGACAAGCTCTCACGGTCAACGAAGGAATAGACCTCCTCCCGAGACATTCTGATCAGACTCGGTACCTCAGTTCTTCAAGACACTTCGACAGTTTAAAACAAGACCAGCAACACCGCCCGAATGTGTCGACAAATCCCGATAGGAGCTGCACATATCTCGTTCTCAGGGCACACTCAGATGAGCGCTCCATACAACTAAAACCAAACCTCGAGTTTCCCCGAGGGGGCGCTGCACAGGACTCTAGTTTGGATCAACACTCAGAGGAGCACTGGCCTAGGGGGGGGCTAAAATAAGATGACCCTCGGGCTCCGGAAACCCAAGGGAAAAAGAGGCTAGGTGGCAAATGGTAAAACCAAGGTTGGGCATTGCTGGAAAAGCTTTAATCAAGGCAAACTATCAAGGGTTTCCCATTATAACCCAACCGCGTAAGGAACGCAAAATCCGGGAATATAACACCGATATGACGGAAACTAGGGCGGCAAGAGTGGAACAAAACACTAGGCGAGAGGCCGAGACTTCCACCTTTACCAAGTATATAGATGCATTAAGATAACAAGGCAATATAATGATATCCCAACAAGTAAATAATGTTTCAGCAAGGAACGGTCTCCAATCTTCACCTGCAACTAGCAACGCTATAAGAGGGGCTGAGCAAAGCGGTAACATAGCCAAACAATGGTTTGCTAGGACATGGTGGGTTAGAGGTTTGACATGGCAATTTGGGAGGCATGATAAGCAAGTGGTAGGCATCGTAGCATAGGCATAGCAAAAGAGTGAGCATCTAGCAAAGCAGAGATAGTAGTGATTTCGAGGGTATGATCATCTTGCCTGCAAAGTTGTCAGAGTTGACTGGATCCTCGAAAGCAAACTCAATGGGCTCCTCGTTAGCGAACTCGTCTCCTGGCTCTACCCAAACAAGACAAACAAGCAAACAAAACACAATCAACCACGTGCATAGCTCAAACGATATGATGCAAGGATGGTATGCTATGCGGGATGCGATGCGGGATGCATATGCAAGATGTGACAAGGAATGCATGAACCTGGCCTCAACGTGGAAATCCAAGTGTGCCACTGGAAAGATGAGAGGAAATCACTTGAAAACGATATAAAGAACGCCGGAATCGGAGTTACGGTTTGGAAATGGCAAGCGATTCAAATATGACCACGTTCTGCGATTTACAGCAAATGGCGATCTAAATGCAGCAAGATGAACATGCTACAGCACTCAAACATGGCATCAAAATACATGGCAGGGATGAATTAATGATGCTTAACAAAAGTCTAGCACTGAGCTACGGCCAAATCATCCATTAACAGGTTCAAACAAGCATGGCAAAAATGCATATGGTAAACAGATTTCAGACTTTGTGAAATTAACACTTGTGTGGAATTTCAGATCAGATAGCACTCTTCGGAGCAACAAAACTACATGTTACAGGACCTGAACATGGCAAAGTAAAGCATGGCATGGAGCTACTCAAAGAGCTTAACAAAAGTCTCTTAGTGACCTTGAGCCAAAAGGGATCAGAAAATACAATTGCAAGCATGTGAACATGGCAAAAACATAATCAGATCACAGACTTAGTGAAAACTAGAGCATGCTGAAAACAGATATCAAGTAGGCATGTTTACGAGCTCGATGCACTCACTACAGAGCAAGTCATGACAATCTAAGCATACAACCATCAAGAATACACAAAATGCAAGCTAGACATGGCAAGAACAACAACATAACATGCACGGATCTACTACAACATCATCGGCAAAATCGCTAACAAGTAGACAATCTGCCCAGATTCATGAAATAGCAAAAGTAGAGCTCGATTGACTCGAGCTAGAGTGCTCCATAATTGCAAACAAAGACATGGATGGATAGAGCACTACAATATTAACAAAACATCCTTACTGATCATCCTCAAAAGAGGCACGGATCACTAGGAAACAACATGAACATATGGCCATATGAGATAAACAGCTCAAGGACTGAGTGGAAATGCTAAGTCCCTGAAATAAGCATTACCAAGTGCCTCACTTTGCAAGCTTGTGCTAGGCACCACACACATCACAAAAATACATGGGTTGCACCTCTGGAAAGATGGCAAAACCCTTAACAAAACATATGTAGAGCTCATGGGCATATCATGCACACAATAATCATGGCAAAAATGACAAATATCTAAATGGAGCAGCATATCTGACAATTAACTCAAGTAGCACTCTTCTAACAGCATTTCGGGAATCAAGATGAACTCAAATAAAAATGATGCAATGAGATGAAATGATGTACTCTCTGAGATGCACATTTTGATATGCTATATGCCTAAAACGGAGCTACAGATGAGGAGTTACGATGTGATGAACATAGACAAAAAGTTAGGGTTTCGGGCAAAAAGTCAACCCGATCCGGATCTGGATCTGGATCTGGCCCGGTACTGTAGCAGCACGTTCTTCGAGGATCACCGGCCCGAGCTCGCCGGAGTTGACGGAGTAGACGGCGGCCGGCGTCGAGGGAGAGGAGGAGGAGGCTGGAGCCGTGCGGCGGCGCGGTGGCGGCGTCCGCGGCGAGGGGCGGCGGCGAGGCCCGGCCGCGGTGGCCGGAGCGATGCTCGGCGATGACCGGGGCGGCGCTCACCGGTAGCCGGGGCGGCGGTCGCCGGGCACGGGGACGAAGGCGGCACGGGGCGCGCGGGGAGGGAGCCGGGCGGCGGGCGAGGCAACGGGCCTCGGGGGCCCCTCCTGGGCCTCCC